>NC_052049.1:75437471-75747739 GCF_903992535.2 Arvicola amphibius | reverse complement strand
ATCTGAACTGGTGAGTGAATGCGGACCCTGGGGCGACCTGCCCTGGAAGAGAGCACAGACCCCCTACACCCACTTCCCTCTGCAGGCTTGGTCCCCAAGCTTTCCCTAGTGTTCTCAGGTGTCCTGCTCCTGTTCTAAGGCCATCCACCCAAAGGGGTCAGACTCCTGGCCTCCAGGCAGGTCTGAGGATTCCTGCGGAGGGGTGCGGGCTCCTTCAGATTGTGCTGCCAGGTTCCTGTTGTGGTATTCCATCCCGCCCTGCCCCCACCTTGGCCCTTTTGTCTGGGCTGCGACCCTGGGCTGCCTGGAATCCCTGATCCTGTGCCCTGACATTCCATCTGAACTGGTGAGTGAATGCGGACCCTGGGGCAGACCTGCCCTGGAAGAGAGCACAGACCCCCTACACCCACTTCCCTCTGCAGGCTTGTGTATCCCAAGCTTTCCCTAGTGTTCTCAGGTGTCCTGCTCCTGTTCTAAGGCCATCCACCCAAAGGGGTCAGACTCTGGCCTCCAGGCAGGTCTGAGGATTCCTGCGGAGGGGTACTGGCCTCCTTCAGATTGTGCTGCCAGGTTCGCTGTGTGGTATTCCATCCCGCCCTGCCCCCACCTTGGCCCTTTTGTCTGGGCTGCGACCCTGGGCTGCCTGGAATCCCTGATCCTGTGCCCTGACATTCCATCTGAACTGGTGAGTGAATGCGGACCCTGGGGCAACCTGCCCTGGAAGAGAGCACAGACCCCCTACACCCACTTCCCTCTGCAGGCTTGTGTCTCCCAAGCTTTCCCTAGTGTTCTCAGGTGTCCTGCTCCTGTTCTAAGGCCATCCACCCAAAGGGGTCAGACTCTGGCCTCCAGGCAGGTCTGAGGATTCCTGCGGAGGGGTACTGGCTCCTTCAGATTGTGCTGCCAGGTTCGCTGTGTGGTATTCCATCCCGCCCTGCCCCCACCTTGGCCCTTTTGTCTGGGCTGCGACCCTGGGCTGCCTGGAATCCCTGATCCTGTGCCCTGACATTCCATCTGAACTGGTGAGTGAATGCGGACCCTGGGGCAACCTGCCCTGGAAGAGAGCACAGACCCCCTACCCCCACTTCCCTCTGCAGGCTTGTGTCTCCCAAGATTTCCCTAGTGTTCTCAGGTGTCCTGCTCCTGTGCTAAGGCCATCCTCCCAGAGGAGTCAGACTCTGGCCTCCAGGCAGGTCTGAGGATTCCTGCAAGGGAGTGTGGGCTTCTTCAGATTGTGACGCAAGGAATAGGTCCTCCTCTGGCACTGGGGAGATCCAACCAGTTTCAGTCACAGCAAAGATTGGTCTAGGACACCAAACGCCTCCGGGCTCCTTTTGAAGGAAGAGATGGGCAGGCGCCAATGCAGGAGCTCCTCCAACAACATGAAAGGCAACATGACATCACCACAAGCCAGACATCCCGAAACAACAAGAATTGAACACCCTACCCCAGAAGATATAGAAGAAACCGACCTTAAACAGTACTTTATGAAAATAATAGAGGACCTTAAACAGGAGGTAAAAAACTGCCATAAAGAAATGGAGATGACAAACAAAAAGGTAGAGGAAATAAATAAATCTCTCAAAGATACCCAAGAAAAACAAGAAAAACAAGAAAAAGCAATCAAGCAGGTAAGGGAAACAGTACAAGACCTGATAAATGAAATGGAGGTATTGAAGAAAACACAATCTGAGGGACGACTGGAAATGGAAACTCTGAGTAAACGAACAGAAACTTCAGAGACAAGTATTTCCAACCGAATACAAGAGATGGAAGAAAGAATCTCGGACTCTGAAGATACAATAGAGGAAATAAACTCACAGATTAAAGAACTAAATAAATCTAACAAATTCTTAACAAAAACATTCAGGAAATCTGGGACACCATAAAAAGACCAAACCTAAGAATAATTGGGGTAGAAGAAGGAGAAGAATTACAACTCAAAGGCCCAGAAAACATATTCAACAAAATTATAGAAGAAAACTTCCCCAACCTAAAGAAGGATGTTCCTATGAAGGTACAAGAAGCCTACAGAACACCAAATAGACTGGATCAAAAGAAAGCATCCCCACGCCATATAATAATCAAAACACAAAACATACAGAATAAAGAACAGATATTAAGAGCTGCAAAGGAAAAAGGTCAAGTAACATATAAAGGGAAACCTATCAGAATTACACCTGATTTCTCAATGGAAACCATGAAAGCCAGAAGAGCTTGGATAGATGTGCTACAGACACTAAGGGAACATGGATTCAAGCCTAGACTATTATACCCAGCAAAGCTTGCATTCACCATTGATGGAGAAAACAAGATATTCCAGGACAAAAACAGATTTAAACAATACGCAGCCACAAATCCAGCCTTGCAGAAAGTAATAGAAGGAAAATCACAAACCAAGGAGTCCAACAACGCCCACAATAACTCAGGCATCTAGCGACCCTTCACCAGCACAACTAGAAGAAGGGAAACACACAAACTCTACTACTAAAAATGACTGAAGTTAACAACCACTGGTCATTAATATCACTTAATATCAATGGACTCAATTCACCTATAAAAAGGCACAGGCTAAGAGACTGGATACGAAAACAGAATCCAACATTTTGCTGTTTACAAGAAACACACCTCAAACACAAAGACAGACACCTACTCAGAGTAAAGGGTTGGGAAAAGGTTTATCAAGCAAATGGCCCTAAGAAACAAGCGGGTGTGGCCATACTAATTTCCAACAAAGTTGACTTCAAACTAAAATCAATCAGAAGAGATGGAAAGGGACACTTTATACTCATAACAGGAAAAATCCATCAGAATGAAGTCTCAATCCTGAATATCTATGCCCCTAATATAAAAGCTCCCACTTATGTAAAAGAAACACTTCTAGAACTCAAGGCAGCCATCAAACCACACACACTAATAGTTGGAGACTTCAACACTCCTCTCTCACCAATGGACAGGTCAATCAGACAGAAACCTAACAGAGAATTGAAAGACTTAATGGAGGTAATGAACCAAATGGACTTAACAGACATCTATAGAACATTCCACCCAAATAGGAAAGAATATACCTTCTTCTCTGCGGCTCATGGAACCTTTTCGAAAATTGACCATATACTTGGTAACAAAGCAAACTTCCACAGTTACAAAAAAATATTAGTAACCACCTGTGTCTTATCGGATCACCATGGATTAAAATTAGAATTCAACAACAATGCTACCCCCAGAAAGCCCACAAACTCATGGAAACTGAACAGTCAACTACTGACCCACACCTGGGTCAAGGAAGAAATAAAGAAAGAAATTAAAGTCTTTCTTGAATTTAATGAAAACAAAGACACAACATACTCAAACCTATGGGACACAATGAAAGCAGTGCTAAGAGGAAAGTTCATAGCACTAAGTGCCCACTTAAAGAAAACGGAGAAAGCACTCATTGGTAGACTTAACAGCACACCTGAAAGCTCTGGAAAAAAAAGAAGCAGACTCACCTAGGAGAAGTAGAAGACTGGAAATAATCAAACTGAGGGCAGAAATCAACAAAATAGAAACACAGAAAACAATCCAAAGAATCAATGAAACAAGAAGCTGGTTCTTGGAGAAAATCAACAAGATTGACAAACCCTTAGCCAAACTAATCAAACGGCAGAGGGAGAACACGCAAATTAATAAGATCAGAAATGAAAAGGGGGACATAACCACAGACACAGAGGAAATTCAGAGAATCATTAGATCTTACTACAAAAGCCTGTATGCCACAAAATTGGAAAATGTAAAAGAAATGGACAGTTTTTTAGATAAATACCATATACCAAAGTTAAACCAGGACCAGGTAAATGCTCTAAATCGTCCTGTTAGTCGCGAAGAATTAGAAACTGTTATCAGAAACCTCCCTACCAAAAAGAGCCCAGGACCAGATGGTTTCAATGCGGAATTCTACCAGAACTTCCAAGAAGACCTAATACCTATACTCCTTAAGGTATTTCATAATATAGAAACACAAGAGTCACTGCCAAATTCCTTCTATGAAGCTACAGTTACCCTGATACCTAAACCACACAAAGACTCAACCAAGAAAGAGAATTACAGGCCAATCTCACTCATGAACATTGACGCAAAAATTCTCAATAAAATACTGGCAAACCGAATCCAAGAACACATTAGAAAAATTATCCATTACGATCAAGTAGGCTTCATCCCAGAGATGCAGGGCTGGTTCAACATACGAAAATCTATCAATGTAATCCATCATATAAATAAACTGAAGGAAAAAAACCATATGGTCATCTCATTAGATGCTGAAAAAGCATTTGACAAAATTCAGCACCCTTTTATGATAAAGGTCTTGGAGAGATTAGGGATACAAGGGTCATTCCTAAATATAATAAAAGCTATTTACAGCAAGCCGACAGCTAACATCAAATTAAACGGAGAGAAACTCAAGGCTATCCCACTAAATTCAGGAACACGACAAGGCTGTCCACTCTCTCCTTATCTCTTCAATATAGTGCTTGAAGTTCTAGCAATAGCAATAAGACAACATAAGGGAATCAAGGGGATTCAATTTGGAAAGGAAGAAGTTAAACTTTCATTATTTGCAGATGATATGATAGTATACATAAGCGACCCCAAAAACTCCACCAAAGAACTCCTACAGCTGATAAACTCCTTCAGTAACGTGGCAGGTTACAAGATCAACTCCAAAAAATCAGTCGCCCTCCTATACACAAAGGATAAGGAAGCAGAGAGGGAAATCAGAGAAGTATCACCTTTCACAATAGCCACAAATAGCATAAGATATCTGGGAGTATCTCTAACCAAGGAAGTGAAGGATTTATTTGACAAGAACTTTAAGTCTTTGAAGAAAGAAATTGAAGAGGATACCAGAAAATGGAAGGATCTCCCCTGCTCAGTGGATTGGGAGGATCAACATAGTAAAAATGGCAATTCTACCAAAAGCAATCTATAGATTCAATGCAATCCCAATCAAGGTCCCATTAAAATTCTTCACAGAGATTGAGAGGACAATAATCAACTTTATATGGAAAAACAAGAAACCCAGGATAGCCAAAAAAATCTTATACAATAAAGGTTCTTCTGGAGGCATTACCATCCCTGACTTCAAACTCTATTACAAAGCTACAGTATTGAAAACGGCTTGGTATTGGCATAAAAACAGAGAGGTTGACCAATGGAATCGTATAGAAGACCCGGATCTTAAACCACAAACCTATGAACACCTGATTTTTGATAAAGGAGCCAAAAGTACACAATGGAAGAAAGAGGGCATCTCAACAAATGGTGCTGGCATAACTGGATGTCAACCTGTAGAAGAATGAAAGTAGATCCATATCTATCACCATGCACAAAACTCAAGTCCAAATGGATTAAAGACCTCAATATTAATTTGAACACATTGAGCTTGATAGAGGAGAAAGTGGGAAGTACTCTACAACAAATGGGCACAGGGAACCGTTTCCTACGCATAACCCCAGCTGCACAGACTTTAAGGGCAACATTGAATAAATGGACCTCCTGAAGTTGAGCAGCTTCTGTAAAGCAAAGGACATTGTCACTAAGACACAAAGGCAGCCTACTGACTGGGAAAAGATCTTCACCAACCCTGCAACTGACAAAAGGTCTGATCTCTAAAATATATAGGAACTCAAGAGACTAGACGGTAAAATGCCAATTAACCCAATTAAAAAATGGGGCACTGAACTGAACAGAGAATTCTCAACAGAAGAATTCGATGGCCAAAAGACACTTAAGGTCATGCTCAACCTCCCTAGCTATCAGGGAAATGCAAATCAAAACAACTTTGAGATATCATCTTACACCTGTCAGATTGGCTAAAATCCAAAACACCAATAATAACCTTTGCTGGAGAGGTTGTGGGGTAAGGGGTACACTCATCCATTGCTGGTGGGAATGCAAACTTGTGCAACCACTTTGGAAAGCAGTGTGGCGGTTTCTCAGGAAATTCGGGATCAACCTACACCAGGACCCAGCAATTCCACTATTGGGAATCTACCCAAGAGATGCCCAATCATACAGACAAAAGCATATGCTCATCTATGTTCATAGCAGCATTATTTGTAATAGCCAGATCCTGGAAACAACCTAGATGCCCTTCAGTGGAAGAATGGATGAAGAAACTGTGGAATATATACATGCTAGAATACTACTCAGCGGTAAAAAACAATGACATCTTGAATTTTGCAGGCAAATGGATGGAAATAGAAAACACTATTCTGAGTGAGGTAACCCAGACCCATAAAGATGAACATGGGATGTACTCACTCATATTCGGTTTCTAGCCATATTTAAAGGACATCGAGCCTATAAATTTGGGATCCTTGAGAAGATAATAAGAAGGTGAACTCCCAAAAAAAGATATAGTAATCCTCCTGGATATTGGAAGTAGACACGATCGCCAGGCAAAATTGGGAACTTGAGGGTTGGGGAAGACTGGGCCAAGGGAAGATGGGGAGAGAAAAGTGTGAAGGGGAGAACGGGGGGAGCTCGGAGGAATGGGGTGCTTGGGATATAGGAAGGGTGGATATGGGAGCAGGGAAGCATATATCTTAATTTAAGGAGCTACCTGAGGGTTGTCAAGAGACTTGACCCTAGAGGGGTTCCCAGGTTTCCAGGGGAGATGCCCCCCAGTTAGTTCCTTGGGCAGCTGAGGAGAGGGAGCCTGAAAAAGGCCAGTTCCTATAGCCATACTGATGAATTTTTTGCATATCACCATAGAACCTCCACCTGACGATAGATGAAGAAAATGACCAGAGCCCCACATTGGAGCAGCCGGACTGAGCTCCAAGGTCCTGATGAGGAGCAGAAGGAGAGAGAACATGAGAAAGAAAGTCAGGACCGTGAGGGAACCTCCAGCTGGCGGACAGATGGGGAAGGTGACTGAGCCCCCACATTGGAGCACTGGACTGAGCGCCCAAGGTCCTGATGAGGAGCAGAAGGAGCCGAGAACTGAGGGAGAAAGTCAGGAACGAGAGGGGTGCGTTCACTCATGGAGACGGTGGGACAGAACTAATGGGAGATCACAACTCCAGTTGGAATGGGACTGATGGATCATGCGACCAAAACCCGTCTCTCTGAATGTGGCCAACAGCGGGGGCTGACTGAGAAGCAAAGGACAATGGCTCTGGGCTCTGATTCTTCTGCATGGACGGGCTCTGTGGGAGCCTTCTCAGCTTGATCGATCACCTTTCCTGAACCTGGGGGGAGTTGGGAGGACATTGGTCTTAGCATAGAGTGGGGAACCCTGATGGCTCCTTGGCCTTGAAAAGGAGGGAGGGGAAGTATGGGTGGAGGGGAGGGTAGGGAAGAGTGAGAAGGAGGGGAGGGAAGGGGAGGAGGAGGGGAGGGAGGGGGGAGAGGAGGGAAGGAGATGGAAAATTTAAAAAATAAAAAAAAAAAAACAAGGAAAAAAAAAAAAAAAAAAAAAAAAAGGTGACCTAGTTTAAACACAATTGCTTATAAGAACAGAATTTTCTTTTGATGGAAGCCTTTTAACAAATAGCTACACGCTACTCATAAAAGAGCATGAAGGAGCAGTTGAGCCTGAGAATGACAGCTTGATTTGGAAAAATCAATGCATTTGACAGTAGAAGAGTGAGAGCTGAAAAGAAAACCCAATATTTTTCCTAAGTGTAGTTCTGAGAAATGTTCAAATCACTTTGTTCTAAATAACTGTCTTAACAGAGATTTTATTAGGTAAGTCTTTGTGTGATTACAAAGAGTATTACAAAGAATACTCTTTGTGTGATTTAAATATCAAAAACAGCTGAAATGATCATATTTCTGGAGCATCTTCATTTATTTATAAAGCATTTAAATACAGAAGTAGAAATGATGGGAGGAAGAAAGTGACTGGAAAAAGTACTTGGCCCATAAAAAGTGTTTGGCAGCTGTAAATTTTAATTATTTATTTTTAACATTTTTGGGGAGAGAGAGGGGGAGGAAAAGGGAGAGAGAGAGAGAGAGAGAGAGAGAGAGAGAGAGAGAGAGAGAGAGAGAGAGAGAGAGAGAGAGAGAGAGAGAGAGAGAAGTTGCCAGTGGAGTCCAGAGAGTGTGTCAGATCTCCTGGAGCTGGAGTCACAAGCAGTTCTGAGTCTTCATAGGAAAGTGTCTGAAGTGGGTGCTAGAAAGGGAACTCAGGCCCTCTTTAAGAGCAAGAAATTCTCTTAACTGCTGTGCTCTGAGCTACCTCTTTGACCCTTTGCAATATTTTCCACAATTTGCTGGAAATAATCCTCATAATACTGTGAGAAAAATCTCAATATTGATATCCAGTGCTCTACTCACAAAGGCAAGCTTTCCTTTAACAAAATAATACTTCTCCCCAAACTGCTAATCAGGGGAAAGCCACAGGTAGCCTTAGACCACGTCAGAGGGGCATGACATTCTACCTTATAATTTTGTGTGGAACCACTCCCCACCTTAAGAATATTTCTTAAAAGCAATAAGAGAATATTAGTCATATCATTTTAGTGATCTATTGACTATATTTCAATGAAAAGTATGACTTCTGTTAGTATAAGTATTTTTTGTAATTAGCAAAACACAAAAATCATTTGAAGGAATGAGAGAAATATTGAAGCAGAAAGGCAAGGGAAGGTTGATCTAACCCCAGAAACCATGCAAACTTTCACAATATAACATGAGTATTTAATCTTAGTGATCCTTTATCAAAATGTGAGGCAAAGTCAGAAAAATTCCTGTCCATTCACAGAAAGCAGTAAATAAGAAGAAAAAAAATGAGAGCTGATATCTGTGTTCCTTTGATCTTCACACAGGCACTTAAAGTAAACACACATTTACACTCATATACATGAACTTTCTCTGTGTCAAACACACACGCACACACACACACACAGAGACACACACATCTATCATACATACAAAGATAAGAAGGTATGTAACTAAAATTTCACTTTTTTATGTTCCTGAGGCTTTAAAGGAAACAACGCTTAGTACTAAAATGATAAAACCAGTTATAGAGTTCAGTGTTTTCTGTGGAAGTAGAAATGAATAACTAGATATGCTTATGCTGGTTGGTTTTAATTGTCAACTTCTTTAAACCTAGAGTCACCTGGAAAGACAGAACCTCCAATAAAGAGGGAACCTGAGTAGAGTGACTTGTTACTGAGTCTGTGAGATTTTGTCCTAACTGACATTGATGTGGACATTGATGTGGGAATGCCTAGTCCAGTGTGGGTTGTACCATCTCCAGGCAGGTGGGCTTGGGCTGTATAAGAAAGGTAAGTGGGCATGAACTGGTAGACAGCGTTGTACACAGCATCCTTCTATGCTTTCTGATTGAGTTTCTGCTCTGAATTTCCTCAGTGATGTTCTGTGACCTAGAACAATAAGCAGACATGAACCTTTTTCTATTTTGGGTCAGTTTGTTTAATCACAACAAGAGAAAAGAAAACAAAATAATGAAATAGGAACTATAAATTGTCTTGGACACTACAGTGAGTAAGGCTTTACATAGTAAGTGAATAGATGATCAGATGTAAATCAACCTCTTAAAAAGTGTTCCATTGGAAGGTGAGATGACTTGCTGGGTAAAGATGTTTGACTCCAAGACTGACAACTTGAATTTCATCTCTGAATCCTCATGATAGGATAAAGAACTGACTCAAGCAAAGTGTCTTCTAACATTCACATGTGTACTATGGGATGTGCACACCAACACACATTCCCCAAACGTGATGCATACAATAAGTAAAAATAAAATTAAAATATTCCTGTATATTTTGTAATTATTGTCTAATAATATTCAGCTTCCTAACTTTTCTTGGCATTTAGGTCTAAACAATGTATTTTTTAGGACTTCACTGATGGAATATTTGCATATACAGTAATACCTCATCTTTTCTCTGTGGAGGTATTTTCCCTTATATTCTGGAAGTATTTATATGATATAGATCATTATAAGGAAACTTTTTTCCTTCTTGGCCAGTTACAAGGTTCTCTGCTAAGATTTAATAAAATGCTATTCCGTGTTTGACAGTGATGACTGAATTCCTAAATGCATCATCTGATATCCTTGAAATACAACTTTAGGGGACCAATGGATAGCTTAGGAAAGTAGATGAAAGGATGGATAATACCAACTAGTAAGTGTGTCTAATGGATTTCTTTTGAGGTCCCACCACTTGCCAACATTGTTAAGTGACTCTGATGAATGCTTGATATTGTATACAGTGTTAGTAGATATAAGTGACAGAAATAAATTCTACTTAATCTAAAAATGAAGAGATAAGCAATTTAAGAGTATTGGGCAGATCCTAGAATTTCCTGCTGGTTAGAAAAGTAGATTTTGAAATTTCTTCATAAAGGAAAGACATGGCCAAGTACACAATTTTTGATGCCATTAGCAGCTACCAGTTTGTTAAAACCTGCCATCCCCCAAAAATTGCTGGAAAATAAGAAGCTTTGCTTTCCCTTTCCCCTTGTATTGCACTCCAGTCTTTCCATCTGCTTGCTCTTTCAAGGTGTCATTCTGATGCATTTACTTGCTCAACAGATTGGCAACTGATGTGGGATATCTTTCTATATATGTGTTGCTTTTTATTGGTTGATGAATAAATCTGTTTTGTAGTGGAGCAAAGCCAGGCAGGAAATCTAAACAGAGATAGAGAGAGTAGTGGAGTAGAGAGACACCTGTGTAGCTGCTGAAGAAGACAGACACCAGAGAACCATACCTGGTAAGCCACCTTTGATTTTAGTCATAACTAAATTAGTGGATTTAGCAATTTATAAGCACTCCATTACTTTGTCTTTTTTGTTCATAAAATTACTAGAAAAGTATCTTTAAAAGTGTGGTTCCTGTTTGATCTCCCCTACTTTTAATCAAGCCCAAAGATTTGTTTATCTATAATAATTTATGAAAATGTCCTTAACACATTTCCTGATTACCAACTACCCCACTATATAATCAAATCACTATTATGTTTTCATTTACATAGTTTCTTCACAGCACTGAACAAGAATGACAGGAATTGACTCATCTTCTTCATTTGGTTTTGCTTCATTTCTCAACCTTTATCCTTGGCCAATATTTATATTTCCATTCTGCATTCTTCTTTTTAACTTGTGAATGGTTTTATTTTTGATGCTGTAATTTAATTATAACATAACTAAATTTTCTTCCTCAAAATTCTCTTATATACCCCTCCCAACTCTTACTTAAAATCATGGCCTCTTTTTTCATTAATTGTTTTTGCAGACATATATGTATTTGTGTTCACATATATATTCCAAAATATAACCTGTTGATTCCATGTAATGTTATTTGTATGTACATGATTTTTCAGTCTTGTGGCTTTCAATCATTAGGTATGCTTTCATTTTCCTATCTAATCTTGCTTTTGGGGTATCTTATCCAGTCCCATGGCTTCCAAAACCTTAACACAACTCAGGACTTTCTTCTACCTCTTATTAGGCATGCACTCCTTTCATTCTCACACTTACTTATTAAAATAATATGACTCCATTAATGTATGACTGACTCACATTGATGCTTTATGTTTTTCTCAACTTTTTCCTTTTGAATAACAAATTTATACCAGTATAACTTTATGACTGTATGCAAGCTCTTCCCTCTCTTTCTCCTTTATTCCCTATTTCCTCCCTTCCATTCTATCTCTGTTACAATACCATCTTATCAGATTGCATCTCTTTTTTAAAGATTTTTTTTATGTGCATTGGTGTTTGACCTGCTTGTCTTTGTGAGGGAGTCAGATCCACTGAAACTTGAGTTACAAACATTTGTGAGCTGCCATGTGGGTGCTGGGAATTGAACCTGGGTCCTCTAAAATAGCAGCTAATGTTCTTAACTGCAGAGTCATCTCTCCAGTCCCACACCTGCAACTCTTGACTTCTTTTTGTCCTCTTATCCAGTTCCATTACTATGAAAGATGACTATTTAAAGTGTTGAAAAGAAGCTGCCAAGAAGGCTTTCTGCATTCTTTTTTGCTACCACTTTTCCTTTTTAGCACGTAGAATATTACATAAATATTTACTGAATAGGTGATAGTTCCTTAGCACCTAGAACTGTAGTAGCTAAATAGTTACCGAATAGGTGATAGCTCCTTAGCACCTAGAACTGCAGGTAAATAGTTACTGAATAGGTGATAGCTCCTTAACACCTAGAACAGTAGGTAAATAGTTACTAAATAGGTGATGGCTCCTTAGCACCTAGGACTGTAGTAGCTAAATAGTTACTGAATAGGTGATAATTCCTTAGCACCTAGAACAGTAGATAAATAATTACTGAATAGGTGATAGTTCCTTAGCAACTAGAATAGTAGGTAAATAGCTACTGAATAGGTGATAGTTCCTTAGCACCTAGAACAGTAGATAAATAGTTACTGAATAGGTAATAGTTCCTTAGCATTTAGAACAGTAGATAAATAGCTACTGAATAGGTGATAGCTCCTTAGCACCTAGAACAGTAGATAAATAGCTACTGAATAGGTGATAGTTGGCAGCTAAGTGTCTGCATGTAGTCTATATCTACCATGTTATTAAAATTTATTATGCATTGCTATCAGTAGGATACAGACTGAAGTTGAGAAGTCACAGTTGTGCTTAACCCAGACAGTACAGAGACATTGATATCTACTATCACTGTTGAGCTATGTTACTTAGTACCTGGTAAAGATTAGAGATTTTGTCTCACAATAATTTTGCTGTTTTCTCTAATCATATGCTGAGATGTACTGAGCTCAATTTCCAGTTTCACTAATGCCACAGAAACCGATGTCTCAGGTAATATGATTCAGGTCAGCTAACAGAACCCAAAATCAAGATACTCCTTATGTTTTAAAAAATTATTATTATACGCATTAATGCTGAGGCAAATTTTAAGAAACCCAAAATTGCAAATTTTAAAAATAAAAGAGCTTAGAGCACTGTGAATGGGGGAAATCTTAATAATGGTATTAATCACACATTGAGGCAATATAACGCAGATGGCTCTGTGTTACTAAATCCAGATGGCTATAAACACATAGCAGTTTAATTATTGGATACATAGGAAAGGGGATTTAGAAATGGAGAGTCTGGCCATCCATTATGGCACGCATCTGTCTTCAAAGCAGTCAGCAGATAGAGGCAGGGAGTCAGCAAGTTCAGGGCTGGCCTGTATGAAGGTATCTTCTCTCAAACAAAAACAAAACATACTACTGTCATTCAGTAACAAATTCTGGGGATCTATAACAACCTGAGCAAATGCTAAATGCTGAGGTAATTTAACATTGACAAAATGAAGTTGGAAAAATACCATTTGCTGCTCTTGAGGAAGAACTAGGTTCCATTCCCAACACCCACATTAGTTAGTTAGTCCATAAGAGAAATGGCTTCTCTCATCTTCTGCAGGCATCTGCACTCATGTGGTGCACAGACAGACAAGCAGGAGGACATATAGGTAAAATCAATTTAAAAAGAGACATGGAAATTGAGTTTGAATACACAGAACCCACTTAAAGCTTGGTTTTGTAGTGGATCCTGCAACCCCAATGTTCCTGTTCTAGAGGGTAGACACAGATAGGAGAGTGACTGGAGCTTATAACAAGTCATGTAGGAAAGCTACAAAGAGAAAAGTGATGGCTGCTGCTGGACGTTATTCTCTGACAGCATGAGGGGTGCTCTCCTTTACTCATGAATGCACACACACACACACACACACACACACACACACACACACACACACACCACTGAGCCCTGTAAATACTGTATTCAAATTGATTTACCAGAGAGCTTCTCAAGTGAACAAATTAGTTAAGAAGCAAGATGAAAATGTGGATCAGGAAGAGTCAAGGAAATATATGACAGTGATCTGGGTTTACAGATACACACCTGTAATCCCAGCGCTCATGAGGCAGAGACAGGTGAATCTCTGTAAGATTGAGGCCAGCGTGCTCTACATAGGAGTTCCAGGAGAGGGAGACTAAAATCCTGTCTAAACAAACAAATAAACAAAACAAAAAAGCAAATAAAAAATGTATGTGACACAACAGTAGTATATGATGTAATCCAAAGCTATAAGAAAAAGTTACATGCTGATCTAGTAAAATGTGTGAAAAGGAATAGAATAGTCTTACAAATAGTTTGTTAAGTGTCAAATACTAGTGCAATGTTAGTGTTTATTAAAATTCATAATGAACTTAACTTTTATATGTATACAGAATATATCTTAACATAGTAAGATTTTTATGCAAAATGTAGATTATTTTCTAGTTATATGAAAGAAGAGATATGTATGATTTTAACACCTATAGTTTAAAATTATCTTGATAAATTACTTACATTATAAATTGACTTAACTTGTACCTTCCTCATTTTTCTCATTTTTATTTTCTCCAATCCATACTTTGTTACCAAGACAAATGTATTAAAATTTAATATAAAAGGTTGTATGTGTGTACATTCATGTGTTTGTTTGCATGTGCATGTATCACAAATATACATAAAATAGAAGGACCGCAATCATGAGAATATATCCTTAAGTCTGTCAAACTAAGCTCATCAACTCCAGCTGGACTGGGAAGGAACAATCATAGGACCAAACTAGTCCCTCTGAATGTGGCTGACAGTTGCATGGCTGGGGCAGACTGATGGACCACTGGCAGTGGCACCAGGATTTATCCCTACTGCATATATTGGCCTTTTGGGAACCTATTCTCTTTGGATACATACCTTGCTCAGCCTAGATATATTTAGGGGGCGGGCCTGGAACCTTCCACAAAGCAATGTACCTTATCCTATCTGAGGATTGGATGGGGGTGGGATGGAAGGGTTGAGGAGGGAATGGAAGGAGGGGGGAGAGTTGGAACTTAGATTGGTATATTTTAAAAATCTAATAAATTATAAAAAAATAAAGAACTTACTCACTCACTGTAATGCACATTTCTATTCAGAGCCTTTGGCTTATTTCTCTTTCTTGTTATTTCCTGCTGATTCAGATTCTTCTTTGCCAATGCCCTTTTTGATCCCAGGCCCATTTAAATTTAATGGGCAGCCTTTCTTAGACTTATTTCTGAGTGCTTTTGACTCACAAAATAAACAGGGATGGGTAATACACCTTGGCTGATTAAAACTGATTGACAGGAGTCCTAATTATGGTTTCAAAGTCTCTGTTAGAACAAATGCCAAAATGATAAAGCATTCATGTTTAATTAATTTTAACATAGTAACTTTAGAGGTAAATTTGTTAAGATTCATGAGAGTAGAAGGCTAAGGCATCTGATACCATGTGCCATCCTGATACTGTGAATAATATAAGTGAATTTTTAATACTTCCAAGACTATTAAGTATCAGAGAAAGCTTCTACATGTAAGTACATTTGTGCACTTGTGGTAGTGACATCTGTGGCTAAGAATCAACATTCTGGACTAATTCACTTACTAATGTAAATTTAATTTCCCATGCTTTCTCTTGGGTGTTTTCTCTTTTAAGATTCATATTCTTTCCATCTGTGCTATTGGCATTATAGTTACTGGTTGAATTATATTTCTCAACAATACCCAACATTCTAAGAGAAACAATAATAGTATTTATGAGATCTGGTGGAAATGTAAAACTTTTCCATGGTCTTAAGTCAGGATGTAACTAAGTTAATAATATTTAATGACTAAATAATTTGTCTGAAATATGGATCCAAAAACAAACAACAAACGAACTGAGAAAGTTGGCACACTTGAGAGTCACATCATTTAGCATCCCTTCTCATCGAGGATCATCCAGAGTTACTAGCTGCAGGAAAAGCAAAAAGAAAAAAAGTTGATCTTAAAAATGAAATAAAAAGAAAGAATTTTATGTATTTTTAATGAGAAGAGACAGAGAATGGTAATAATTAAATTATGGGAAAATATTTGTAGATGACATTACATGAATATATGCTCCAATGTTAAACATTATATAAAAGTTTTCAATCATCTTGCAAATTCCGTGTATTAAGTTTTAATGAATCTGTAATATTTTCTAAGGGAATACATAAAATGACGATTTGGGTCTTCAGACTCAGAAAAAGAATAACTTTCTAAGCCTCCATTTTTGGTAGATAGCCTATGCTACTTTACCATGACAAAATGATGTACCCACAGAGTGCAATATAGAATCTAATGATGTTTCCTTGCATGAATAGTTTGGGGTTCTCATTCCTTTCTTACTTGTTAATGCATGCACAGTACCTATAGGATGTCCATAATCATAATGGTCAATTTGTCCTTACATGTGCATGTCCAATACCTCCTGGCTTTAAATCTTTCCATTTAGAGAATAGGTTTAGATACTCTCTCCTTCATATTTTCCCGTTTGAGCAGAGTGGATTGATAGACAATGAATTGCCAATTTAACTCGATGTTTCTCATTAGAAGCTCTAAACTTTTTCGTCTCCTTAATTTCTATTTCTCTTTAACCCATGGTGACATATTATTGCTCATACAAATTCTCTCACAATAGCATGATTGACTTCCATCCTGAGAAACTGACTGGTTGGCTTTGCTGTCACATTGCCAATGAAATCTGTGCTGTAAAGTTATATTCTGAAAGCTGTCCCTAGCAATAAGAGCAGACATATACTTTGCATTATTCCATGTGATAGTTAGCTTTATTTTCTGAACATGTCTCATCATTTCATTTCAAATGAATGGGAGAAAATGATGACAATTTATTGGACTTATAATTTATATCACATTTCATTGTACTTATTAATTAAAATTATCATTGATAAATATATTTGCTGAAACATCTTAGGTGATACTTTTGCAATAGAATGTAAAACTAAAGCAACAAAAACACAAACTTTGAAAATGAGAATTATTGTGTTAAATTTAAACTTTCTTTATGAAGCAAGTCCCATCCCTACACTGGTAGGAGAAAAAGATTGACTAATTTGTTTCAAATAAAAATCATCAATACTTTAAAAAAATTTCAAATTTCTGATGAGAAAAAAATCATTTCTCTTAAAAATTTACCCAAACTATATACATAGTTACATATAGAGAGTTTCCTCCAAAAGAAGGAATTCTGGTTTACAAATCCCTTTTACAAAAGGGGAAAGGTGGAAGAGGTGGGAAGAAAGCAATGAGAGACTACATCAAAGCTATTTTACACATAAGTATAGGTAACACAGCAAATCCCTCTCTTTGCATAATCAGCATATATTGATAAAGTTTCCTTGAATGGATAAAATTAATATGGACCACCCAACAGGAAATGGATATTGCTAACAATTTCTGGAAAAAAATTGTAGATTTTCAAAGTCAGGGTATAATGAATCTTATATGAATAGCCTTTTATTGTTATTTATTTATTTATTATTTATTTTTACTTTCAGAATTGTAAAACAAAGAACTCTGATTAGTTTCTATTGAGGCAAAAAGAAAAGGAAAAGAAGTTTTAAATATTACTGGAGTATAATTTTGGGAATGTAATTGAGAAATATGTATCTAAATTGAAAATGTTAATGCCTTCTTACTCCCATTTTCTTCTCCATTTTTCTCAGTACACGTTTACCAAAATAACTTTGAATCACAATCAGGAAATACTGAGATTACCAAAATTTTTATCATGGTTAAATATTTCTTAATTGAGATAACTCAATAATATAATCTGTGATCAATTGTATGAAATATTGATAACAAAAATTCCTTTATCATTCTAAGGTATATATTTAACTAATGTATGTATTGTGAAAGCTGCATATTCTCCCTTTGTGTATTTGTGTGTACATATGCATAAAAAGACGAACCGACAACTTAAGAAAAATGTGAAACTTTGAAATTTGTCCTATGTGTGTGTCTTTGTTTATTGAATTTATTTTACCTGTTTATGAAATTTTTAGTTTTGAATTTTGTTTATAAAATATTGTAAAAGTCATATAAAAAGTTTATCTTGGTAATTTTTTTAAAATGAGAGAAAAGAGTCTATTTGGCAACTTTAGTTTCTTTCTATCAATCACAATCCGAGTTACCAACAGGACCTAGGAGAACTAGAATTCATAAGAAGTCACAACACCTAATGAACAGATATAAAGTACCAACTTCTCTGTTCATTTTAAAATGTTTGTGTGTCTGCATGTACACTCCATGCATTAATGCAGTTTGTGTATATGTCGACTCTATGTATTAGTGAATGTGTGTGTATATGTGTGTGTGTGTATTAATACCATGTATTAGTCTATGTGTTTGTGTGTGTGGTAGTTTGAATGTATTTGGCCCCCATAAGATCAGAGGAAATAGCACTATTAGGACATGTGGTCTTATTGGAGGAGACTGGATGACGCACACCTTTAATGAGGGTACACCTTTAATATGTGATCATACCTTCTATTGGTTATTTGTCACTGTGGGGGCACACTTTGAGGTTTTTTTCCAGTTTTACTCAGCACGACAGTTAGTCACTTTTAGTTGTCTCTGAGTCAAGGCTTAAGGACTCCCAGCTCCAGTGCTACTTCTACCTGCACACTGCCATTCCGCCCACTATGAGATCACGGACTGAAACTCTGAAACTGTATGAACAAACTCAATTTAATGTTTTCTTTTTTAAGAATTGCCATTCACATCCATCAGAATGGAAAAAGTTCTTCACTAACCCCACATCAGACAGAGGTGTGATCTCCAAAATATACAAAGATCTCAAGAAATTGGTAGCCAAAGGAACAAATAATCCAATAGAAAATGGGGTTCAGACATAAACAAAGAACTCTCAACAGATGGATCTAAAATGGCTGAAAGACTCTTAAAGAAAAAAAATGTTCAACATCCTTAGTCATCAGAGGAATGCAAATCAAAACAACTCTGAGATTCCATCTTATACCTGTAAGAATGACCAAAATTAAAAACACTGATGACAACTTATACTGGAGAGGATGTGGGGTAAAGGGAACACTCCTGCGTTGCTGGTGGGAGTGCAAGCTGGTACAACCCCTTTGGTTATCAGTATGGCCAAAGAAAGTATGGACTTCCCAGAAAATTAGGAAACAACCTTCCTCAAGATCCAGCAATACCACTTTGGGGTCTATACCCAAAGGATGCTCAATCATACCACAAGGACATGTGGTCAACTACATAGCAGCATTGTTTGTTAAAATCAGGATCCAAAAACAACTTAAATGCCCCTTGACTAAAGAATGGATAAGGAAAATGTACATTTACACAATGGAGTAATATACAGCAGGAAAAACTAAGGGCGTCTTGAAATTTGTGGGCAAAGGATGGATCTAGAAAACATCATATTGAGTGAGATAACCCAGACCCAGAAACACAAAATATATGCACTCACTCATAAGTGGCCTTTAGACATAAATCAAAGAAAAATCAGCCTACAATTCACAATTCCAGAGAACCTAGAGTGACATATGTGGATCTAATCTACATGGGAAGTGGAAAAAGACAATATCTTAATAAATTGGAAGCATGGGGACCTTCGAAGAGAGTATAAGGGGAGGAGAGAGTAAGAGAAGAGAGTGGAGAAAAATATATAACTGAATAAAAACAATTTTAAAAAATTATAAAAAAAAGAATTGCTATGGTCATGGTGTCTCTTTGCAGCAATAGAAACCCAAGCTAAGACACTGTGTATGTGCATTTTTACTTCTTAGCCCTTTTTTTAAAATCACTCCCCACCTTTTATTTTGAGTCAGGGTTTCCCATTAACTTAGTTCATCAGCTGGCTAGTCTTGTAGGCCGGTGGGCTTGAGTGATAAGTGTCTTAGTAACATCCCTTAATGTTGGGGCTACAGAGAAGTATTAATTTTCCCAAATTTTCATGTGAATGCTAGGAATCTGAGCTTAGGTTTTCATATTTGAATGCCACGTACTAGTTGAGCTATCTCCCAGCTCGCCATTAATTCAATTTTATATTATAGATTAGCATACTCAGAGAAAAGATTGTCAATATTCATATATCTCATTTGATTCTTTTTCTCTATAGTGTTAAGAGTACTCACAGATAATCACTAATATTAGCATAATTAATGGAGAATATGAACCCACAAATGACAAAACTAAGCTACATTGACATTTTATTAAAATGACTGCTTTCTATATTGATTGTAGTTTGTTTGCACCTTATCACATATAACTGTGCACTACACAATTAAGATAAAACAGTCTTACTTTATATATCATGAAGCAAGTAATACTGACCTAAACAACACTGTTCTGGGTTTCTGAAATAATCAGTGGTGCTGTAGTTTCTTTAAGTTCCAAGGTGGTGGTGGTGGTAGTGGTGGTGGTGGTGGTGGTGGTGGTGGTGGTGGTGGTATGTGCATGCATAAGTATGGGGTATGTAAGACAGAGAGGGAAAGAAAGATTTGTATAATGTGTGTTTAGGTGAGTATTCATGTTCAACCCTGTGAAAATATGCATGAGTGCATGTGTGTGTGTGTGTGTGTGTGTGTGTGTGTATGCATATGAGCTGACATCTACAGAAGAAAAGGGAAGACATGACAGAGAAGAAGAAAGTGCAGACTGTGGTGTTGCTAAGAAATACTTCACTGCTCCCATAGCCTAAACACAACACTTGCTGTGGATGAGCTGAAATTTTGTAGAAATGTCCCAAGAACTAAGGTTAATATCAGGTTCATCTCTTCTCTGGCCATGCTGAAGGCAATCATGGCCAGGGCTCAGATCTCACAGTGGATCCTGAAGATGCTGCAGCCGGAGGCTCACCTCTGAGTGGATGGTTCGCTTGTGAAAAAGTATCTTAGGAGTATACATTCCTGTCAGCACACAATGTGATACCCAACTCTGTAAAACCCTGAAAATGTAGTTTAATTTTAATTTCAATATTATGACTAATTCTGTGCCATTTGCACACAATATATAGTGATTAGAATATAGCTGTCTTTCATCAGAATTTCCTGTCTAGCAGAACTGTGAAGTGATTAATAATTTGTTACAGAATTAATAATTTGCTATAATCTTTATTAGTAATTAATAAAACTCACAAGATTGAATTATCCCATCAACCTCTCTCTTCCTTTATTCAGACATCAGGGAACTATGTCCTGAGGAACTCAATCACATTCACTGTGGCTAGAGTGTCACTTGTTATTAAAATGCTCGAACAGTCTAAATCAATGAGCCATGAAGTGTCTTAGCATGTTGGAAGAAATTTACTATGCAATTTTAATTAATTTCCTAATTTAAAATAATACTTGTATGAGATAATGTGTTATATTACTGAGTGCTATTTCATAGCTGACGGACATATTTCTTTGCATCTGTGAGAAGCCCTTCTATTTGATTGAATTATGTGGATGATCAGCTTTAGAGATGACTGATATTTTAATATCACTAAAAGTAATATGAAAAGAGGAACATGTTTCAGTTTTTTGCATAAAGGTAAAATCAACTAATATGCTTTAGTCATAAATAAAATTTTAAGAGACAGCAAAGAATTGTGGCATAGATGGTGGAAGAGCTCTCCAGTTCTTTCTTGGGAACTATTGGCCTTTGAAGGCTGCTGAAGGAGGAAGAACCATGTTTTATTGAGGGAGTTCCTACTAGTAGGTTTTCCATATTCTATTGGATGGCCCCTCACCCACTGTTGCATAACAGTTGAATTACATTTATAAGAGGCTTTCACATATTTAGAGTTTATATTTATCCCTTGAAAAACTTTTGGTAGTTGTAGTGATATTTTATTTGTATTGTAATACATGAAACTTTCCTGAAAATCAGAATGCAAAACTAAGACACTTGAGGCCAAAAAGTGGTAGCACACACCTTTTATTCCAGGACTCTGGAGATATAGTCAGACTGAACTCGGTGAGTTTCATGCTACCCTGGACTACATAATTTTGATTCAGAAACAGATCCAGGTGGTGGTGGCTCACATCTTTAATCCCAGTGTTTGGGAGTCACACAACTTTAATCCTAGCACTAGGGAGATGGAGACAGTTACTATATGGCTGAGTGGAGAGAGGAATATAAAGGAGCAGAGACAGGAACTCAGGAAGAATATAGAGTCTGAGGATTCATGGACACAGGATCACACCCCTTCGGTCTGAAAATTTGGTAGAGGTAATAAGTCTCTCCAGTTGTTGACTACTTTGATTTTCTGATCTTCAGCTTGAACCCCAATATCTGTCTCTGGATTTTTATTATTCATGCTATAGGTAGATATTATTGTTTAAATGTGCTTAGCTGAAGAATTCACTGATTAAGACTACTTTCTGTATATGGCAGATAATAAACATTCATTAAATAATCAAATTATTAAAATACATAAAATATTTTAAAATCAGATACCTAAATAAATTGATTCAAAGATTTCTTTGACAAAATCTATAACTATATTATAAATTTTATGGCAAAGCTGGTTTAATGAATGCTTTCTTTTACTCACTGGATATTGAATATTACTTATGGCTTGTGGTTCATATTCCTGTATCTAGGAAGCTCATGGCTTTTGTTGGGGAAGACATCAGCAACCAATGCTGATCTTCACTGTATAATGAGGGAGAATGTAGATGACACATCCCTTTACCTTTTCAGTGAATGCCTGCTGCTATAAGCATCACTAATTAATATTTCTCAATAGAGAGACTAGTATCTATCTGAAAATTAGTTCTCATGTAAAGTTTAGCATAAAGTCAATTTAATGAACTGAAATGATTCTGTGACAAGTTGACCCTGTGTATCTGGTCTTGTTTTAAACCTGCTTACAAATCAGTAATTACCTTCCAATTTTGTTCTTTTCAAACTCTATGTTGAAATTCTACCAATCAAGAACAATTTGATGGTATTTAATTTGAAATTATTAACTAGTATTAATAAATTATGTAAATAAATTTTGTTATAATAAAAATGCATCTAATTAGAATGGATATGCCTGGTTTTTTATGTTGTGATTACACTTGAGGTATTGTTTTGTCAGATTATCCTTACAAAAAAGATGAGTGCTACTTGTTGCTAAAATATTGTCAATAAAGAATCAGAATCTCAGAATTTTAAAGTAACATTTCAAAGAGAATTAAAATGTTACCTGATTATAACATGGTAAAAGGATATATATTTTAAATATTGACGTAGCCTTCTTAACCACAGAACATTCACCCAGGATGTGGAAATAAGGTAGAAAAAAGCCATCAGATGATGTACTGGGCTGGCTATTCTCACATATTTTTCTCTTCTCTGTTTGCTCTTCCTAGTTTCTCTGAATATAAATATCAGTTTATCTCTGGGAATTTGCTGTTAATCTGTTCTTGACTATCTGGTGTTTATACCTGGCTCTCTTAGCATCTGGCATACTTTCTTTAAAATTCCTTCTGGCCAGCCTCTAGTTCACCCTCAGATATTAGCTCAAATTTTGTTCAATTGACAAACGTACTTGTCTTTCCTTTTACCTGTTATACATGATGATGAGTTTTAGTGTTATTATTGTATTATAAAGTGAGAAGTCCTCCAAGGCAAGAGTTAAAGATGCTGGCGTCTAGATGGGCTCTATTAGTACTGGCATTCAAGTTTTGTTTTTGTTGTTGTTGTTGTGGTTTTGGACTTTAATATATGTAGCTCTTGCCATTACATTGTTGTTGTTTTTTTTTTTTTTTTACTTTTTTTTTTAGCCAAAATAATCTTATTGTCTGTTCACAAACTCATTGGTTATATATTCTAACTTTACAGTGATTTCACTATCATTTTATTGCATATCCTGTTACAGGATTCCCTGACCAATCAGACCCCGAGAAACTGTTGTTTTTGAAGATGAGTGTTTATACTTTCCAAATGAGTGTAAGATTTAAATTCTTGAAGAAAGGGTAAGAGATTATCCTTTCTCCATTTGATATTAGAATGAATCTCTTGAGATACACTCAGATAGAAAATTTTCCTTTGGCTTATATTGTAAACATCTCCAGGGACAGTTCCATTGACTACTGTTAGTTCCAAAAGAAACTCAGAGCAAATGGTTATGTGTCATGCCTAGTAGAATACCAAAGCACCTGCTGGCCTCCATCACAAGTACCTGTTACAGAGTCCACACTGGCATATGGACTCTTCTCATAACGTCTCACACTTGTGTATACATTTTTAAAGTATTTTTCTCTTTGGGTGCCCACTATGCAGCTCCCAAATAAATAAAAAGATGTATTCTTATTTATAAATGGCTGGCCTTAGCTTGGCTTATTTCTATCTAGCTTTTCTAACTTAATTTATCCAGTTTCTATGGATATAACTATGATGTGCCTCTGGGCTTTTAGCTTTCTTTGTTCTACATATCTTTCTTTTCTTCTTACTCTGTGGCTGGATGTGTGGCTGTATGGCTGTGTGGGTGGCCCCTGGTATCCTACACTCCTACTCTTTTTCATACTCCTCACTCTTCTTCCCTAGATTTCTCCTCCTATTTTTCTCTGCCTGACAGGCCTGCCTATCCCTCTCATGCCTAGCTATTGGCCATTCAGCTCTTTATTAGACCAATAAGATGCTTTAGGCAGGCAAAGTAACATAGCTTTACAGAGTTAAACAAATGCAACATATCTTTGCATAATTAAACAAATATTCCACAGCATAAACAAATGCAAAACATCTTAAACCAATATTCTACAACATCCCAGCCCCTACCTAAACTTCTCCAGCCCCTGGGCTTCCCTCTTCATGGTTTCTCTTTCTCTTACAACCCTAATATTTTGGTTATAATCACTTGGTTTTGACTTCCTCCCTTGTTTCCCTCCTTCTTTCACCTTTCTTGGTCCTCCTCTCTCCCTCTCCACCTCTCTCCTCTCATTGTAAAATCAAGTTTATTGGTCATGTACACTTCGCTACTTTCTCTCCCTGTTATAAAGTCTTTCAGATGCCTATGACTGTACCTTCCCTCATAATAATAAAAATCTACAATAAAAACATTTCTCTCAACCATACCTTTGAATGCTCATGCCGCCAGTGTAAACATCTAGTGCAGAAATCTTCAGATCATACAGTTATAATCATGAATATGAATCAGACATATTGCATTCTGAAGATGGACATTGCCTATATCCCTGTTCCCTTTGAAACTGGGTCATACCTTTATCCTTGATACTGTCATCCTCCACATCTAATGTTCCTTGCCTTTGGCCATTGATGTGAAAGAAATCAAAGGCTTTTTGCAGTTTATTCTCCCAAAAGAGAAAGAGTTCATTAGGAGATGCTACTGTGAGCATTATATATAGTTTGCATGTGATGGAGACCTATGGGTAACATGTTCTTTTCACTTTTCTTGGGCATGTTTCCACTTTTTGTTCATCTCAGCATTTCCTGTTCAACATTTTGTGTACTTACCTGTTATTTCCCCTTACTTAAAGTTATATTTCACCTTTAGGCATTCTGTATTAGAATTCCCCCACCCTTTATCCATCATATCCCCTCTCAGATTATTGGTAAAAGAATATAAGAGAAAATATAAATTTATTTTCACTATCCCTAAAGGCCTATAATAAGTTTATATTTGGAGTATTGTAGAAGGAAGGCCCACTGTTCAACCCAGCTACCCGGAACCCAACTAACCACACAGAAATTATATTAATTAAATCACCTCTTAGCCCATTAGCTCTAACTTCTTATTAGCTAACTCTTACATCTTAATTTAACCCATTTCTATTAATCTGTGTATCACCATGAGGCTGTGGCCTATCAGCAAAGTTCAGCATGTCTATCTCTGCCTGCAGATCCATAGCATCTCCTGACTGCACCCTTCTTCCTCCCAGCATTCAGTCTAGTTTTGCTGCCTACCTAAGGTCTGCCCTATCAACAGGACAAGGAGGTTTCTTTATTCATTAATCAATAAAAGAAACACATAGACAGAAGGACCTCTCACACTATTTCCTCCTTTCTGTTTAAACAACAAGGAAGGCTTTAACTTTAACATAGCAATATTACATATAACAAAACATATCAAGTAAGAATTACAGTTACAATATTTATATCAACTTTATCTTTTATCATAACTAAGGAAACTATAATAATAAATATCTATTCTTCAACTCCATCAAAAACTCTAGAAAGATATATTACTCTAAGTAAACATGAAGTACATTGTAAGCAATTTCCAAAACTTTAGGAAAGACAGAGACATCTTGCTACCTGGACAGTCACCCAAAGTTCTTTTGTACTGTTGGAGCATCCATCTTCAGCCTACAGGCCTATAGGATCCAGCAGACTTTTCAATGAAGCAGGAACTTTCAAAAACAGTTCAACCTATATTGGCAGTTTGCCAGTCACTTATTCTATATCATGCAGAACGTCTCCCAGACTCTTTCATGAAGCAGGAACCCTGAAGGATCATCTCACCTTTAGTCATTTCTCTGTGGGTTCTGCATGTCCAGTTTTTATAGCATACCATCAAGCAGTCTGGACAAGAGCATTTTCTTCCCTAAATGGCTCACCAACTCCATCAGGAGTCTCTTAAATGCCCATCATCCTCCTGAAGTAGCTTGGTGCTGCCAGGAGCAGATGGGTCTCATTGTCATGAAAATTTCTTAGTTCTTAAAACACTTTAAATGCCATATTCTGTAGTCTTTGAAAGGTTTGAAGAATGCCTATCCATCTGAAATATATCTCTATAAATCTAGAAAATCTAACAAACATGACTACAAGCTTGACTATTATAGATGATTATCTATTAACCTATATTTTTAAATTATACATCACATTTAAATGAACTACACAATCACAATATCTTAATCAAGAACAGAAATATACATATAACAAAATTGACATAAATTTGCATCAATAAACCAAGATCTATACCAAAGCAAATTATTTAACTCTATAGCATATCCCCCTTTAAATGTAAACAAACAATTATAAACCATATTTGGGAATATGGGCATAGTTCTGCTTATACTACTCCCTGCTGTTTGGGGGCACTATTAATCAGGTTTTTTATGTTGTATCCTGTGTGCTAGATTCATATCAGTTGGCAGTTGTGTGAAGCAATTTTTGAGGGTGTTCATGGCAACCTTACAGGGTCGTGGGGTGTGAGGATTTGGAATCTGTGCTTTAGTTTGCAGGGAATTGTGTTGCCCTGGCTCTGGGGTAATTTGAGGACTGTGGCTGGGACACAGGTCAGCTATGGAATGCCAGGGATAGGAGAGGAAAACATTCTTCTCCCCTGTTACCTTTTCACAAGTTCTGAATGCCACAGAGTTTAAGGAAGTGGCTGCCCTGCAGTACAGTACACATAGAATTGCTTTGCTCAGTTATTTAGAATGGTTTAAATTAGATCTGAGACATTGAGATAATGTCTCTGGAGACTTTTGTGACCACACCACCTGATGGTATTTTTGCAGTTGTTTTGAAAATTCTTGTGACCACAACCCTAAGTAAATACATTGTGCTCTCTTGAAAATGATTACTTCACTTGATTATACTTCCTCTTTCCAATTATATCGTTGATTGAAGCAATTGTTTCAATAACGTATATAAAGGCCTTATAATAAATGTGCAGCATGCAGTTGCAATTGTTTTTGCTCTGCATCCCCTGTGTGCTGGTTTATTTGAGACCCTTACCCAGGGATCCCAATGCTCTAGATGATGACAGCGAGGTCTCTTAAACCATATTGGTTTAGAAGCAATCCACAGGTTCTCGTCTTCTGTGAAAACAAAAGAAGAATCTCTTTTCCAAAGGAACATATCCTTAGACTCAAATTTTGGAATCAACATACCTTTATGTTGGTTTAACTTAGCAGCCCATGCAATGAAATGTCTCTCTGTAATTAGCTCATTTACAGTCAAAAAATTTAAAGATAACACAATAATATACACAAACCAGACTCTGTGTATTCTCCGTCTTTACATGGCTTATTTTTCTTTACTCCTTTTTATCCATGACTTTCTGTACTCTGTCTCTTTAAAGACTTTATCCATTTTATTCAAAGCATTAGCTTTATTTTATGACTCACTATACTCTTTTTCTTCTCTCTCAAGCCTATGTACATTTATCTAATACTGTGACACATTTAGAGGTCTTTCATGTCTGAATCTGTCCTATTGTGAATCTGTAATTCTTTACTGTCAAGGAGTACTTCTTAAAATGCTAACCACTTCTTACAAACTTCAGCTGCACCACTGTTAAGGGTAATTCGGTGCCACCTGTTTGCCTGCCCAGTCTAAAACTTAAGCTGCTATATTACTATGTTATATATGGTAGTTCCTGCTTGTTCTGCACAGTCTATCATGGCAGTACCACTTGTGTCTCTGTGCTGAGCACACCGCCCCACTTCCAGGCACACAGCCAGTCCAAGTTGCCATCAAGCAGGCAGCAGCCATCTGCTCACAAACCTTACTCAAATGCTCCATCTCCTGAAAGAGCCAGAGGTTGTGCTGGCTGGCAGCCTGGCCCAGAAGGCTGAAATTTTTAAATGACTGTGGCTTTTTTCCTGCTATGGCTGAACCAGGAAGATCTCTCTGAAAGGAGCTGTGGCATGCTGCCAGCTGAAAAATAAATGCAGCTAAACATTGTTGGGTTTTTTTGTATATAGAATTTCTTTTTAAGCTTTCTCAGGTTTTGCATGGATTTAGTTGGCCATGTGGGCACCAATTTGTAGGCGGAGGGTCCACTTGTTCATACCAGCCACCTGGCTAGCTTAGGCCCCAAATAATCATACAGAAACTGTATTAATTAAATCACTGCTTGGCCCATTAGCTTCAATTTCTTATTGGCTAACCTTTACATCTTAATTTAAGCCATTTCTATTAATATGTATGTCACCACGAGGTTGTGGTCTACCAGCAAAGTTCCATCATGTCTATCTCTGGGTGTAGATCCATGGGGTCTCCTGACTCTGTCCTTCTTTCTCCCAGCATTCAGTCTAGTTCCCTGCCTACTTAAGCTCTGCCCTATCAACAGGCCAAGGCAATTTCTTTATTCGTTAACCAATAAAAGCAACACATAGACAGAAGGACATCCACACCAGAGTATCTATGTTAAAAAGCAATAAGGAAAAGAACTAGCAGTGGAGGATTTTCTGGTTTGGGAACATCCTATGTACTCACAGCACAGGGTATGACTGGTATGGCAACATAGGTTATTACTGATAACACAGTCCAGGGTATGGCTGATATCACAACACAGTGTATGGCTGATACCACAGAACAGTGTATGGCTGATACCACAGTCCAGGGTGTAGTTGATGCCACAGCCAGAGCCCACTATACTGGTTACCATCTGCACTCAGCTTGGTTGTGAGATTAGAACAATAAAACTGAACAACAGAAACTATCAAATTACCAGTCATTCCTACTAATTGTCAGTTTTCAACCATCTTATTAATCTTCATTTTTAATTCTTTTCTTCTTTTTCTCTTTACAATGACAAATTTGTTTTTAATTCTAGAAATTTTAATGGTATTTTGCTCTTTTTGGAAAAGCTCTGGTTTCAAAGTTGTTATTCCTGGACACTTAAAACTCTATTAAGTCAAAGTTTGAAATGTCTGCTTAGCATTTCTTTATGGAATGGCTAGTAAAAGCCTCTAATTTCTGCTATTGTGATAAGCCTCTCTCTCAACATAAAAAATTCAGACTTTAAAAAATCTCAGCACATTGCATATATTTTCCTCTGGGAAAAACTAATAAACATAGCTGGATTGTTGAGAATTATGCACAGGTATGTTTAAAACAGTAACAAAAGATCATTTCCTGAATCAGCTTCTCCTTTGTTTTCTTATTCACACCAGCAGAAAAACTGTGTTTTCATATAAAAGGCGTTTTAATTGCAATTGCAACTGTGGGTGGAGAAAGTTCAGTGAGGTATGACAAAAATGTGACACAATACTACATACAAGAAGTGCTATGTGAATTCAAATCCTTTTGTTTTCAACACATTTTTTTACTTTTATCATAACTACTGATCAGAAAAACATGAAATAGAATGTAGGTAGTTTAGTTTGACTATAAAGCTTGGCTTTACATGGTTATTTAATGTTCATTTTGTTCTTAGTTCTCTGGTATCTATATTTGGTTTGCTGCCTTTGCCTAATAACCAATGATTGGAGTTTGGTTTCTGATTTATCGTTTAGTTCTACTTTGGGAAGTCAACTGGAGGACTGAAGTGTTGACGAGCCTTCCTGTCATTGTTCTTCCATGTTGTAGTCAACTCATTCAGGCTACCAGTCCTTTCTTCTCCTTAGTTTTTCCTTCACAGCTAGTATGGCATATTTTCCCTGCTAGTTATGCAAAATTCCCTATTATCCAAAAGTTTCTGTCTGATTTAAGGCTTAAATTTATCTCAGTGTTGTGTTCTTTGCTCTGAAACATTTTGTTTGTACCTGATCATAATATCCCCTTAAATTTTTCTGAAAGTCTTATAAAAATGATACTAGTATTATCTCTGTTTTATATCAAGAACTGAGAACAATAATGTTAAATGATTTGTTCACACTGATATCTGAATTAGAGAATTTATTCATCATTAAGTTTTACATGTATTGTGAGAAGGAAGAAAGGATACTTTAATTATATTTAATCTAAACAGAAATGACAGTACATTTCTGCTGCTGGAAGCTGTACATCAACCCTTGGCATTTTCAAAACTGTTTTACCTTCTAAATCAAAAATTCACTTTCTCTTCCTTAAAAGGTAAGTTATATGTTTCTCAACAATTAGTAGAGAAATATAGAAAAGTCATGATATGTTTAAGAAACTACTTCAAAAAAGACTTGAGTGGTAGTTTCAAGATTGTAAGCATATGGTATCATTGTTACCAGAACCAGACATCTCATCAATATTCAGTGAAAGAGCAAGTTGGAGATGTGATTATAAACATCAGTACATAGATAATCAGTAGTTTGGACTTAAGATAGTGATAATATTTTTACACATTGTGACTTAGTGATGCATCATCAAGCTCTGGATATATTTTGAGTTTTCTATTAATAGTTAGAAAAGAAGAATCTTATAGAATACATGCATTCATGTATATCTGTAATTTGTGGGCTGGCTAGAAGAAGAAACAGAATTATGGGAAGAATTGGTTGGTGGACAGTGATGAACCTATTACAAAAATTTCACACTGAATTATGTCCCAAGGAAACACACTATAACTAAACTTTGAAAGTATTTTAAAAAACCCAATGAGAAGGGTTATAGTTTAATATTCAAGTTTAAATATAAGATTTTTACAAATATATAAGAACTATTAAAGATAAATTTAAGTTTTTCTTTTCTTTTTTCTTTTTTTGCCTTACTTCTATTCCCCTTTATCTCTGCCATGTGCTGTTGTCTGGGCCCCTTACATTTCTAAAAGTCATATGTAATATTCTCTCTGAACCACACTTTCTATTAAAAAATTTAGTATTTAAATTTTCAGCAAAAAATTTAGCTGGACCCGGAGAGCTATGATTTCAGATCAAGGTTTAGTTCTCAGCACCCATGTGACAATTTGTAGTCACCCATGGCTCTAGTTGCAAAGGATTTGCTGTCTTCTTCTGGTCTCCATGAGCCCAGTGGATGTACACACAGTGCACATACATACAGGTTGGGGAAACAGTCACAAACATAAAATAAACACTGTTTTAAAAAAGAACAATTCCCAGAAATTATAGAAATGAATTCCTTACTGTTTCTTCATTATTTTGAACATGATGACAAATTTGCTCCAAGTTATGTAAGTTTAATTTTCCAAACTTTAGCGAATTTACATAGCTGAGGAAAAACAATCGAGGATAGGTTACTTAATTTTTAACTGTGTAATTACATAGAAGTAAATTTATATGCAATTACAATCTTCAAAATCAAATTTTTATATAAAACATAAAAAAGCTTCTCTAACATTTCATACCACAATGCTGTGATATGGAGGATTTATGAAGGCAAGGAGATGCTCAGGGGACAAAGTGCTGGCTGTGCAATCATGAGGACCTAAGTTAAGTTCATAGTATCCATGCAAAAACATGGAGGACACGTGTGTATCTGTGAGTACAATGCTGAGGAGCGGTGCAGAGACTGAAGGGTTCCCAGAACATGTTGATAGCCACTCCAGCTAAATCAGAGACACTAAGGTTCAATAAGAGATCTTGTCTCAAAAAGGTACAGAGTTATTAAAGAAACACTTGACATTGGTCTCTGACCTCCATAGGCATATAAATGTGTACACACATGCAAGTATAATTTATAATCTTTTATTTGAAGTATATACATTGAACGTAGTATTAGATTTCATGAAGATGATGTGTTTCAAACACATTATGTATTTTAACTGTATTTATCTGTCTATATTCTCATCTTCATTTTCACTCTCCCCAAATCTTTTTTCTCCCAGGCTTTTTAATACTTTTGTGTCATACACACACACTTCTCAGCAAATAGTTTCAGAACAAAACAAAGCACATCATAAATTCACTCACTTTAACCAAGTTGACTTTATCCTGGGAATGCAGAGATATTCAACATACACAAATTGATATTTGTAATAAATAATATAAGCCGGTTTAACGATAAAAACCCCATGATCATCTCAATAGGCAAAGAAAGATGTTTTGATAAAAACCAATACTTTTTTATGATGAAGCCATCAGAGTACAGGTAGCATACTTAAGGACAATAACTTTTATATATGGGCTCATCATAAACATCATAGCAGATGTAGAAAACATTGAATAAATTTCACTAAAGAGAGAAACAAAATAAGGCTATCTACTTTCTCCACTTCTTTTTGATATAATTGTTGAAGTCTAGCCTTGCAATAAGAAACAAAAGGTAAGGAAATAAAATGGATACTGCTGTGGTTCGATTAATAATATCAAACATAGGCTTATATATTTTAATGTTTGGTTATCAGAGACTAGGAGTTTTAGCTTTGTAGGAAAAAATGTGTCACTAGGAGGTGGAAATTGAAGTTTCAAATGTTCATGCAAGGCCCTGTCTCAATTTCTGTCTGTGTCTTTCTGTCTCTGTTTATCTGTTTCACTCTATATATTTCTCTGTCTCTGTCTCTCTTTCTCCCTGCTGCCTTTGAATGGAGATGTAGCTCTTTACTACTTGTACAGTACCATGCTACCTGCCATGATGAGAATGAACTATGTCTCTTAAACTGTAAGCAAGTCCCATTAAATGTTAACTTTAATAGGAGGTGTCTTAATGATGGTATTTCTTTACAGCATCAGAACAGTGACTAACACAGAAGTTAGTACTAGGAGTCGGGTATTACTGTTTGTTTAGGTATAGGGAAGATTTGGGGACTTTGGATTAAAATAAAGGGTTGTGCTTAATGGGCCATCCTAGTAAGAACATGGCAGACAATGCAGAAGATTTTGGACTGAGAAGTTTCAGAAGCGAAGAACATTAGTAAGTGGCCTAGAGACCCTTCTTGTGCTATTTTGGCAAAGAATGTAGCTGCATTTAGCCCTTGTCTTGAAAATATGCCTGAGGCTAAATTAGACTGTTTTGGGTTAATGACATTGGCAGGGGAGGTTTCAAAGCAGCCTAACACTGACTGTGTTATGTGGTTATTAGTAATCATTTTTATGAATATCTATAAAAGAAACCGGAGTAAAGTTGGAAAAGAGAGAAACACAAAATGTATGTTTTAGAAAAGGGGCATCAAGAAATGCAATAGAGCTAAATTTAGTGAATAAAGAGGTAAAACGTGTAAAGAAAAGCCTGATGCTAAGTGGAATAAAGGTAGTGATGATCTGAGGGCAAGAATCTGCACAACTAAACTTCCAACTAATGAGAAGGAATTAAAGGAAAGCTTAAGCAGTAAGCAATAGAAAGCTAATCCAAATTTAATGTAAGGAGTAAGCCAAGTCTTAGCCCCATCAAGCAACATAATTTGGCAGCTTTGGCCAAGTAGTTCTGACGTTAGAGATAAGGATACAGAAAGGGGTTATGAAATCTAAGAAAAGCTAAGGAAAGCTGCTGAGACCTGGTTAGTATCAGGGCTGTTCCTGCATGGAGGTTCAGAGAGGCCATTGTGTGAAGCTGTGAAGATGAGGCCTGGATTGCTTTGGACCCCAAAATGTAGGTGATACCAGAGCCCTGGGATACCTGCTGAGGTAAACTGATAACAGTGAGTGAAATGAGCCAGAGAATGAAATGTGTTGCTGTGAACAAAACTAAAAGCAATTGGAGTTCTCAAAAGCTCTTGGTATTGAACATGTAATGCAGAGTTTGCAGTTATTCCTGTTTATTTTTTTTGTTCTTGGTTTGTTCCAGTATTTCTTTCTTTCTTTTTTTTTTTTTTTTTTTTTTTTTTGGTTTTTCGAGACAGGGTTTTCCCTGTAGTTTCTAGGAGCCTGTCCTGGAACTAGCTCTTGTAGAGCAGGCTGGCTTCGTACTCAGAGATCCACCTGCCTATGCCTCCCAAGTGCTGGGATTAAAGGCGTACGCCACCACCGCCCAACTCAGTATTTCTTCACTATGCTCCCTGTCCTCTCTTTTAAAATGATAATGCAAATTGCATGGCATTATATATTGGAAGTATGTTATTTGATTTTTTAAATTTTGATTTTACAAGAGGTTACAGGTAAGAGATTGACTTTAGTCTTAGAAAGACTGGACTTTGGATTTAAAAAAATGTTTGCAACTATGATATACTATGGGGAATTGTGAAAGTTGGATTGAATGCATTTTTGCACTGTATGCTACAATATCTATGGGAACCAGGGGAGTGGAATGGTGGTTTGAATAAGAATGGGCCCCATGTGTTCATACATTGAATTCTTAGTCATCGGAAATGGAACTGTTTTAAAAGAATTTTAAAGATTGGGAGGTGTGACCTTGTTAGTATGTGTGGCTTGTTGGAGGAAGTGTTTCACTGAGGGTAGGATTTGAGGTTTCAAAAACACATATCAGGCCCCTTCTCTCTCTCTCTCTCTCTCTCTCTCTCTCTCTCTCTCTCTCTCTCTCTCTCTCTCTCTCTCTCCCTTCCTCCCCCACCAACCTGTCTGTCTCTCTGTGTCTCTTTCTCACTCTTTTCTCTCTCTGCTGCCTATAGATCAGGATGTAGCTCTCAGCTATTGCTTTAGTGCCATGCCTGTCGCCATGCTCCCTGCCATGATAATAACATAGTAACCCTCTGAAACCGTAAGCAAGCCCCAGTTAAATGTTTTTTCTCGTTAGAGTTGCCTTTTTCTTCACTGACTTTTCACAACAATAGTGACTAAGACAGATACAAATATTTAATGAAGAATTTAAATTATCCTTGCTATCCATAAAATATAATTCCATGTATAAGAGATATTAAACACTCCACTAGAAATCTTTAAGCACTGATTGACACTTTCAGCAAAGTGTCAAGTTATAAAATTTGCATATAAAAATTATCATTTCTACAATCCAATGCCAAACATGCAGAGATAAATCAGGGATACATTCCCATTCCGAGGAACCTAACAATCATAAAGACACTTGGAATAGTGGTTCTCAGCCTCTGGGTCCTGACTTCCCTGGGGTCAAATAACCCTACCACATGAGGCTCATATCAGATATCCTGCAAATAAGGTATGCATTATGATTCACAACAGTAGCACAGTTATAGTTATGAAGTAGCAATGAAAATAATTTTAAGGTTGGGGTCACCATAACTGGAGAAACAGCATTATGAAGGTTGACAGCCATTGCCTTATGATGGCGTAAATCACAAACAATCCCACACCAGTTTGGAATTATGATTAATAAAATGATTATTTATTTAAAGGGGAAAAACTTACAGATCACCGTCCCAGACAACAGCCCTCTGCGCAATCAGGAAGGGAGCCTAGTCGTCAGAAGTGGGAGCCGGAAGCCAGAGAGCAAGCGGTGGGAAGTGGCTGCATTTTTAAAAAGAGAGACCACGCCCCAATGGGCTGGTATCTCAGTGGCTATTGGGTGAAGGAGCAGAAGGAGCTCCCGCAACAGTCTTAGAGTAAATGCAACCAAGGAGGTAAATTAAAATCTTAAAAACTATTAAGAAAAAAATCAAAGAAGATGGAAAAACCTCCTGTGTTCTTTGATTAGAAGAATTAAAAATATAAAATATTCATAATATTAAGAGCTGTTTAGCTATTTAATACAATTGCAATTAAAACATTTGAATCCTCGACCTTAAATAGGACATTTATATCATTCTCTTTAAGGCTGAGGAAAGAACATGGAAGAAAGACAGAAAGACTGTGAGTGCCTGAAGGTAGAAGGAACCTCAGTGAAAGGCTGTCTTCTCAGAGTGGCACAGCCTTCACAATTATGGACAAAAGGAGATACAATAATCTGTAACAGGCCTTCACAAGACTAGTCTGCCAATAGCCATGTACCTACAGAGGAGGAATCATGGATCCTTTCCTCTATGTTTAACTGCTGGTCTGCCAGTCTCTATTAGATAACATCACACCCATGGTGCCAAAGCCGTGGATAAGTTCAATGGGTTGCAAAACTAAAGGACATGAGAAAGGGACAATAGAGAGAAAAGAAAGTTGACAGGATTGAGACTCAGATGATAAGATGAGAGGGGTGTGAATAATCATGATTCATTACTTATGTATATGAAAACTGATAATGAAAAATGTTAATTTATAATGAAAAATCTAGAATACACAACTGAGATAACATGTAATTCACTTAGTGTGATAATCTCTATTTCCATATATTTTTCTCCAAAATCCATGGCTTTATTGTTTTTTATTGCTGAATAAAACTCTTTTATATTTGCTCTAATCATTTTTGTGAACTCAACACAAACCTAGACATAAATGGGAAGGGGATTTTCAGTGAAAGAATTACTTCCTCAAGACTGGTCTATGGATGTGACTGTCTTGAATGCTGATTGCTGTGAAGAGCGCAGCCTGCTGTGGCAGTGTCATTCTTGGGCACATGGGACTGGGCTGAATAATAAAGATAGCTAATAAAACCTATCAGCATGCCAGTGAGCAGTATTCCTTCATGGTTTCTACTTGAGTTCCTCTCTTGGCTTCTCTCAGTAATATACTGTAACCTGCGAGCCAATTAAACCTCTTCCTTACCCAGATTGATTTTGGTCAATGTTTTATAACAGCACAAGAAAGCAGACTGGGACAATATTGATATGTCATAGTTTTCTTTTTCCAGTCATCTGTTGGTTGTCACCAAGAATGGCTCCATAATTTCACTAGAGTGAAGACTGTTATAATAGATATAAAAGAGTTGATGTGTTCATGGTATTACAACTCAGAAGTTCTGCATGTGTACACAGAGATGTGTTAAAGATGGCTCAAACAGTGGTTCTGTTTTTAGGTTTTTACAAACATCTATGCTGTCTTCCATAGTGTTCTCCGGGTTAAGAAGAATCACAAGAGTAAAGTGTTCAATAGCAAGGATAAGCCACATGTAGCAAAAACATGTTTTTCCACAACAGCTAATGTGATCTCACTCTTATCTGCTATATATGGGAGGATCATAAAAACACATTACAAGAACAATTCTGTATTTTGAAGAAACTGAGGTCATAAGACTTTATCTTGTTTGTTTTGGCATTTTCTCACAAGCATTTGGACGTCTCATAAAATTTCATGTTTTTATTGTGCTCTGACAAAGAGTAAGATGGAATCCTGAAATAGTTTTAATTTGAATTTTCTTTATAGTTAAGATTGTTGAACTCTCTTTTCTTTTTTACCATTATTTATATCTTAGCAAGTGTTTGTGCCATTTCTTAGCCATATATATTAGGTTGTTAGCTCTTTTGATGTTTAGTTTTTGAGTTCGTTATATACTTTTCGTTATATACATTAATTTTCTGTCATATGTATAACTAACAAAGATTTCTCCCGTTGTGTAGCATGTTTCTTCATTCAATTGTTTCCTTTGCTCTGTGGAATCTTTCTAATATCATGGAATTCAATTTGTCTTTTCTTAGAATTAGAGATTATATTCTTGGTACCCTTTCCAGAAAGGTCCTGACCATGCCTGTATCTTCAGCTGTTTTCTCTAACAGTTTCACAGTTTTCAGTCTTAGGTTAAGGTCTTTGATCTATTTTATGTTGATTTTTATGGCAAGAGATTGGAATGTAGCTTCCCTGGTGTCTGTGCATATCCCGCATATTCTCCCAACTCCATTTGTTGAAGAAGTTGTCTTTTCCCCAAAAGTATACTTTTGTATCTTGTCAAATATCATGTGACTAAATATGTTCAATTTAATTATGGTTGTTGTCTTTCATTCCATTGATCTATGCATCTATTTTTTTTGTATGAGCATCATACTGTTACTATGGTTCTGACTCTGATGTAGATCTTGAAATCAGATATGGTGATATGTCCAGTGTTGTTCATTTCGCTCAGAATCAATTTGGCTACTTAGAGTTTTCTGTACTTCTACATGAATTTTAGGCCTTTTACTAACCATGTAAAGAGTAATTGGAATTTTGACAGGTACTGCACAATATTAATTCAGATGACCCCTAAGCATGGACTACCTTCCTAATTTCTAATTTTATTTTCAATTTTTTCTTTTATAACAAAAATTTACAGTGTAGATAACTTTCATTACTTATTTTTACTAAGAATCCATCTTTTATGCTATTAAAATATATGTTTATTTTGTATAAGTGTAGTAGCAATACTCTGACAAATAATTTTATCATCATGAAATGGAAGTATTGGGCCTCACAGGGCTGAGTTCGAGGATTTTCTCTGTTCCTCTGTCTTTACAGTGGTGAAATATTTCAGTGTGCTTACAGCAATTATGTTTGTGCTCCTGCAGTGTGATAGAGAAGAAACAGGCATGATAGTAATTTCAATCTTCTCTAGACTCTACAGTGCATTTGTATATATATCACACTGCCCATACTTGAGTCCATCTGCACTTCCAGGGTTCAGATAAACCTGGGGGATTAGACTTGACCTTCCTGACATCTACTGTAGCAAAAGGCAGGGAGATTGGGAGAGGCAGACAAACACTGTCCTGTAAAAACAGTCACAGTGGAAATACCAAATCACGCTAAAGGGACAAGGGAGGACTTCACGCAAATAAGAACAAGAGTTATGAAAGAGGACATGAAGCTAATTCTTTTCCTAGTTCAAACTCTGTCCTAGATTTTTCATTTTGGGAGGATGATAAGCACATAAAATATCTGATGGTGAAAGTATAAAATCCAATGTGGGACAGCATAGCTGTTTCAAATCACCACTGAAACTGTACAGAAGTTTATTGTGCTACATAGTCTTTGGATCTAGTTAATTTGAGGTTGTGATTTATTTTTGTTACTTTTTAAAATAAAGCTTAAAATAAAAATATATGTGAAATATCTTGGAACAAGGTGAGATATAATTGATACCATGTTACTTATACACCCTGTGAATATGAATAACAGATTTCAGAATTTGGCAAACATAGGTTGTATGTTTGGGCATTCATGATTAATCTAGAAACATAAAATTTAATAATTTCTGAAGATTCTGAAATTTTTTTATATTCTCTAATAATCTATTGAATAAAACCACTTGGCATCTCACCTGGGAGTCTGGATTTAGTATTTTAGCAATATTATAAGTATAGTAAGGTTTACTGTGGTGAGCAAGGTTAATTTTCACTCAGAGACTCTGATGGTTCATTTAAGAGGTGTGGGACAATTGCTCTTCTTTGAAAATGTCTACTCATTTGTCCTGTTATTACTCTATACATTTCTGACTACAACATTCCCCCTTCTCTCAGGGGACAATAAAATAACCTCATGCCTCACCTCTGGTGAACTTGATTGCCACCTCTGGTGGCCTTGATTGCCTCATCACTTGGATAGTTTCTGTATTTTGAGTATAATATACTCTAAAAGGAAGCAGTTATTTTAGATGTTGAAACTTGCCTGTCTAGAGACTGACACATAGAACTGTGATCTGCAGGGTGCCCAGAGTTCAGTGTTTGCAAGGTCAGGTACTATGACCAGGATGTAAAGAAAGAAATGAAGCCTGTGTGTTCACAAAGTTTTTATTCCATCTCCTTTGTGTACATTTCAGTTTTAAAGGTTTACGGTATCTTTTATGGCTCCTTAATGTGCCCACATGCATGCATATCTACACACGCTGTTCTTCATAAAAAGATCCATCTGAGTCACAAAGTACAGCTGCCTGGAAAGTGAAAAACAGATTTCTAGGTCAAAGTTAACTTTGTATTGCTCTACTAGACACGTATCACTTTCCGCCCTTTTATTTTCCCTGCTTTAAGCAGCCAAATTTGGTTTGAGTTTTCGAGAAGTTTCTGGAGGAATTGTTGGAAGGGAATCAGCTGAAGTGGCTGAGCTGACTGACTCATCTGTCCCAGCTGTGTTTAATAATTGAAACTCAAGCATTGCACTAGAATAGAAACAAGACCCAATTCATCTCAGTTCCCTCTATAGTACGTGCATGCTGTGTGTGTGTGTATACAATTAGTTGCTGTAATAATATCAGACATTTTCTTGATCAGGTGATTTTCTCATAGGGTATTGAAATCTTGCATAAAGAAAGGATATATTCATCTTTTGTCACTTATATGCCCCAGATTGATGATGGAAATAATTTTCTTCTTCTCCCAATTCTTCTTAGCTTAATGAAAAATTTTACTTACGTTGGTTACTCCATCCTTTTCAAGATAATGCAAACAATAGGATTTCACTGAAGTGTATGTCTTTCCTGTGTCATAGTACAGGGAACTTCTTAGTATCTAAGCCTCACCTTAGTGACCCCATCTCTCATTGCAAGAGCTTCAGTGTTTCTGACTTTATGTTTGAAACTTTTCAGTGCTGTAGCATTCACTTTCAGACATATATAACATACAATAGCAAATCATGTTTTGCTTAATGATTGTATTTCATTGTGCTCATATATATCATTATTTATGTATGTAAATATTGTGTGTAGAGACATATCTATGTTGCGTTTTCACTTTTGAAATTATCAAGTAGTTAATTTGCCTCTCAATTAAAACTATTCTCACTTGTATGACTAAACTCTGATTTTCTTTATAATAAAAGTCTCTATTTGGCATGTGGTGGCACATGCCTTTAATTCTAGCACTCAGGAGGCAGATGCATGGGGATGTCTGTGTGTAAGACCAACCTGGTCTACAGAATAAGTCTACTGAGAGGTAGAAGAAGAATAAATTAGTATACTAGGAGAGGACAATAGTCTTCTCTCTGTTTTCCTCCAGACACATGATTAGGCTCATGGCACTATTCCTGAGAGCCTTGATAATGATATTTAACACACTTTGTCACAGTGTAATTTTCCTTCAATGATACATTAAGGATAATGAGACTTCTCTCAGGGTTAAATGTGTATCCACAGTCGTGTGTGAGCTCATCCCAAAGCCCCCAAGTGCAGTGTCTGAGTCATAGAAACAGAGCATTAATGTCATTTTGTATCAGTGGGTTGGTTAACATGGCTTGTTATGAAGCAAATGAGTCCTCATAATTAGTCTCTTTCACATACACTAGCTTGTCCCTCTTCCATCTCATCAATGCATGACACTGAAGAAAGTTCCGTACCACATCTCCATGCCTTAAACTTCACAGTCCTTAGAGCAATAAGTGAAATAAAATGTGTTCTCTACATTAACCAGGTTATAAATGGAACAGCAGGAATTGATTGAGGTGAAAGTCTGTCTTTAAATGAAGTTCATAGGACACTTTTGTATATTCCCTGTGCCTATGAAAACATAAATGATTACAAACAGAATGAAGAGTAGAGAGTTTTTGACACTGAGTCTAATTCTAATAATGAACACAGATAGGTATTATAAAATAAAGTGACAGCCCAAAATACAACAGTGTCAAGAACAACACTCAGAATGCATTTCCTAGTTCTGTGTGCAAATTCCATCAAGCAGCCAATCTGCCTCTTCAAATTTCTTTTCTTTTTCTAGAGTAAGAAATCTTGTTTAACTCAAATTAAAAAAAAATCATAAACCAATTAGCCTATTTCCAGAGCAAGAATATAAAATATAGAGAGAATGTAGGTGAGGCAGAGGCCACAGGTTTCAGGATTTGGGAAATACAGATAACAACTTTCAATGTGTGTGAAATCTAATGCAGTTTATTTTATTTTGAGTTAATATGTAGCATCATCTTGGGCAGTCATGTTGTCACACAGACAGGACTGCTCCAGTTACTGGCTTGCACTGTGATTTTATTCATGTTATTCTCCTGTGGAGCACAAGCACCGCAGCTCCCCAGCAGAAGAATTACTACCAATGCTCAGGTTTTTCTTACCCTGATCTGAGAGTAGTCTTTTCATGATTGGCAGGAATGAAGTAGGATCTTGCTTCCCAGTGATGGCTTTCCCCTTGTGTTCATTTTTATTATTCTTTGCCTCCAGATGTTCCATTTTCTCCCACAGTACTTCCAGCTGCACATCTGTGCAAGTGGAAACAATGTTGGCAATAACATAAGTCAATGTGTGGTCAGCATCAAGGGTCCAGGAATACCCAAGCATGATTCTGGGATCATTCTCTCTCAGTAACAATAAGGGATGTTAATGTTAGTAGACTTGGATATTGACCCTTCATGAGTAGCTATCAAAGCTGAGAAGCACTGAAAATATATTGAAGACATTGTGAAGATAAAACTTTTTGAAATTACAGTAACTTTTATACTGAGTATATATTGACTAATGCTTTTGATATATCATACTAAATTATATCATATTATTTAAGTTATTCTGTTTCTGCCACTTAGGTATGTGGATGTATAAATACTAGAGAAGTTTTAATCACATAAAAGACGCATTATTGCTCTCATGCGGGAGGATACTCTTGATTTTCCTCTGTTTCCTCCATAGCTGCCTGATATGCATTTGTTGAAATAAATAGAGCAGTATACTGGGATATTGATCATGGAGTCACTACAAGTTCTTGGTTTCACTGGATATGCTGAGGTCAGTTAGCAGGTACTAAAGTAGTTGAGGAAAATGTCATAGTGGTTGGACCAGGTTGTATCTGTGTAACATCTATAAAAATGAAGCATTCAAATATTTTAAAAGATATAAAAAGAGAACAGTGGTCACTGACTTTAACCCTAGCATCCCCAAGTTACAGGTAGGAGAGTTTTGAGCTCAAGTCCATCTCATATTGCACAGACTATTCCAGGTCACAGTGAGTTACAATGGTAAGGTTCTATCTCTAAAAGCAAAGGTCTGGGTGTAACTCAGCAGCACAGTGCTTACACAGCTTACCAAATACTGAAAAGAGAAAAGGGGAAAAAAGAAAAAAAAAGAAACTACAAGACTGAGCAAAAGAAATGTAAATGGGGTAAACAAACATGATGGAACACATTCTCATGCCCTGATTTTCTGCAATAGGTAAGGTTGAATAAGATCAAGTAAATGTACTTTACATTATGAAATTGTTATTTCATACAACAAATATTGAGGAAGTTTTTCAAGCTTTCTAATCTTCCCATATTATATTTTAAATATGTAAATGAAAAAATCCAAAAATGCTTGTTATATACCTAAATTACCAATGAGACTAGAGTGATAGGTATAAATAAGCCTATAAATTTTCAATATCTTTGTCTTTATATTTTTCAAAATAGACACTAGCACACTAGTGCTTCTGTGATTACCAGAGTTGCTTGATTTCTAAGGAAGCACTAAACACTGAGTTTAATACTTCATGAGGCATAGCATTTTAGAAGGATTCAAAACTGTATCTTCAATACAAATTCTGGAGTCTGGTTGGCATCTTTCATACTATGAGTTCTCTTAAGAAAAACTAGATGAAGTTGAAAGTGAAGAAGAGAAAACATTGGATGTGATGTGACCCTTCCTCTGAAGAACATTTAGTTTAGTACATTTCAAGAATTTATTGCTTCTTCTGGACAGTGTAGCCTTCTTTAGTCAGTTTTGTGATTCACTTTGAAATTAGAATTATTTGACAAGTTTTCTAGTTACATACTATGAAGATCATTGTTGTCTCACATCAATTAAATTTAAATTCTGGGTAATTGAACTTTATTATAAATTATACTTATTATACAGAAGAAAATGCAAGTTATATTTCCCCTACAATTCATATTTTATTTATTTAAAATTTTTTTAACTTCATTGATGTTTCCTGGGTTTATGGGGTTGGGTGTGTTCCACTATACACATGGAGACCAGGGGGCAGTTATTCCCTCCTGCCTTTACAGAGATTCCTAAATTGGGCTTACACAGCAGCTGCTTTTTTTTTTTTTAACTGAGCCAATCTTTCTTTTCTTTTTGAATTAGACTGGAACCCCATGAATGTCCTATAATAAATATTTTTGTATAATTGAGTTAAGCAGCAATGACAGATCTGAACCACACAATAATCACTGCTCTGGGCTAAAACAGCAATCATGAGGATCACAGAATTGAGGGAGGCTAGGAATAAGCCAAGAATAGAAAAGGAAAATTGAATCATCGAATCAAACTTTACATTGTAATAAAATGTTAGCTTTGTTGTAAAATCAAATATAAGCAGGAATTATAGGCTTTATTTCCTACTCCTTAAGAAGCTGAATTCTATTTGCAAATTTGAAGTCACATTAAATCTATTACTTGGCCTGCTATAGTTCTAAATATCTCTGTTTTCCCCTTGTCTTATATTCAGAATGAGTTTAAGAATCAGTTTTCTTAGAGTTCTAAGACAAAGTTTATGGGAGGTCCTTCTGTCTGTGTGTTGCTTTTCTTGGTTAATGAATTAAAAAAATTCCTTGGCCTGTTTATAGGGCAGAACTTAGATAGGTGGGGAAGATGGAACTAAATGTTGGAAGAAAGAAGGAAAGAGTCAGGGGGACGTACATAATTGAGCTGCTGCTGGAGATAGATGTGGTAAAACTTTGCTGGTAGGCCATGGCCTCGTGGTGATATACATATTAATAGAAATGGGTTCAATTAAGATGTAAGAGTTAACCAATAAGAAGCTAGAGCTAATGGGCCAAAAGTCAAGCAGTGATTTAATTAATATAGTTTCTGTATGGTTATTTCAGTGCTAAGCTAGCTGGGTGGCTAGGACAAATAATCAGGCCCTCCTTCTGCAAATTGGTGCTCACATGGCTAACTAAATCCATGTAAAACCTGATAAAGCTTAAAAAGAATTTCTATATATATGTATAAAAATTTAACCACATTTAGTTTATAGCTGGAGGCATGCTGCAGCTCCTTTAAGAGAGATTTTCCTGATTCAGCCATAGAAGGAAAAAAGTCACAGCAATTTTAAAATGCTGGCTTTCTGGGCCAGGCTGCCAATGCAACCTCTGGTTCTTTCAGTGGATGGAGCATTTGAGTAAGGTTTGTGAGCAGACTGCTGCAGCTTGTTTAATGGTGGCATGGACCAGCTGTGTGCCTAGAGATGGGGCAGTGTGCATGTTTTAGTGAGCAGTTCTGTCATGGTGGACTGTGCTGAGCGACTGTGCAGAGAGAATAGGCAGTAACATATATACACTAATAGTGGCACAGCTTAAGTTTTAAGAAGTGCTTAGCATTTTTAAAAAGCACTCATGGACAATAAAGAATTACAGATATGCAATAAAGACAAATTCCAATGAGTCACAATGTTGGAAAATATGTACATAGGCTTGGAAGAGAGAAGAAAAGAGTATAGAGAGTCATAAAGGAACTTAATGCTTTAAAATAAAAGGGGGTAAAATCTTTAAAGAGACAGAGTACAGATAGTCATAGATTAAAAGCAGTAAAGAAAAGTAAGACATATAAAGACAGAAAATTCACAGAGAGTCTGGATTATATATATTACTGTGTTTTCTTTGAAATTTTTGACTGTGAAGGAGCTAAGTACAGAGAGACATTTCATTGTATGGACTGCTAAACTAAGCCAGCATGTGTATTATAAAGGTATCATGACTTCCAAATTTGGGTCTAAGGTTATGTTACTTTGGAAAAGAGATTCTTCTCTAGTTGCCACAGAAGATGAGAACATGTGGATTGCTTCCAGACCAATATGGTTTGATAGAGCACATTCCCCTGAAAAGTCACCATTAACATCCTCAAAAATTTACTTCACCCAACTACTGACTGAGATGAACCTAGCACACAGGATACAACATGAAAGACCTGAATAACAGTGCCCCTAAGCAGCAGGAAGCAGTTTGGATAAAACTGCGCCCATATTACCAAATATTGTCTATAAATGTTTGTTTATATTTAAAGGGGGATATGATATAGATATGAATAATTTGCTTTGGTATAGATCTTGGTTTATTGATACAAATTTAAGATAAGTTTTGTTATATTGTATATGTATATTTCTGCCCTTGATTAAGGTATTGTGTTTCTGTAGTTCATTTAAAAATGTAATGTATAATTAAGAAATATAAGTTAATTGATGATTATCTATAATAGTCAAGCTTATAGTCATGTTAGTTACATTTTCTATATGTACAGAGATGTATTTTAGTTAGATAGGTATTCTTCAAATCTTTCAGAGACCTTCAGAACATGGCATTTAAAATGTTTTAACAACTTAGGACTTATCATGACAATGAGACACGTCTGTTCCTGGTAGCACCAATTATTTCAAGAGGAAGATGGGCATTGAAGAGGCTCCTTAGCCATTTGAGCAAGAATCTGCTCTTGCCTGGACTGCTTAACTGTACATGCAAAGCCCACAGAGAAATGGTTGCTGAAATTGCATAAAGGTGAAATGGTCCTTCAGGGTTCCTGCTTCATGAAAGAGTTTGCTAGACCTTCTGAAGGATACAGAAAAAAGTGACTGAACTGTCTTTGAAATTTCCTGCTTCATGGAACAGTGTACTGAACACTATTGGCTTGTAGGCTGAAAATGGATGCTCCAATGGTACAGAAGAACTTTAGGTGACTATACAGGTAGTGAGACATCTCTGTCGTTTCCAGAGTTTTGGAAGTTGCTTACAATGTACTTCTTGTTAACTTAGGTAATATTATATATTTCTGGAGTCTTTGATGGAGTTGAAGAATTTATAGTTATGACATAGTTTTCCTTAGTTATGATAAAAGATAAAGTAGATACAAATATTGTAATTGTAATTCTTGCTAGATACCTATTATATGTAATTTTACTATGTTAAAGCCTTCCTTTTTATTTAAACAGAAAGGGGGAAATTGTGTGGGAGGCCCTCCTGTCTGTGTGTTGCTTTTCTTGGTTAATGAATAAAGAAACTACCTTGGCCTGTTGACAGGGCAGAGCTTAGGTAGGTGGGGAAGATGGAACAGAATGCTGGGAGAAAGAAGGGAAGAGTCAGGGGGGCGTACGTAATGGAGCTGCTGCTGGAGATAGATGTGGTAAAACTTTGTTGGTAGGCCACAATTAATAGAAATGGGTTAAACTAAGATGTAAGAGTTAGCCAATAAAAAGCTACAGCTAATGGGGCAAGCAGTATTTTATTCAATACAGGTTCTGTGTGGTTATTTTGTGGTTAAGCAAGCTGGGTGGCTAGGATGAACAAGTGGACCCTCCTACAAAAGTTAATGGGATTTCAACTGTGCAGCTGACACATAAACATAGATGTTTATTTTGGCAAAGTGGAGAAATCATGAAACACACTAAGATGTGTCTTTCACAGCAGAGTCTGAATAGAAGGGACGACAGAAAAGAAGACAAATGGACATCACTGACATCTAAAATACCTGGAAAGTGTGACATTTGTGGAATAAAGAGAAGAAAAATTTATTTCTCAACATTAGAGTGACCATCTAGCAAGTTAAACATTTACTTAGAATTTTTATAACAAATTTCAGTGAATCAGAAAGGTAGAAGCTATCCTCCTACAGAAGAGAGCATATTGGGGGTTAGAACAAAACAATGGTGGTGGAAGACAGAACAGACAGGAAGGAGATTATGGAGTAGTTGGGGTGAACTACGCATATTACACAATTGCAGTTTGTGATTCTTTTTATGCCACAGGCTCTGGGGACAATTTCCAATTTAAGATCTTGGATAAATCAGGTATTTTCTCAATATATAAAGAAAGGAGATGCACTATCTATTTTGAAAGAGCTGAAACTGAGATAAATTCGCAATCAAAAAATACCACACTGGACATGTTTGTAGAGTGAAACATGACATGGTCTTGTCATATATGAGATGTGGCTTGTAGCTTATTGGGCAAAGCTTCCATAATGATTTTACATAGGAGATAGTTAAAGGCCAGAGAAATAGGAAATGATAGCAACAGGAACAATGTCTGCATGGCATGTAAGCCTGTAGAGGACAGCAATGGCAAAAGAGATCTGGTTTTTGAATGACTGTATTGACCAGAGCACAGATAGCCAAGCAAGGAGTTGTGAAATGAGGTTGAATATGGCCATTGTGTTGCAGGAATGGGTATGCAGAAGAAGGGGAGGAGAGGAGAGTGAGAGATGAATGTATCTGTGTTTAGGGTAGTGAGGTAGCTGTAATTGAGACAGAGGAAGAAAGAAAGAGCAGAGGTAGAGTGGTTATTAAATGGGCTGAGATTTAAAAATATGATATCATCTAACAATGTTGAAACAAATCTAGATTCTGCCTCCCTCATAATGCTTGCTGAACTAGGTTCAGAAGGTAAAGCACAGCCTTCCTGTGTAGAGAAATTGATATCAAATGCCAAAACAGGCTCTACTCAAAGTTTCTGAAGTAGCCGCTCCCAAGCTTTCCCTAGTGTTCTCAGGTGTCCTGCTCCTGTTCTAAGGCCATCCACCCAAAGGGGTCAGACTCTGGCCTCCAGGCAGGTCTGAAGATTCCTGCGGAGGGGTGCTGGCTCCTTCAGATTGTGCTGCCAGGTTCGCTGTGTGGTATTCCATCCCGCCCTGCCCCCACCTTGGCCCTTTTGTCTGGGCTGCAACCCTGGGCCGCCTGGAATCCCTGATCCTGTGCCCTGACATTCCATCTGAACTGGTGAGTGAATGCGGACCCTGGGGCAACCTGCCCTGGAAGAGAGCACAGACCCCCTACCCCCACTTCCCTCTGCAGGCTTGTGTCTCCCAAGCTTTCCCTAGTGTTCTCAGGTGTCCTGCTCCTGTTCTAAGGCCATCCACCCAAAGGGGTCAGACTCTGGCCTCCAGGCAGGTCTGAGGATTCCTGCGGAGGGGTGCTGGCTCCTTCAGATTGTGCTGCCAGGTTCGCTGTGTGGTATTCCATCCCGCCCTGCCCCCACCTTGGCCCTTTTGTCTGGGCTGCGACCCTGGGCTGCCTGGAATCCCTGATCCTGTACCCTGACATTCCATCTGAACTGGTGAGTGAATGCGGACCCTGGGGCGACCTGCCCTGGAAGAGAGCACAGACCCCCTACCCCCACTTCCCTCTGCAGGCTTGTGTCTCCCAGGCTTTCCCTAGTGTTCTCAGGTGTCCTGCTCCTGTTCTAAGGCCATCCACCCAAAGGGGTCAGACTCTGGCCTCCAGGCAGGTCTGAGGATTCCTGCGGAGGGGTGCTGGCTCCTTCAGATTGTGCTGCCAGGTTCGCTGTGTGGTATTCCATCCCGCCCTGCCCCCACCTTGGCCCTTTTGTCTGGGCTGCGACCCTGGGCTGCCTGGAATCCCTGATCCTGTACCCTGACATTCCATCTGAACTGGTGAGTGAATGCGGACCCTGGGGCGACCTGCCCTGGAAGAGAGCACAGACCCCCTACACCCACTTCCCTCTGCAGGCTTGTGTCTCCCAAGATTTCCCTAGTGTTCTCAGGTGTCCTGCTCCTGTTCTAAGGCCATCCACCCAAATGAGTCAGACTCTGGCCTCCAGGCAGGTCTGAGGATTCCTGCGGAGGGGTGCTGGCTCCTTCAGATTGTGCTGCCAGGTTCGCTGTGTGGTATTCCATCCCGCCCTGCCCCCACCTTGGCCCTTTTGTCTGGGCTGCGACCCTGGGCTGCCTGGAATCCCTGATCCTGTGCCCTGACATTCCATCTGAACTGGTGAGTGAATGCGGACCCTGGGGCGACCTGCCCTGGAAGAGAGCACAGACCCCCTACCCCCACTTCCCTCTGCAGGCTTGTGTCTCCCAAGATTTCCCTAGTGTTCTCAGGTGTCCTGCTCCTGTTCTAAGGCCATCCACCCAGAGGAGTCAGACTCTGGCCTCCAGGCAGGTCTGAGGATTCCTGCAAGGGAGTGTGGGCTTCTTCAGATTGTGATGCAAGGAATAGGTCCTCCGCTGGCACTAGGGAGATCCAACCAGTTTCAGTCACAGCAAAGATTGGTCTAGGACACCAAACGCCTCCGGGCTCCTTTTGAAGGAAGAGATGGGCAGGCGCCAATGCAGGAGCTCCTCCAACAACATGAAAGGCAACATGACATCACCACAAGCCAGACATCCCGAAACAACAAGAATTGAACACCCTACCCCAGAAGATATAGAAGAAACCGACCTTAAACAGTACTTTATGAAAATAATAGAGGACCTTAAACACGAGGTAAAAAACTGCCATAAAGAAATGGAGATGACAAACAAAAAGGTAGAGGAAATAAATAAATCTCTCAAAGATACCCAAGAAAAACAAGAAAAACAAGAAAAAGCAATCAAGCAGGTAAGGGAAACAGTACAAGACCTGATAAATGAATTGGAGGTATTGAAGAAAACACAATCTGAGGGACGACTGGAAATGGAAACTCTGAGTAAACGAACAGAAACTTCAGAGACAAGTATTTCCAACCGAATACAAGAGATGGAAGAAAGAATCTCGGACTCTGAAGATACAATAGAGGAAATAAACTCACAGATTAAAGAACTAAACAAATCTAACAAATTCTTAACACAAAACATTCAGGAAATCTGGGACACCATGAAAAGACCAAACCTAAGAATAATTGGGGTAGAAGAAGGAGAAGAATTACAATTCAAAGGCCCAGAAAACATATTCAACAAAATTATAGAAGAAAACTTCCCCAACCTAAAGAAGGATGTTCCTATGAAGGTACAAGAAGCATACAGAACACCAAATAGACTGGATCAAAAGAAAGCATCCCCATGCCATATAATAATCAAAACAAAAAACATACAGAATAAAGAACAGATATTAAGAGCTGCAAAGGAAAAAGGTCAAGTAACATATAAAGGGAAACCTATCAGAATTACACCTGATTTCTCAATGGAAACCATGAAAGCCAGAAGAGCTTGGATAGATGTGCTACAGACACTAAGGGAACATGGATTCAAGCCTAGACTATTATACCCAGCAAAGCTTGCATTCACCATTGATGGAGAAAACAAGATATTCCAGGACAAAAACAGATTTAAACAATACGCAGCCACAAATCCAGCCTTGCAGAAAGTAATAGAAGGAAAATCACAAACCAAGGAGTCCAACAACGCCCACAATGACTCAGGCATCTAGGGAGCCTTCACCAGCACAACTGGAAGAAGGGAAACAACAAACTCTACTACAAAAAAAAAAAAATGACCGGAGTTAACAACCACTGGTCATTAATATCACTTAATATCAATGGACTCAATTCACCTATAAAAAGGCACAGGCTAAGAGACTGGATACGAAAACAGAATCCAACATTTTGCTGTTTACAAGAAACACACCTCAACCACAAAGACAGACACCTACTCAGAGTAAAGGGTTGGGAAAAGGTTTATCAAGCAAATGGCCCTAAGAAACCAGCGGGTGTGGCCATACTAATTTCCAACAAAGTTGACTTCAAACTAAAATCAATCAGAAGAGATAGAAAGGGACACTTTATACTCATAACAGGAAAAATCCATCAGAATGAAGTCTCAATCCTGAATATCTATGCCCCTAATATAAAAGCTCCCACTTATGTAAAAGAAACACTTCTAGAACTCAAGGCAGCCATCAAACCACACACACTAATAGTTGGAGACTTCAACACTCCTCTCTCACCAATGGACAGGTCAATCAGACAGAAACCTAACAGAGAATTGAAAGACTTAATGGAGGTAATGAACCAAATGGACTTAACAGACATCTATAGAACATTCCACCCAAATAGGAAAGAATATACCTTCTTCTCTGCAGCTCATGGAACCTTTACGAAAATTGACCATATACTTTGTAACAAAGCAAACTTCCACAGTTACAAAAAAATATTAGTAACCACCTGTGTCTTATCGGATCACCATGGATTAAAATTAGAATTCAACAACAATGCTACCCCCAGAAAGCCCACAAACTCATGGAAACTGAACAGACAACTACTGACCCACACCTGGGTCAAGGAAGAAATAAAGAAAGAAATTAAAGTCTTTCTTGAATTTAATGAAAACAAAGATACAACATACTCAAACCTATGGGACACAATGAAAGCAGTGCTAAGAGGAAAGTTCATAGCACTAAGTGCCCACTTAAAGAAAACGGAGAAAGCACTCATTGGAGACTTAACAACACACCTGAAAGCTCTGGAAAAAAAAAGAAGCAGACTCACCTAGGAGAAGTGGAAGACTGGAAATAATCAAACTGAGGGCAGAAATCAACAAAATAGAAACACAGAAAACAATCCAAAGAATCAATGAAACAAGAAGCTGGTTCTTGGAGAAAATCAACAAGATTGACAAACCCTTAGCCAAACTAATCAAACGGCAGAGGGAGAACACGCAAATTAATAAGATCAGAAATGAAAAGGGGGACATAACCACAGACACAGAGGAAATTCAGAGAATCATTAGATCTTACTACAAAAGCCTGTATGCCACAAAATTGGAAAATGTAAAAGAAATGGACAGTTTTTTAGATAAATACCATATACCAAAGTTAAACTAGGACCAGGTAAATGCTCTAAATCGTCCTGTTAGTCGCAAAGAATTAGAAACTGTTATCAGAAACCTCCCTACCAAAAAGAGCCCAGGACCAGATGGTTTCAATGCAGAATTCTACCAGAACTTCCAAGAAGACCTAATACCTATACTCCTTAAGGTATTTCATAATATAGAAACACAAGAGTCACTGCCAAATTCCTTCTATGAAGCTACAGTTACCCTGATACCTAAACCACACAAAGACTCAACCAAGAAAGAGAATTACAGGCCAATCTCACTCATGAACATTGATGCAAAAATTCTCAATAAAATACTGGCAAACCGAATCCAAGAACACATTAGAAAAATTATCCATTACGATCAAGTAGGCTTCATCCCAGAGATGCAGGGCTGGTTCAACATACGAAAATCTATCAATGTAATCCATCATATAAATAAACTGAAGGAAAAAAACCATATGGTCATCTCATTAGATGCTGAAAAAGCATTTGACAAAATTCAGCACCCTTTTATGATAAAGGTCTTGGAGATATTAGGGATACAAGGGTCATTCCTAAATATAATAAAAGCTATTTACAGCAAGCCGACAGCTAACATCAAATTAAACGGAGAGAAACTCAAGGCTATCCCACTAAATTCAGGAACACGACAAGGCTGTCCACTCTCTCCTTATCTCTTTAATATAGTGCTTGAAGTTCTAGCAATAGCAATAAGACAACATAAGGGAATCATGGGGATTCAATTTGGAAAGGAAGAAGTTAAACTTTCATTATTTGCAGATGATATGATAGTATACATAAGCGACCCCAAAAACTCCACCAAAGAACTCCTACAGCTGATAAACTCCTTCAGTAATGTGGCAGGTTACAAGATCAACTCCAAAAAATCAGTCGCCCTCCTATACACAAAGGATAAGGAAGCAGAGAGGGAAATCAGAGAAGTATCACCTTTCACAATAGCCACAAATAGCATAAGATATCTGGGAGTATCTCTAACCAAGGAAGTGAAGGATTTATTTGACAAGAACTTTAAGTCTTTGAAGAAAGAAATTGAAGAGGATACCAGAAAATGGAAGGATCTCCCCTGCTCGTGGATTGGGAGGATCAACATAGTAAAAATGGCAATTCTACCAAAAGCAATCTATAGTTTCAATGCAATCCCAATCAAGGTCCCATTAAAATTCTTCACAGAGATTGAGAGGACAATAATCAACTTTATATGGAAAAACAAGAAACCCAGGATAGCCAAAAAAATCTTATACAATAAAGGTTCTTCTGGAGGCATTACCATCCCTGACTTCAAACTCTATTACAAAGCTACAGTATTGAAAACGGCTTGGTATTGGCATAAAAACAGAGAGGTTGACCAATGGAATCGTATAGAAGACCCGGATCTTAAACCACAAACCTATGAACACCTGATTTTTGATAAAGGAGCCAAAAGTACACAATGGAAGAAAGAGGGCATCTTCAACAAATGGTGCTGGCATAACTGGATGTCAACCTGTAGAAGAATGAAAGTAGATCCATATCTATCACCATGCACAAAACTCTAGCCCAAATGGATTAAAGACCTCAATATTAATTTGAACACATTGAGCTTGATAGAGGAGAAAGTGGGAAGTACTCTACAACAAATGGGCACAGGGAACCGTTTCCTACGCATAACCCCAGCTGCACAGACTTTAAGGGCAACATTGAATAAATGGGACCTCCTGAAGTTGAGCAGCTTCTGTATAGCAAAGGACATTGTCACTAAGACACAAAGGCAGCCTACTGACTGGGAAAAGATCTTCACCAACCCTGCAACTGACAAAGGTCTGATCTCTAAAATATATAAGGAACTCAAGAGACTAGACGGTAAAATGCCAATTAACCCAATTAAAAACTGGGGCGCTGAACTGAACAGAGAATTCTCAACAGAAGAAGTTCGAATGGCCAAAAGACACTTAAGGTCATGCTCAACCTCCCTAGCTATCAGGGAAATGCAAATCAAAACAACTTTGAGATATCATCTTACACCTGTCAGATTGGCTAAAATCCAAAACACCAATAATAACCTTTGCTGGAGAGGGTGTGGGGTAAGGGGTACACTCATCCATTGCTGGTGGGAATGCAAACTTGTGCAACCACTTTGGAAAGCAGTGTGGCGGTTTCTCAGGAAATTCGGGATCAACCTACCCCAGGACCCAGCAATTCCACTATTGGGAATCTACCCAAGAGATGCCCAATCATACAACAAAAGCATATGCTCATCTATGTTCATAGCAGCATTATTTGTAATAGCCAGATCCTGGAAACAACCTAGATGCCCTTCAGTGGAAGAATGGATGAAGAAACTGTGGAATATATACATGCTAGAATACTACTCCGCGGTAAAAAACAATGACATCTTGAATTTTGCAGGCAAATGGATGGAAATAGAAAACACTATTCTGAGTGATGTAACCCAGACCCATAAAGATGAACATGGGATGTACTCACTCATATTCGGTTTCTAGCCACCCTTAAAGGACATCGAGCCTATAAATTTGGGATCCTTGAGAAGATAATAAGAAGGTGAACTCCCAAAAAAAGATATAGTAATCCTCCTGGATATTGGAAGTAGACACGATCGCCAGGCAAAATTGGGAACTTGAGGGTTGGGCAAGACTGGGCCAAGGGAAGATGGGGAGAGAAAAGTGTGAAGGGGAGGACGGGGGGAGCTCGGAGGAATGGGGTGCTTGGGATATAGGAAGGGTGGATATGGGAGCAGGGAAGCATATATCTTAATTTAAGGAGCTACCTGAGGGTTGTCAAGAGACTTGACCCTAGAGGGGTTCCCAGGTTTCCAGGGAGATGCCCCCAGTTAGTTCCTTGGGCAGCTGAGGAGAGGGAGCCTGAAAAGGCCAGTTCCTATAGCCATACTGATGAATTTCTTGCATATCACCATAGAACCTCCATCTGACGATAGATGAAGAAAATGACAGAGCCCCACATTGGAGCACCGGACTGAGCTCCCAAGGTCCTGATGAGGAGCAGAAGGAGAGAGAACATGAGAAAGAAAGTCAGGACCGTGAGGGAACCTCCAGCTGGCGACAGATGGGGAAGGTGACTGAGCCCCACATTGGAGCACTGGACTGAGCTCCCAAGGTCCCGATGAGGAGCAGAAGGAGCGAGAACATGAGGGAGAAAGTCAGGAACGAGAGGAGTGCGTTCACTCATGGAGACGGTGGGACAGAACTAATGGGAGATCACCAACTCCAGTTGGAATGGGACTGATGGATCATGCGACCAAACCCGTCTCTCTGAATGTGGCCAACAGCGGGGGCTGACTGAGAAGCAAAGGACAATGGCTCTGGGCTCTGATTCTTCTGCATGGACGGGCTCTGTGGGAGCCTTCTCAGCTTGGTCGATCACCTTCCTGGACCTGGGGGGAGTTGGGAGGACCTTGGTCTTAGCATAGAGTGGGGAACCCTGATGGCTCCTTGGCCTTGAAAAGGAGGGAGGGGAGGTATGGGTGGAGGGGAGGGGAGGGAAAGGGGAGAAGGAGGGGAGGGAAGGGGGAGGAGGAGGGGAGGGAGGGGGGAGGAGGAGGGAAGGAGATGGAAATTTTTAAATATAAAAAAAAAATAAACCATAAAAAAAAAGAAAAAAAAACCAATTAAACAATTTCAAAAAAAAAAAAAAAAAAAAAAAAAAAAATTTCTGAAGTAGCCAAACAAAGAAATGAAATGTTTAGAGGGAATACAGTTTAAAGGAGAACATGTTTAAATGATTATCCACTAGTTTACACTTTATATAGGAAGTCACGTCCCCCAAACATGCAACACTATAAACAGTAACATCAGAATATCATGACTTTTATTTTTATGACTTATATTCATATAGTTCTAGAAAATATAAACAAACTACAAATCTTGTGAACTAAATGCATTACCGTAAAATTTCAACAAATATCTCTTACCTTCTTTCTTCTGTGCAAAATGTCTGAAAAGGGAGAGGGTGGTATTTTCCTTCAAAAAGACATGAACCTATTGAACAAATTAGAGAAAGGAAGTGTATTAAAACAAAATCTAATATTTTAAAATAATGCATCTGTCTTTTTTCTCTGTTTATTGATGCCAGAAATTGTCAAAATAGTGTTTCACTTTTATAGGGTTTCTCTATAGCTTTGAAGCCTGTCCTGGAACTAACTCTTATAGGCCAGGCTGGCTTTGAACTCTCAGAGGTTGGCTGCCTCTGCCTCTGAGTGCTGAGATTAAAGGCGTGTGCCACCACCACCCAGCAACTTTCAGTTTTTAAGATGTCATCAAACTCAGCTAATGATTTCAATTCTCACAGCAAGTTCACCCAAGGAAGTAAATTCTATATACCCTAGATCTCTACTTTTTTCTCTGAATAATATAATCTTTATGTATCAGTTATCCTAGAGTGTAGGTTTTCAAATTCATTAGATTCCCAAAGACATTCTAAAATGTTAAGTAAAAGCTTTGGTTCTCTTGCACAACAAATGTCTAGCTTTAGAAATAAATATGGGTAGGGATTTAAAAAAACCTACTAGTTATAAAGTCTTTATTCTTGCTTTTCTTGCTGTAATAATCATCTATATGTTACTGAATCCTACTTCCATAGATCACTACATTTTACAATTACCTACTTATTATGGCTAAAATATTAATTTCTTTGTGCAATAATAATTATCCCCAACTCCACAAGATTTCTAGTAATTTTTGTCTCAAGAGTAGAGCCTTTATCAAGATATAATCTAAAAATAAAGTGGATTTTCATAAATAGCAGTATAACAAATATTATATATTGGTCCTTTGTTTATACACACATATACATTCATGTTATTTCCAGATTTTCTTTAATTCTGTGCTGTCTTAATATTTATTTATAAGTATTCATTTGTTAACAGTGAAAAAACTGACACAGAAAGACTAAGTACCTTGCTAATAATTCATGACATGACTCTAATGCATGGACAGACAGACTTGCTAGATGATGCATAGAATACCCAGATGCATTTGAGTTTCAAGCAAACAGCAGTGATTTTCACATAAGTAGACTGTATTATTTACATTATGTATAAATAAAGTATTCAATGATAAGATTGTATGTGCATTAGTCATCTTTCTTTGTTCTGGAAAAATACCCTGTCAATAGCCACTTAAAGGAGAAAGGGTTTCTTCTGGCTTACAGTTCTGAAGGGACACAGTCCATTATGGTGATATAGGTGTGGAAGTAGAAGCAGAAGCTGGCTTGCCAAATTTCATCTGTACCTAGGAGGCAGAGAGAAAGCAGCAAGGGGAGTCAGGTTTTAAAACAGCAAAGCTGCCACCTACATCGTGGCTCTACCTCCTGAAGAATCCATATAGTTCCTACGTGATCCTGTAAGGGTATTCACATTCAAGCAACATGCTATTTAAATTTACCTTGATGTTTCCTTCACATTTATTTTCTGAATCTGACCAACCGGCAAATTTCAAACATGATCATGCACCAGAGTCTAGATGGATTGTTGGTCTCCACCGATTTGACTCAGTTGTCCCACAGCTGACTTAGGAATTTTGCATCTCCAACAAATTTCTAAGTACTGATGGAACATGTGACCAAATCGGACTCTCTGAGGGTGGCTGATGGTGGAGGCTGACCGAGGAGCCAAGGACAATGGCGATGGGCTTGGTCTCTACGACATGGACGGGCTCTGTGTGAGCCTTGTCAGTTTGGTTGCTCACCTTCCTGGACCTGGGGGGAGTTGGGAGGACCTTGGACTCAACATAGTGTAGGGAACCCTGATGGCTGTTTGGCCTCAAGAGGGAGGGAGTGGGGGTGTGGGTGGAGGGGAGGGGAGGGAAGGGGGAGGAGGAGGGGAGGAGATGGCAATTTTTAATAAAAAATAAATAAACTGGAAAAAAAAGAACAACAAAAAAAAAGAATTTGATCAAACACTCCACTTTTTAAGCCATCTGCTTCCTGTAATCTGCCTCAGTGCTTTTTTCATGCATAACCAGATTAATTATGTGAAGGTTAGACAACAGGAGAAATAGCAATAAAGTTAATCACACCTCAGAGAAGACAAAATCACAGGATGAATAGAAACCAGTTAGCCAACCAGTGTCCACGTGGCAATGGCTAAGACATTCAAGTGGACATAATGTTCACAGCCAGATTTTATGTGCACAAACCAGATAAAATTCAGAGAATCAAGGAGAGTCTCACATAATTTCACTTAATTTTTTTGTAAGTAAAAGTAGATATTCTTTGTATAATACAAAAGATTATGGAATGATTTAGGGCTATTTTCTTCTCCCTCACAGCATTTTATGATAAAGGTCTTTCTGGTGCAAATTCCACCAGGTATAAAGTCCACCATGTATGTTGCTACCATTAGACTCATGTTTCTCAGCCAATTTGGGGTTGTATAAAAAAAAAATCTCAACATAAATAGGAAACAACTATATACATCATAATCTTCTGCTCAGAATCCCAGTTCAAGGAAAGTGCTATCAATGAATTTTTACATTTTGGATGGCTTTTAAAAATGAAAACCACAGAATTGCCTCTAAATATGTTACAAGGATGACTGGCTTGGGCTGTTTGTCATAGACTCTCTTAGATGACTCTAACCCTCCCCACCATGTAGTCTCACTGGTGCCTACACCCAAAGATGATCTTACAAATTTGTTTTTCTTAATTCTGTAAAATCTTTAAAGGTTTTGGAGAAAAATGCCAGTTACTGTCAATTATCAGGTAACTATACCCTGACTATTTCTAGAAACAAATGATGCTACTTTATATTTCTTTAAATGATTAAGCACCTCCTATGAGTGAGAGGAAAAAAAATCACTGAATAAACAGTACACGAAACTGGTCCATCTATTTCCCTATTCACTTTTCATCAATTTCACTAATCAAAGAGAATGCAAAATGCTAATGCCAGACATAAATCCTTTGAAAACACAACTACAGAGTTGAGAAATGCACTGCATGCAGTTTTGGTTCAATGCCTCAGCTTGCAGGGACTTGTTATTTAAATGTGTATTGATAATTATTAATGGAAAAAACAAAAATTCATTTTGAATAGAAATACAAAGTTTGCCAACCACTACTTCTAAGTAAAGAAATAAAGTGTTAGATAATATATTAATACACAACAAGCCAACTCAATAACTAGAAACCCAGATTGTTCTGGCCCTTTTGGGATTTCTGTATTTAGATAAGTAATTTTATTTTCATAGTGCTATGATTTTCTTTGACAACATTGAGTGGACTTTGTTGGTGGTACTTATATTTAAAAACCTTTAAGTCTGTAAATTACTTCTGGTAGTTAATCCATGACATTGCTCATAGTTAGTCTTTCAATTTTCTTTAAAAGTAAGCTGGGGGCTGGCAAGGTGAACTGATGTACAGGGTGAAAGTGCTTGCCACCAAGCATGAGAAATGGAGAATTAATTCCAGCAAGCTGCCCTCTGACCTCCACATGTACACCATTCTATATATAAAACAAATAAATGTAATAAGTTAAGTAAAATCAAATAAATAAAACTTCTTAACCCCGCATGGCTGCATGTTCTGTGATACAGTGTTTGGGAACTGATGATCTTAAAATGGAGGAAATGTGTTGAACAAGAGATTTAGTACTATAAATGCCAAACAAAATATATGTATAAATCATAAAATCAATGTCTCAAAAGCCAAAGACAGAAGAAAATAAAGAAATAGAAGAGCAGAATATTATTTTCAAGGGAACAATTAAAATGTTATGTGAATTATTGCAGAAATGATAGAAAAAGTACTAGAGAGAAATCTTCAGATTTCTGAATAAAGTGTCTTCAAACCAGAGTGATAGGGAGGTGATAGGGTGATGTTGTGATGAGAACAAAGGCTTCATGGATGGGATTAGTACTCATCAAAATGTCACAGAGCTAATTAGTCCCTTCTATCCTGTGAAGGCTCAATAAGTGGGTAATGTTTTTCTACTGGAAAGCATGTGGGCACCAACTGGAAAATCCACAGGTACTCTGGTTGTGAAACTATTAGCCTTTAGAAGTATAAACTCAGGATTATAAAAACACATTTATGGTTTTGTTGTACAAACTAAATACAATACATTATGGGCTTAATTTGTTTCTGTAATTAAAGTATGTGAAAACATTAACACAAAGAATGATGACGTTGAAAGAGAGGAGATAATCCTGAGATGGTGACAGTTCTGAAATGTGAGACATCCTAATTTAGTGCTGACAAGTCAACAGGACATGCTGAAATGTGCTTAAATATTATTTAAAGTAAAATATAGTAAAAAATATAGTAAAAAATAGTAAAAGACATATAACAAAATGTCCAATAGTGGAATATATCATAACAGTAATAACATTGTATTTGAAAATCAAAAAGATATCAAAAAAGGATAAAATAGAACAGATAAAAAAAGATATAATTAGAAACAAAATAGATTTATAAGTTCAAGGAAAGCAGTAATTGCATTTTGTTGTTGTTATTGTTTATAATTTTTCCTTTTTATTTAAAATATATTCTTTTCTCATCCAATATATCCTAATTATAATTTCCCCTCCCTCTACTCCTCCCATTTCTCCCCTTTCCTACCCTCTGGATCTACTCTCTTCCTCTCTCTTATTAGAAAAAAAAGGTTTCTAAGAAATAATAACCAAATATAATAAAAATTAAAAAATAGTACAATGAAGCAAAAACTATCCTACCAAAGTTGGACTAGATTCAACAGAAGGAAAAGAATCCAAATAACTTATTTTTAAAGGTCATTTTTTGTGCTTCAGCAGCAATGGAATGTTTAGCTCTTGCTGCTGTAGAATATCTGGGTTCTGGTGGTGCCATATTTCCCTTTCTGTAGCTGATTTTGTTCTTACACTGACCTTTATGCATTTGGGTTTTGATTATAGGTCTAGATGTTGATTCCTAAGTTTGTCTTTGTTGGATGTCTATCTTGTTTCTTTGTTCTCTCCTTCCTCTTTGGTTTTCTGGTCTAAATGGTCTAGGGTTCCAGTGACTAGTGAGTCTTCAGATCCAGTAGGGTATCTCTACTGGAAATTTGTGGCATGAAAGACTTCTGGGGTTTGGGATGCCAAGATTGCCTCTCTAGATCCAAATACTTGTGTGGTCGCTGGGGTTCTGGATATCTACTTGATCTTGGTACTCTTACTATCACATGGTCTCCAGCAGAGCAGAAATTTTCTGCTATGGTGGTAGACTAGAATATGGAGTTCAGGAGGTGAAGTTTGGGGACTTGTGTCCTGCTGTGGGTAGTCAGTATCTTACTTTGGGTCTCTAGAATAGGCTTCACCTCAGGTAAAGCAGAAGTTATCTGCAAACATGGGCTACAATAAGGAACCAAGGGGAAGGGGTTTAGTTTGGGTCTGTTAAGAGGGCTTTAAGGAATGTTAATCACAGTGAGAAATGTCTTACCTGGGACCAGCCTGGCCTCCAGTGTGGCCCAGTGTTGTGGGCCAGAATATGGAGTTCAGAAAATGCCATAGAGTTGTGGCAATAAACATGGCTACAGCCAGTACCTTCACCATGAAGCTGGAATCTCATCAGAAAGCTAAGAAATGTGGTGGATCTAGCCACCAAAACCACTGCTTTAATCTTAGCCATATCACTTAGCAAATTAAAGACTTATGTGGTCAGAAAAAGAAAGATATATAGTACAAAGAGAGTCAAAGATGAAGAAAACCTCTAAATGGTTTACTGTGTTTAAAAATATATGTAGGCTTGGGAGAAAAAAGCATAAAGTCCTTAAAAGAAAAAGAGAGCAGTTGGGTGTGGTGGCACACGCCTTTAATCCCAACACTTGGGAGGCAGAGGCATACAGGTCTCTGTGAGTTCAAGGTGTGATGGCACACAACTTTAATCCCAATACTTGGGAGGCAGAGGCAGGTGGATCTCTGTGAGTTCAAGGACAGCCTGCTCTACAGACTGAGTTCCAGGACAAAGATACACAGAGAAATCCTGTCTCAAAAAGCCAAAAGTTAAAAATAAAAATAAAAGAAATAGAGGTTAAAATAAAGCCACATAAAGATGAAAAATACACAGAGAGTTTAGATACTTTATGTTATGTTCTCTTTGAATTGTTTGAATGCTGAGGAAGGAGCAACAGCAGATAAAAGTTATTTGTTTATAAATGCTGCTGAATTAATCTAAGATAGGAATTTTGAAATTACCTTGACATCAAAATTTTTTTTGTTGATGCTTTTTTAAATTTTTTTATTTATTTATTAAAAATTTCCACCTCTTCCCATCCTCCCATTTCCCTCCTACTCCCCCCACTGTCCCTCCCGCTCCCTCTCCAGTCCTAAGAGAAGTCAGGGTGCCATGCCCTGTGGGAAGTCCAAGACCCTCCCCCCTCCATCCAGGTCTAGGAAGGTGTGCATCCAAACAGACTAGGCTCCCAATAAGCCAGTACATGCAGTAGAATCAAAATCCGGTGTCATTATTATTAGCTTCTCAGTCAGCCCCCATTGTCAGCCATGTTCAGAGAGTCTGGTTTGATCACATGCTCATTCAGTCCCAGTCCAGCTGGCCTTGGTGAGCTCCCATTAGATCAGTTACACAGTCTCCATGGGTGGAGGCAAACCTCGTGGTCCTGACTTTCTTGTTCATGTTCTCCCTCTTTCTGCTCTTCATCTGGGCCTTGGGAGCTCAGTCCTGTGCTCCAATGTGGGCCGGTGTCTCTTATCTTCATCCATTGCCAGATGAAGGGTAAGGCTCACAGTGAGCCCGTCCATGCTGAAGAGTCCAAGCCCATCGCTGTTGTCCTTGGTTTCTCAGTCCTCCTCCACCGTCAACCACATTTAGAGAGTCCGGTTTGGTTGCCTGTTCCATCAGTCCCATTCCAACTGGACTTGGTGGTCTCCCATTAGTTCTGTCCCACCGTCTCAATGGGTGAACGCACCCCTCACGGTCCTGACTTCCTTGCTCATGATCTCCCTCCTTTTGCTCCTCCTCAGGACCTTGGGAGCTCAGTCCAGTGCTCCAATGTGGGACTCTGTCATTTTCTCCATCCAACGCCAGGTGAAGGTTCTATGATGATATACAAGATATTCATGAGTATGGCAATAGGATCTGGACATTTCTGGCTCCCTCTCCTCAGCTGCCCAAGGAACTGGCTGGGGGCGTCTTCCTGGACACCTGGGAACCCCTCTAGAGTCAAGTCTCTGCCAACCCTAGAATGGCTCCCTTAATTAAGATATATAATTCCTTGTTCCCATATCCACCCTTCCTATATCCCAACCATCCTATTCCCCCAAGCTCTCTCCATCCTCCACTTCACACTTTTCTCTCCCCATCCCCCACCCCCCCCCATCCCCCCAACCCCCAAGTTCCCATTTTTTGTCTGGCAATCTTGTCTATTTCCAATATCCAGGAAGATAACTATATGTTTTTCTTTGGATTAACCTTCTTATTTAGCTTCTCTAGGATCACGAATTATAGGCTCGATGTCTTTTATTTATGGCTAGAAACCAATTATGAGTGAGTACATCCCATGTTCATCTTTTTGGTCCTGAGTTACCTCACTCAGGATGGTGTTTTCTATTTCCATGCATTTGCATGCAAAATTCATGATGTCATTGTTTTTTTACCCCCGAGTAGTACTCTAATATGTATATATTCCACACTTTCTTCATCCATTCTTCCACTGAAGGGCATCTAGGTTGTTTTCAGGTTCTGGCTATTACAAATAATGCTGCTATAAACATAGTTGAACAAATGCTTTTGTAATATGATTGGGCATCTCTTGGGTAAATTCCCAACAGTGGGATTGCTGGGTCCGGGGTAGGTTGATCCCGAATTTGCTGAGAAACCACCACACTGCTTTCCAAAGCGGTTGCACAAGATTGCATTCCCACCAGCAATAAATGAGTGTACCCCTTACTCCACAACCTCTCCAGCAAAGCCTATCATTGGTGCTTTTTATTTTAGCCAATCTGACAGGTGTAAGATGGTATCTCAACGTTGTTTTGATTTGCATTTCCCTGATCGCTAAGGAGGTTGAGCATGCCCTTAAGTGTCTTTTGGCCATTCGAACATCTTCTGTTGAGAAATCTCTGTTCAGTTCAGTGCCCCATTTTTTTAAATGGGTTAATTAGCATTTTAAAGTCTAGTCCCTTGAGTTACTTATATATTTTGGAGATCAGACCTTTGTCTGTTGCGGGGTTGGTGAAGATCTTTTCCTATTAAGTAGGCTGCATTTTTGTCTTAGTGACAGTGTCCTTTGCTTTAAAGAAGCTGCTCAACTTCAGGTGGTCCCATTTATTCAATGATGCCCTTAATGTCTGTGCTGCTGGGGATATACGTAGGAAACGGTCTCCTGTGCCCAAATGTTCTCCTCTATCAGGTTCAGTGTGTTCAGATTGATACTGAGGTCTTTAATTCATTTGGACTTGAGTTTTGTGCATGGTGATAGATATGGATCTACTTTCAATCTTCTACAGGTTGACATCCAGTTATGCCAGCACTATTTGTTGAAGATGCCCTCTTTCTTCCATTGTGTACTTTTGGCTCCTTTATCAAAAATCAGGTGTTCGTAGGTTTGTGGTTTAAGATCTGGGTCTTATATTCGATTCCATTGGTTGACTTCTCTGTTTTTATGCCAATACCAAGCTGTTTTCAATACTACAGCTCTGTAATAGAGTTTGAAGTCAGGGATGGTAATGCCTCCAGAAGTACCTTTATTGTATAAGATGTTTTTGGCTATCCTGGGTTTCTTTTTCTTCCATATAAAGTTGATTATTGTCTTCTCAAGATCTGTGAAGAATTTTGATGGCTTTCCATTTTCTGGTATCCTCTTCAATTTCTTTCTTCAAAGACTTAAAGTTCTTGTCAAATAAATCCTTCACTTCCTTGGTTAGAGTTACCCCAAGATATTTTATGCTATTTGTGGCTATCGTGAAAGGTGTCGCTTCTCTGATTTCCTTCTCTGCTTCCTTATCCTTTGTATATAGGACGGCAATTGAGTTTTTGGAGTTGATCTTGTATCCTGCCACATTACTAAAGGAGTTTATCAGCTGTAGGAGTTCTTTGGTGGAGTTTTTGGGGTCACTTATGTACACTATCATATCATCTGCAAATAACGAAAGTTTAACTTCTTCCTTTCCAATTCGAATCCACTTGATCCCCTTGTGTTGTCTTATTGCTATTGCTAGAACTTCAAGCATTATATTGAAGAGATAAGGAGAGAGTGGACAGACTTGTCGTGTTCCTGAATTTAGTGTGATGGCCTTGAGTTTCTCTCCATTTAATTTGATATTACCTGTCGGCTTGATGTAAATATCCTTTATTATATTTAGGAATGACCCTTGTATCCCTAATCTCTCCAAGACCTTTATCATATTGGGGTGCTGAATTTTGTCAAATGCTTTTTCAGCATCTAATGAGATGATCATATGGTTTTTATCCTTCAGTTTATTTATCTGATGGATTACATTGATAGATTTTCGTATGTTGAACCAGCCCTGCATCTTTGGGATGAAGCCTACTTGATCATAGTGGATAATTTTTTTAATGTGTTCTTGGATTCTGTTTGCCAATATTTTATTGAGAATTTTGATTCGATGTTCATGAGTGAGATTGGCCTATAATTCTCTTTCTTGGTTGAGTCTTTGTGTGGTTTAGGTATCAGGGTAATTGTAGCTTCATAAAAGGAATTTGGCAATGACTGTTCTGTTTCTATATTATGAAATATATTAAGGAATATAGGTATTAGGTCTTCTTGGAAGTTCTGGTAGAATTCTGCATTGAAACCATCTGGTCCTGGGCTTTTTTTGGTAGGGAGGTTTCTGATAACAGTTCTAATTCTTTGTGACTAATAGGACTATTTAGATTGTTCACCTGGTCCTGGTTTAATGTTGGTATATGGTACTTATCTGAAAAAGTATACATTTCTTTTACATTTTCCAATTTTGTGGCATACAGGCTTTTGTAGTAAGATCTAATGATTCTCTGGATTGCCTCTGTGTCTGTGGTTATGTCCCCCTTTCATTTCTGACCTTATTAATTTGCATGTTCTCTCTCTGCTGTTTGATTAGTTTTGCTAGAGGTTTGTCAATCTTGTTGATTTTCTCCAAGAATCAGCTTTTTGTTTCATTGATTCTTTGGTTTGTTTTCTGTGTTTCTATTTTGTTGATTTCTGCCCTCAGTTTGATAATTTCCAGTCTTCTACTCCTCCTAGGTGAGCCTGCTTCTTTCTTTTCTAGAGCTTTCAGGTGTGCTGTTACGTCTCCAATGTGTGCTTTCTCCATTTTTTAAGTGGGCATTTAGTGCTATGAACTTTCCTCTTAGCACTGCTTTCATAGTGTCCCATAGGTTTGAGTATGTTGTGTCTTTATTTTCATTAAGTTCAAGGAAGACTCTATTTTCTTTCTTTATTTCTTCCTTGACCCAGGTGTGGTTCAGTAGTTGACTGTTCAGTTTCCATGAGTTTGTAGGGTTTCTGGGGGTAGCAGTGTTGTTGGATTCTAATTTTAATCCATGGTGATATGACAGGATGCAGGTGGTTATTAATATGTTTTTGTAAATGTGGAAGTTTGCTTTGTTACTGAGTATGTGGTAATTTTTGAAAAGGTTCCATGAGCCACAGAGAAGGTATATTCTTTTCTATTTGGGTGGAATGTTCTATAGATGTCTGTTAAGTCCATTTGGTTTATTACCTCCATTAAGTCTCTTAATTCTCTGTTAGGTTTCTGTCTGATTGACCTGTCCATTGGTTAGAGAGGAGTGTTGAAGTCTCCCACTATCAGTGTGTTTGGTTTGATTGCTGCCTTGAGTTCTAGTAATGTTTCTTTTACATAAGTGGTTGCTTTTATATTAGGGTATAGATATTCAGGATTGAGACTTTATTCTGATGGATTTTTTCCTGTAATGAGTATAAAGTGTCACTTTCCATCTCTTCTGACTGATTTTAGTTTGAAGTCAACTTTGTTAGAAATTAGTATGGTCACACCCGCTTGTTTCTTAGGTCCATTTGCTTGATAAACCTTTTCCCAACCCTTTACTCTGAGTAGATGTCTGTCTTTGTGGTTGAGGTGTGTTTCTCGTAAACAGCAGAATGTTGGATCCTGTTTTCGTATCCAATCTCTTAGCCTGTGCCGTTTTATAGGTGAATTGAGTCCATTGACATTAAGTGGTATTAATGACCAATGGTTGTCAACTCCGGTTGTCATTTTTTATTTGGTAGTAGAGATTGTATGTTTCTTTTCTTTGAGATGTGCTGGTGAAGGGTCGCTAGATGTCCGAGTTATTTTGGGCAATGCTGGACTCCTTTGTTTGTGAATTTCCTTCTATTACTTTCTGTAAGGCTGGATTTGTGGCTACATATTGTTTAAATATGTTTTTATCTTGGAATATTTTGTTTTCTCCATTTATAGTGAATGAAAGATTGGCTGGGTATAGTAATCTGGGCTTGCATCCATGGTCTCTTAGTTTCTGCAAAACATCTATCCAGGACCTTCTGGCTTTCATGGTTTCCATAGAGAAGTCAGGTGTTAGTCTGATAGGTGTACCTTTATAAGTTACTTGACCTTTTTCCTTTGCAGCTCTTAATAGTCTTTCTTTATTCTGTATGTTTTGTGTTTTGATTATAATATGGCGAGGGGATTATTTTTTTTTTTGATCCAGTCTATTTGGTGTTCTGTAAGCTTCTTGAACTTTAATAGGTATATCTTTCTTTAGGTTTGGGAAGTTTTCTTCTATAATTTTATTAAATATAATTTCTGGACCATTGAGCTGTAATTCTTCTTCTTCTACGCCTATTATTCTTAGGTTTTGTCTTTTTATTGTGTCCCAGATTTCCTGAATGTTTTGTGATGAGAATTTGTTGGATTTGCTGTTTTCTTTGATCAGTGCACTTATTTTCTCTATGGTATCTTCAGAATCTGAGATTCTTTCTTCTATCTCTTGTATTCTGTTGGTTATGCTTCTTTCTGTAGTCTCTGTTCATTTACATAGATTTTCCATATCCAGCTGGCCCTTGGTTTGCGTTTTCTTCCTTGCCTCCATTTCAGTTTTCAAGTCTTGCACTGTTTCCATTATCTGTTTGATTGTTTTTTCTTGGTTTCCTAGGATATCGTTAATGGATTTACTCAATTCTTCAAACTTTTTGTTATTCTTCTCATCCATTTCTTTAAGGGAGTTTTTCACCTCCTGTTTAAGGGACTCTATTACTTTCATAAAGTCAATTTTTGTACTTCTTCTTGATTAGTGTGTTCAAGTCCTCCTGTTGTAAGTTCGCTGGGTTCTGGTACATTCATATGGTTTTTCAAATTGTTGGAGGAATTCTTACATTGGCGCCTGCCCATTTCTTCCTCTGAATAATTCCCTTTGGGTCTTCTTTTAGAAGTTCAATTCAGCCCAATGAATTCAATTCACTCACCCCAATGAATAATGGATCTTCTGGTAGACAGTCAGGTCTCCTTGCTGGACAAGCAGCTCGCTGACAAAGGCTTGACATCAAAATTTAAGTCAAAAGGTATGTTGCTTTGAAGAAGAGGTTTTGCTTTTGTTTCCACAGGAGATGAGAGGCTGTGGACTCATTCTGAGTTAAGAAAAATCAGATTTGATCAAGGAAGACCATCTGACAAATCTCTGGTAGGAACAGATGGCCCAGATGTCAGAGTTCTACATCCAGAACAGGTTCAAGACTGTTCTTTGAGATGATCAAGACTCACAGGATACTCCAGTCAGGACTTAATCATAATTATAAATTTTCTTAAATCCTTATAAGATTATCAGTGCCCCCAACCAGCACGAAGTAGCCTGGAATACTATGCCCTCATTCCCAAAACATAGACTATGGATATTTTCCTTTGTTTAGAATATTGGTTACAAATTGTTATGGCTAATGGTCAGGAGAAAAGCTAGACAAAATATATTAGCAAAAATGGGGTACAGATCTAAACAGAGAACTCTCAATATAGGAAGCTAAAATGGCTGAAAGACACTCAAGGAAATGCTCAGCATCCTTAGCCACAGAGAAATGGAACAACTCTGAGATTCCATCGTACACCTGTAAGAATGGCCAAGATCAAAAACACTGATGACAACTTATGCTGGAGAGGATGTGGGGTGAAAGGAACCATCCTCCCTTGCTGGTAGGAGTGCAAACTTTTACAGGTACTTTGGAAATCAGTATGGTATTTTCTTAGAAAATTAGGAAACAATCTACCTCAGATCCAGTAATACTACTGTTGGATGTGTATGGCTTGATTTGTTCTTTCTTGCTAAAACTTGAACTTCATGAATTGCAGACCTTAGTCTTGTGTCCTCCTCTAGTTCTTCAATGCTTAGAACAATGTCACATGGGGGAAAGCATGCTGTCCATAATTGGTTTACTGAGTATGTTAATGACAAGGTTTGAGTTAGACAAACCTCAATGTAGACTCTGTCTCTATCAATTCTTTATACCTTACTCTCGAGCCTCTATTTCCACTATCTGCATACTGAGAACCATTACATTTTCTCTTTTTAGGGTTTTTATGTTTGTCATAAGTGTTTGTCATATCATTAGTTTCATAAACTTAAGTACTTATTTTCACAAACTATCTTCACTATAATATTAGCACAAAAGTATCCCTAGCTCTACTTCTCATTTCAGATGAGCTACTTCTAGACATTTTCTTACAAATTTAAATGTCTAAGGCTCACTTCAGGCCCTGAGTAGACTCTGGCTTTAAAAAAAGATTCCTTTTTAACCACTCAGGAAAAATTTAAAACAGCCATACTGAGATTTTTTTTTTTTTACCTTGTAAAATTTTAAATGATACACAAAGATTTTTCTTTATTTATTATCTGATCCAATTTGATTACACAAAAGAAAAGGAGTGGAGAAAAATCACAGTCATTATTAGGTTTGGTCTACTTTTTTATCAAAAGTACCCATTTTTAAAATTAATCTTTTATGCTATATCCAGGTAGGTCAGTCATCCAGTTTTGTACTTGTTTGAAGAAAATTCACTTTTAAGGGTTGGAAAGATTGTGCAGTATTCAAGAACACTGGCTACTTTCTTAGAAAACCTTATGTGGTTCCCAGTCTCCACAAATTGATTTACAACTGTCTTTAACTTTAGTCCCAAGGCATCTGGAGTCATCCTCTGATCTGGGCAGGAACCTGCACACATAAGTGCCCCCCCCCCTTCCATAGATACACATAATTGAAAGTCAAAGGACTCTTTAAAGCATAGGAAGACACTTAGCTTTTACCTATACTTTAGATGTGGGTTGAATGTGCCCTGAAAGGTCCACATGTTGGACATTTGGTCAAGTATGGCAATGTGAAAGTTGACTTGACCTTGCGGAGGCGGGGCCTAGTGTGTCCCTGTTGTTAGGTCATTTAAATCAGTGTCCTCAGAAGACATTAATGTGGCTCTCAGGGGACTACTGAATTTTGTTGAGAAAAAAGGTTGTAAGAGTAAAATTAAACTTTGATGCCCCCTGTTTCTTCTTTGATGATGTGGTCTTTTCCTCCCGGCAGGTTTCTAGCCATTGGGCTATCCCTGGAGCCTGGACTCTTCTATTTGGACTTCCAGCCTTTCATACTCTGAGCTGAATAAACCTTTCTTCTTTATCCGGTAAGCTGCCTCCAGTATATAATCATGGGAAAGAAAAGGTGGCTGAGAAACTTTTTGAGAAGTACTAGTGTTTACTTCCTTAACAGAGAAATGGAAACATTTTATCCATGATACTCTACAAGATTAACATCAGGCAGCAAAACTCAAGTAAACCATGTCCCTAGCAGAGCCCATCATGGGTAAATGCCAAACCAGTGATGTAGGCAACACAGTTACCACTTCACAAATATGAGCCTGGTTTTCTGAGATGACATAACACAAATTTCATAAATGAGGTAGAAACAATATCATAAAATAATAAGGCCCAAATGTCCTGAGGTTAAGGGAAATGGTTAAAGAAATGCAATGTTATGTAGGGAAATGGCCTATTTTTCTGAGCATTCAGCTGTCTGGTGGAAATTTGTTTTCAGTTTTTATCCCAGTGTTGTTGGTCTGTGTTTTGAGTTGCTCGGTGTTCCTGCAGAGCTGAACCAAGACATAAAGTCCCTTTGAAGTTAATGGGAGCCCTGCACTCAAATTTAGCCCCATGGGATTCGTCTAGTAAAGCAAGAGCTGAGCCTTTTATTTATTTTAGTGTTTATGTAATCACCAGGGGAACTGCCATTACTCAGCTGGATGGCTCAACAGCAGAGAAAATATTTGCAATTTGAAATCTGCTGTAGATTTTTTTCTTTATTTGTCACTGATTCAGAGCTAGCAGCATGATCTAAAAGTGGTATGCCTGCTTTCAGAGGGAGTATCAAATAGAGAGCTAGGACAGCGGCAATCTAGTCTCAATGGATACTTAATAACTACGTATATTAGTAGAGGTCACCCTCTGGATTTTAAGAGAACCAGACTAGATAATCTTCAAAGGCTGTTGGTTAGAAAAAAAATCTATGATTCAAGATGCTAAATTAAACTATTTATGAAGGAAGAAAAGCATACAAGAACATTTTTCTTACAGCAACACAAGCATGGCTTTCTCCTAGGAAGTGTCTAGGGTTCTTCAGATTATTAAATGGGTCATTGGCCTTCAAATCACAGGAGTACAAACTGAGATGACAGTAATTATTTGAAAGAAAGCTTAACAGAATCTATGTTTTATTTCCAATTTCTTATTTAAAATAACTTTTAATTTAAAACTGTGTGCAGTGTATTTGTGTACATGCATGTTTACCTGGGTGTGGGTGCAGCTGTGTTCAAGAGCCTGTGAAGTAGTGTCGATATAGGGAATTTTCATTGATCACATTACATCACACTGAGGTAATCTCTCAGTTGACTCCAGGGTGTCAGTAGAGCTAATCCAATTACAAGTCTGCTCTGGTGACCCCTTTCCTTCATCTGTCAGACTGCTGGACTTGCTGCTATAGCCACCTGGCATGTAACTGCAGTGCTGGACTTGCCAGAAGGCTGCGGTAGCAACAAGGTGTTTACCTGTATCCTAGAGATCTGAATTACAGTTGCAATGCTTGCTGAACAAGTGCTACATTCACAAAGCCATCTTCCCAGACCCTGTATTTCTTCAACTGTAAAATGACAAAGCCACCTCACACCATAATCACATACAGTATGCATACACATGGAATGCGCATATATCCCATGTTTGGTCAACATTTTAAACTTTAGTCTGGCGTCTAATCTAATTCAAACTGGCGCTTTAAAGTGATGATTTGGATGCAGCTCGCCATTTGTGGAAAAGTTGGAATTCTACAAAGCACAATCAGTTTCTGCATTAGAATTAGGAGGATGGTATAGCTGTTCTGCAAGAGAACAGTTTTAAAAGTGCAATTTTGTATAACCAAAGGACTCTAGACATCTGCTTTAAATTTATTCCTTTCATATTCCTGAAAAATTGAATTGTACCAATGCTGTACATATTCCAAAAGAAATGTGACTTGCCACAGCACCCTGTTTTTTATCCAGAGCAAAGAGAATGTCTGAGTGCAGACATGTCTGAGCAGCCTCTCACAATCTTCCTAGGTACTATCTTATGAGATCATACCAAGAAATTGTTTTGAAAGTGATTGGCATGTTTATGAAAAGATTTTGCAGCTGAAGTTGTGTTGACATGGTATAAAATCCTATTTTTTCCAAATTTGTTGTTTTGATCTATATTTCATTTGGGTGATGAGCTGAGGCATTTTGATTTCAATAAACATTGCCTTTTTGTTTTATTTGTTAAATTGCATCTTTAAGCAGCTTTGCTGCTTAAACAGAGACTAACATCTATGCAGAGTGACATCCAGAATCAAGGGCCTTTACAAGGACCTTAAGAATTCAGGGGAAAACCTTTAATTCTTTTGTAGTGAAACAGCCACAACCACATATTTTGCTTCACAAAGCAGTAGCATTTTTTCATATATGTTCTTTCTGATCTTCAATTTTTATAATACAAAAAAAAAAAACCAAACACCCTTCTTAGCTCTGAACAATGCAGTATTCTAGCTCCCAAAGGATAGATTTTAACAAGTTGTCACTTTGAGAGTTTTGTCTGATTTTCAAGAGGGTGTTACTGAAGAGGAGTTAATTTTCAATGTTGCAGAACACCAGCATTACGAGTGTTGTAACTAGGAACTGATGTCAGTGAGGTATGGGAACTCTAATATGGAGTGTTTAGGATCCAGAAACTGCATATCACTATCCTTTCTTTTACTGTTTGTCTGTTTATTTTTGAAATTGTAATGCAATAACAGTACTTCTTTCTTCCTTTTGCTGCCTTCAAATCCACACATGTACATTCAAGAATACTTTTAATTTTGGATATGATTCCAGATACATACACATAACCTCTGAAAAGAGAACTAGAACCCTGCCCCACTAGGCCACTCCATATCAAGGTAAAACCCTTCATGTGATGTCTCAGGGGAGGCTGGTGCAAAGCTTACTCATGTCTTTGGGGACAAGAAAGACAACAAAATATTTACTTAGGTGACTCATTTTAAAATTAAAACTTTGTAGATAATTTTCCTTTGGCTGATAATGAAAGATCTGTCCTTTTCCCAGCCTTGGTATTTATCTGTGAACACATGAAGTTATATTCTTTCAGCAAGAGCGTAGTATCAAGCCATTGAGATGAGTGATGGGGGAGATCCTGTTCTTCTGCAAGATGGAGCAAATAGAATATCTGCAATTCAGGTAGGACCTACAGACACCCACATTAAAGTGCTGCTAAATAATTTTCCATGGAAAATATAAGAAAGTAGTTCCTTGTTCTCACTCAAGGACTTTGCTCCACCTCAATTTTTATTGAATATCCATAGAAATGTTTTTGGTGACTATTTGATCAGTCAATAATTCTAATGTTATCAACAAGAATTTTCTTAAGTTCTTTTCTCAGGCATATGCTTATTGTGGTTAACAGAACAAAACTTCATGTTACTTATAACCACTGGACTTAAATTAAGGACATTGTATTTATGTGCACATTTCCCCTTCACACAGAAGTGGGATGCTCTTGGAAACAGAAACTGTAGAATAAATGAAGAAGAAGCATTCTGAGTCTTGCAGGGTAACCTTCCTGGCTGTTCCTGTATTTTTTGTTTCCTCCTCCATTGACTAACCAATTTCCATTCAATCTTCCTGCCCGATACCCCTGCCTCACAGTAACATTTTTGCCTGAATTTTAGCTGTAACCTCCACATTTTGTCCACCATAGTTATACACTGATATTCAGGTTATTTATGGATTTCCATGTTCTCTATTCCTCCAGGTTAGAGACAGGAGCCCTACTGCCTTGTTTATCACATCCTTCTGGCTCATGTCTCTCTGGCAAATAGCACTCATGTTTAAAGAAACAACATGTTCTACACTAAGTGTGGACACTGTGTTATATAAGTTCCATAGTAACCCTATGGCTACTTGGAGAAAATTACCATATTTCCCACCTTACAGAAGCAGAAAATGAGATAACCCTAACCCTAACCCTTGAGCTTGCATACCTAAGGGGCTAAATCTGTATATAGAAATTCAAATATTGTCTTTAGACTTTGCATTCTTCACTATGATTTGCCACATTTGTTCTTTATGAATCAAACCCATGCAATCATTACTTAGCAAAACCAACCAACACTAGAGTACCTACCTTATATTAGCAGTCACAAAGGCCTGAGGAAGAAAGACCATGGCAGGAAAGCTATGGCCAAGAACAATGGGCATGATACTGGGAGGGAGAAAGAAAAGCTTACTTCTACCTATTAAACCAGAACCCAGCAGAGAGAGTTGGGGAAGAACAGAGAGTATGGAGATTGAAGTGGTACAGTACTGCTCATCAAAAATAGTACCAACATAAGTAATAAACTTAGGATGGGGAATATAAATTTGGAGTTATTTGAGTTTTAAATAGGCATCTAAAACACAACCAACAATTAACAAGGAAGATTTTCTGGGACTTGTTTTAATAAAGCACAAGTTTTTTTCCTGTTTCTTAGCATCAGATTCCTCTGCTTTTTGAGCACAAAACAGAGACATTTTTCTCTGCCATGTAAATCCTGGCATTGTGTGACTGACATCAGATGTCCAAAATCACAAGGTTGATTAATCAACAGATGAAACCAGAAACCAGAATCTGTCTTCTTCCATTGCTGTATTCCATCAACTTCGGCAGTGGGCTTCTTGTATTTCATTTAAAAGTTTGCATGGTACCCGAGGCATGTATGGAGACCTTACCTCTTATGCATTTGGTTATGCAGTTTCTAAGTGTATAATTCTAATTTCTTTTGCATTTATCATTGATGGCATCATTTCTCCTCTAACTTTATCCAGTTCCTGCCCTTTAAGCCCTCCTTATCCCTCTTCTCTGGAGTACCTGGTTTCATCAATTTCTTATCTTTCCTTCCAATATTTTCTCTTCTTTTGATTTTTTCCTTTCTTCTCACAGATATGCTTATGTACTTACAAATATTTTAATGAAAAATCATTATCTCAATATTCCTTGGAAGTATCTGTATTTATCCTGTAATTTTAACCATAATGATCTTGCTACTAACACTCCTTCTGATAAATGATGTTCTTGCCCTCATTTTACCAAAATGACTTTATTAAATATTCTTTTTTCTTAATCTTTCCTGTAATTTGGTACTATTCCTGGCACCATCTTTCATGTGGAAGCTCTCTTACTGTCTGTTTTCTGAGTTCTATTTTATTAATTTTGTTTAGGACTTCATTTTACTTTTATTAATGTGTAAATTATCAATTATGTGAGTGTCAGTCATAGGTATGTAAGACTGCATCAGATTCCCTGGGCATGGAGTTGCAGAAGTTTGTGTACTGCCCAGTGTATGTGCTGGAAAGAAACCTGGGTCTTCTGGAAGAGCATCCACTGCTCCTACCTGCTGACCCACCTCTCCAGCCCTTGTGTTCTGTGTTCTTTCACCTACTCATTCACTTATTTATATTCCTTACTTCTTACAGTTTACTTAAGGATTGTACACAAATCTCCCCTTCTCATGTAGTTTTGCTCTTTTGACCTTGTATCTGTTTTCACCATTCCTATTCCTTTATGTTTTGCAATAATTTTCTTTGCACCGTGAATTTTTAAATCTAGAATTTGTACTGTCGTAAAATTTAGGTAGCATAAACCAAACGTCAGTAAATCCCAAGAGCTTCTTGCTCTCTTTTCTACTTAAAGAAGATCTGCTTTCTGGCTCCCATTTTTACAATGATGCTGACTTGTTTAAATTGCTCAGATTGAATATAATATTTCAACACCTTTAGATCTAGTTGAAATCCTATGAGATTTTCAGTGCACTGTTTCAGATTGGTGCTGTTGAGAAAGGGTGTTTTGGACAATTTCAAGTCAATTCACAGGCTATAATTAGACTGTTATTTTCATTGTTTTATATTTTTCTGTAAAACGCACAAATAATCCCTAATCCACTGATGCAAACTATAACTACATACCTAAGATGGTTTATTCCAACTAATGCACTCTATAGTTATCTTCACTTAGCTTGCATTAAATCATTGACTCACTTGAAGATTTTACACATTCTTATCTTACATCAATTTGTTAATTTTATTATCAAAGATTTTGATCAAAATAGCTCTTATTTATAAGAGTTGCTATAGTCATGGTGTCTATTCACAGCAATAAAACCCTAAGAAGACCAGTAAAAATTATGGTTATAGTTTATTTATTTATTTATTTATTTATTTATTTATTTGTTTGTTTGTTTTTTTCGAGACAGGGTTTCTCTGTGGCTTTAGAGCCTGTCCTGGAACTAGCTCTTGTAGACCAGGCTGGTCTCGAACTCACAGAGATCCGCCTGCCTCTGCCTCCCGAGTGCTGGGATTAAAGGCGTGCGCCACCACTGCCCGGCTAGTTTATTTATTTATTTATTTTTACTCTAACCCCACGTTGGAATGTCAAAATGTTGTTATTGTTTTTTTATGTTTTATTCTTATTACTCTTTTGGGGAGGCCACCACCCAGCCCCCAAATCAATCACTCCACAGTGGCTTATTCTTTTTTTTTTCCTCAATTTTATTAAAAATTTCCATCTCCTCCCCTCCTCCTCCCCCTTCCCTCCCCTCCCCTCCCTTGCACCCATACCCCCACTACACCCCTCTCCAAGACAAAGAGCCATCAGGGTTCCCTTCACTATGTTAAGTCCAAGGTCCTCCCAGCTCCCCCTAAGTCCAGGAAGGTGGGCAACCAAACTGACAAGGCTCACAGTGAGCCCGTCCATGCTGTGGCTTATTCTTAATTATAAATTCCTGGCCTCCACTTGGCTTGTTTCTAGACAACTTTTCTTAAATTATTTCAACAACCCTGAGGATCTGGGATTTTTTCCTTTTCTTACTGCTGTATATCTTACTTTCACTCATATTCTGTGGCTGGCTGGGTGGCTGGATGACTGGGTGGCTGGCCGTTGATGTCTACCTCTCCTTGTTCTATCTTGCTCTTTCCTCCTTGTTTTCTCATTTCTTCTCCTATTTATTAGACCATTGGGTATTTTAGACAGGCAAAAATAAACAGCTTCACATAGTTAAACTAATACAGCATAAATAAATCTAACACATCTTTATATCATTAAACAAATGTTCTATATCATAAATAAAAGCAACATACCTTACATAATATTGTACAACAAAAAAATATTATGGAAAAGTATATAAGACCTAAGATGAGTCCAGCTGTAGTCTAACCTATCTGCAGCTTAGATTTGGCAGACAGTGTCAATGTGTTCATCACAGCAATGGAGATGGTCCTAGAGAAATTGTAATCAGTGGTTTTGATTTGATTAATGCTACTACCTTCACATGCCATGCTTTCTTCATGATATCAATGGCTGTTTTCTTTTTGTTTTATTTCTTTCTGGAGACAGAGTCTCATATAACCAAACCTTGTTTCAACATTACTACTAAGCTGGAAATGAGCTTTAGTCTTCCTGCCTCTCAGATGCTGATTATAGACTTGTGCTATCACATCCTGCTTTGATGATTGTGGTCAAGGCTTTGTTCTTCTGGAGCTTATCAGGTATTTTCTTGCTCATCTTTAGATAGTGTGCTGAATTCCCTACAATAAGTCTATATTCTGTACCATATTTTTAAGTTAGTTTATGTCCCATATCTGAGAAAATACAATGTTGCTCACTAGACAAAGTTCAACTACCCTATCTGTTGGGTCATAACTTTGTGTGATAGATGCCACCTTCTATTTTTTGGAGACACTTATCAAAAATATGACCATTGAAGGAAATTAATTCAGAGCATTGTGATATAAGTCATATTTTAGGTCCCTTCAAATTACAAAAGCTGAAATTCACTTCTATCTTTGAAATCATTTTCACACTGCTGCTCTTCTTCCTTCCAGGTTGTGTCCTTCTTTGAAGACTGTATATCAGGATTTATGACACTTTCTCAGGAAATAGTTCAGAGACAATAGCCACTTTCAATCAAACTTTCTTCAGTTTGTCAGTCTGGATGTTCTCCTTAAGAATTTCCCCTCACACTTCCAGCTGTATGATTCTAAGAGTCCATTCCTCATAAAACACTCACCGCTACAGCCTAAACTAGACCGTGTTGCATTAAAAATAACCACTTGATTACACAGTTTGGCACCCAATTATCTAAGATGCTGATTTGTGTTTCTGCTGAATTGATCACTTTTGGAAACCCAAGGTGCAATATTTCCACCTGCTGTCTCCATGTTATGGGAAGTTTTACATATCTGACTAAATCCATTCACAGTTGATGAGATTTAAATTAATTATATTCAGTAAAGGCTTGTTTTAAATTGCCTGCGTACATTCCATGGTGAGCTAGAAGATTCACACTAAGTTTTCTAAGCTCAATTTTGTGGAGCAAAATAATTAAACCTATCATTGTAATAACACAATGTAACTTTGTGCTTTAATAAAATATGCCACCAAAGAGCTAGGCATTGTTAATAAAATGCACTGCTGAGATCTGGCCACACAATAATTTTAAAAGGAGTAAGTATATCATGTTAGCTATTATAAATAATTTTTATATAGCAAAATTAAATGTACTTGAAATTGGCTTATAGAGAAGAAATAAATTAAGCTGCATAAGGAATGACTTTCGCTATCACCACATTTCTGTCTTTACAATGTAAACATGGGAGATTTTTTTTTAATGCAGCTGATAAATTCTACACAATGACCTTGGATTGTTTCGGTTTTCATATGGAAGTGCTTTGAACACTGAAGTGCAGCAGAACGGAGCTCCTGCAATGTATCTCTTAACTGTTTTTCTCTTGTAGCAGCAAATGCTCAGTAAAAAACACTCTGCATATAGTGTTGTAAGATGCATGTATAACTGCTGAGTTAGTATGAAATACTATGGTGAGCTATTCACTCTCCATGTACATAATAAATTATTTTATTTAGCATTTTGACAGTAAATGAGGGACAGTAAAGCTGGAGTTACTATGGAAACAGATGATAGGGGCAAACTCAAAGGAGAAACCCCATCAATGCAGCCTATTAGACTTTTCTTCCTCACTTTTCCTGTGCTTTACTCAGCTCCTTGGATCTAGTCTACCATCAGTGTTTGAAGAGTGAAAATCCTAAGTGCTTTGTAGGGTTTCTTTTCTCTCACTCCCCCAGCAATTTAAACTCTAGTAAACACCATTAGCCCTATTCACTCACTCAAGGACTCATGATTCTAATTGCTGTTCTCTTAGTACTGTATTTTGTTTGTACAGAATTTCATTGCGCTGCCTTCAGCGAATCAGTTTGATGACAGCTGCAGTGAGCCTTCCTCCAGCTTTTCAGTGTCAGGTGCACCCTTTTTGCTTCCTGTTTTCTTTTTGTGGGTGCTAATTGACTCAGTCTTCTGAGCCTACTATTTATGCTAGAACATCTGTATTCTTTAGACTACAAAGCAACAAGGCACCTGGCTTTTCATTAGCAGGTTTTTCTTCTGCATGATTATTTTCCATTGCCCATATTCACACAAAAGTTTATAGCCTTTGTAATAGTCTATGAATATTCCAAGAAAATTCTAGTGAAAAGACAAACTTCAAATTCCAATGGCCTAATAAAATAGGCATTTATTTCTCACCAATAATAGGAAAGCAAGACATTCTGACCAAAAGAGGATCTTAAATCAGTATGAAAGTTGAAACCTAAGTTCTGGCATGTTCTAATCATGTGACTGTGTCTGCTTTGGTCAGCTTTTCTTCCAGTTGCCTGCATCTCTGTCAGTCCAAAGAAAAATAAGCATGAACAAAAACCCAGGATATATTGTCCTAAGCCATCCACGCCACAACTGGGACACCACAATTGTGCTTGTATACCATGGCCTGGAATCCATTTATATCAGTATATATACTACATGTAAGTAAGACGGTTAAATGTGGTCCTGCTATGCAGTTCTAAATGGGGTTGATGACTGGTAAACAGGCTCTGCTTTACCATGTGAAAGTTTCATTAAGCCATTTAATTTGTTAAAAGTGTAATTTAGTCTTTGAATTCAATTAAAGCAGCTCTTATTGTGCTTAGTGGGTGACTAAAACCGGTCCAGGACCATCATCCCTTCAAGCTGGCCTAGACATTAGAGGTGAAAGGACACATTAATTCCACAGATCAGTGAATTGACATGGAAATGAGTATGACATCATAGTGAATACATCTTCCTGTCAAAGACCAAAGGACATGTTTTTGTCATGTGTATTTTTAATGACAAGGGCAGGTTTCCAATGAGCTATTACAAAGGAAAGTGAAGAAACATAAATAGCTCATAGAATTGCTCTTTCAGTTTCTAGTTTTTCCTTTTTCTTCTTTGCAACTAAGATAACTTTGTTTTTATTGTACATGGCGCCTAGTGGTTGACCCAGCAGTGAGATCAAATGATGGTCACAGTGCAGGTGAGTTAAGTAGAAGATCAATCATTAAGATTAAAGGGGTAAATTTCACCATGTACATTGGACTGATCATCCATGATCATGAGTTTGGCTTAGTTCCTTAACCCATTAAACAGATTTGTACAAAACCTCAGCAAACCACAAAGAGAATACTACTGTACAATTTAATATAAAATTATTTTAGGGATTGTGTGTATGTGTGTGTTTATGTTTAAATATCTGACTAATGTTTAGTCTATCAGCAAAAAAGTACCTCTTATTTTAAAATTACAAAATAAGAATTTTCTTATGTTTCTGTGTATTAAACGATTAAATAGAAATGAAGAATATCTTAAAGGACCAATGCCTACTAATATACTTAGGACAAACTATCCTTCTATTTCTGCCAAATTTAGCCACTTTTGGCATTTCTATTATGACAATAATCATAAAATAAGTTTTCATTTTCACACTCCACTGCTTGGAGAAATGCATGGAATAAGGCCAAGAGGAAGGCCCCCCAAATGTTGGATAGACAGCATAAAGGAAGACTGTGGAACCTTGGATATGACAATAACATAAACATCTAAGACTGCTCATTATAGGAACAACTGGTGAACTTCCATAAATGGGCTGCCCATGCATACTTAAGCATTGCCAGGGCATAAACAAGATATTCCATTACAGAACCAGATTTAACCAATACCTAGCCACAAACCCAGCCCTACACAAAATACAAGAAGGAAAACTCCTATCCAAAGAAGTTGGTTACATCCACAAAAACAGACAATAAATGATCTCTCAGCATCAAGTTCCAATTATACACAATAACATCACCAACAGCAAAAACTAAAATAACAGTAACTAGCAATCACTGGTCATTAATATCCTTTAATATAAATGGACTCAACTCACCTATAAAAAAAATCACAGCCTAAAAGAGTGTATATAAAAACAGAATCCATTCTTCTGCTGCATAAAATAAGCCCATTTCTACCTCAAATACAGGCATCACCTCAGAGTAAAGTGCTGGGAAAAAAATTTCCAATCAAATGGATTTAAGAAACAAGCTGGTGTAGCTATCCTAATATCTACCAAAATACATTTCAAACTGAAATCAGTTAAAGAGACAAAAAAGGACATTTCATATTTGTCACAGGAAAAATCCATCAAGAGGAAATCTCAATTATTAATATCTATGTCCCAAATTCACGGGCACCCTCATATGTAAAAGAAACATTACTAAAACATAAATCACACATTAAGCCTTACACACTAATAGTGGGAGAGTTCAACACCCCACTCTCACCACTGGACATGTCTGTCAGACAAAAACTTAATAGGGAAATGAAAGAACTAATCTATAGAACATCCATCCAAACATAAAAGAATATACCTTCTCAACACCTCATGGAATCTTCTCATAAATTGACCACATACTCAGTAACAAAGCAAATCTCAACAGAAAAAAGTGGAATAACTCCCTGTATGTTATCAGATCACCATGGCTTAAAATTAGAATTCAATAGCAACACTAGTTTCTACTAAATTCTTTCACTAAAGCCTACAAACATATGGAAATTGAAAAATGCTCACCTGAATCACCAATGGGTCAAGGAAAAAATAAGAAAGAAATTAAAAACTTACTAAAATTCAATGAAATGACCACACAACATACCCAAACTTAGGGGACACAATGAAAACAATGTTAAGAGGAAAGTTCATAGCACTAAATGCCCACATAAAGAAGCTGCAGATATCCCTTATTAATGAATTAACAAAACACTTGAAAGCTCTAGAAAAGTAAAGAATCAAACTCACCCAGGAAGACCAGATGAGAGGAAATAATCAAATTGAAATCTGAAATCAACAAAATAGAAACAAAGAAAACAATACAAAATCAATGAGAGTTAAGCTTTCAAGAAAATCAATGAAATAGGCCAACTTTTATCTACAGTAATCAAAAGACAGAAAGAGAATATCTAAATTAACAAAATCATAAATAAAAAGGGGGACAAAACAATAGACACAGAAGAAATCCAGAAAATCATCAGATCATTCCTCAAAAACCTGTACTTTACAAAACTGGAAAACTTAAAGAAAATGAACAAGAAAGAGAATTACAGACCAATCTCACTCATGAACATTTGATGCAAATATAGTCAATAAAATGAATAAATATCACTAACCAAAATTAAATCAATACCTGATAAGCAAATAAAACAGACCTATAACTGCTACAGAAATAGAAACAGTCATCAAAAGTCTCCTTAAAAAAAAAGCCCAGGACCAGATGCCAGATGATTTCAGTGCAAAATTCTACAAGATTTTCAAAGAACTAATACCCATACTGCTCAAATTGTCCCACAGAGTAGAAACAGAAGGAACATTGCCAAACTTTTTTACTAGGCTACAATTACCCTGATATCCAGACCATACAAAGACACTACTAAGAACGAGAATTACAGACCAATCTCACTCATGAACATTTGATGCAAATGTAGTCAATAAAATATTGGCAAACCGAATGCAGGAACACATCAGAAAAATCATCCACCACGACCAAATAGGCTTCATCGCAGAGATGCAGGGATGGTTCAACATATGAAAACCTATCAGTGTAATCTGCCATATAAATATACTGAAAGAAAAAAATGATAATCATCTCATTAGATGCTAAAAAAGCCTTAGACAAAATTCAACACTTTTATCCTTTATGATAAAAGTCTTGGAGAGAGCAGGAATACAAGGAACATCCCTAGACAAAATCAAAGCAATATACAGCAAGCCGACAGACAAAACCAAACACAATGGAGAAAAATTCAAAGTAATCCCACTGAAATCAGGAACAAGACAAAGTTGTTCACTTGTAGACAAGGGCTGTTTGTTCATTGATGGCTGCCCAGACCTGAAAATATAAGCCACTGGCTGAAAGCAGCTTCTTTATTAACCAATGTCGGTATAACATGTTCAAAGCATACAAAGGGGAATCACCAACATCATCCACTTTTTCCATATTGATTCAATATAGTACTTGAAATTCTAGCTAGAGCAATAAGACAATGAAAGGCCATCATAGAAATGCAAATCTAAACAACCTTGAAATTCCATCTCATACCTCTCAGAATGGCTAAGAGCAAAAACAATGAAGACAGTTTATGCTGAATAGGATGTGTAAGAGAAGCACACTTTCATTGCTGGTGGAAGTGTATTGCTTTGGAAACCAGTTTGGTGATTTCTCTGATAATTATGAAACAATACACTTTAAGATCCATCACTACCATTTTGGGTTATATACCCAAAGGAAGCTCACTCATGCAACAAGAACATGTGCTCAACTGTGTTCACAGCAGTATTATTTGTAATAGCCAGTACCTGGAAACAATCTAGATGCCCCTCAACCGAAGAATGCATAAAGAATATTTAGTACATTTACACAATGAAATACTACACAGCGGTAAAAAATAATGAAATCTTGAAATTTGCAGGTAGAGAAATGGATCTAGGAAAAAAACATATTGAGTGAAGTAACACAGACCCAGAAAGACAAATATAGTATGTACTCACTCATACGTGGCTTTTAGACATAAAACAAAGAAAATCCAGAATGCAGTCCACAATCCCAGAGAACCTAGACAGAGAAGAGGACCCTGAGAGAGTCATACATGGTTCTACATAGAAAGGAGAAAAAGACAAGATCTCCTGAGTTAATTGGGAGCATAAGGCTCATGGGAGAGGGTAAAAGGGGAGAGGGGAAGAAGGGAGAGGAGCAGAGAAAAATGTATAACTCAATATAAATAATAAAAAAGAAAACAACTGAAATCATCTTGAATAAAGAATAGAAACACAAACAAAGCAAAGTGGTATAAGTTTACACTAACCATGTTTTATACTCATCTAAACAAAAGCCCATGTAAAGGTTTACAATTTAAATTTTATGTACATAAGCATAATAATGCCTGAAATTTAGTCTTAAGTCTTCATGGTTGAAAAAAATAGCCATTGTAGAAATAACCAAATTTTAATGCATTTTAGGTTTTTTTTTTTTAATTTAGTATATGTTGCTGCCTCCAGTTGATGTAATACTTACACTGGGAATGTCAACCACAAAAATAACTGCTTCATATCAGCCTTGACATTTTGAGTATTTATATAGATATTCAGAGCCGTATCTAGAACAATGGAAAGAAAAACATACATGTCATTTCTAATCTTCAAAGCTACTAGGAAAATAACTCTATTATTAGAAGAAAGTGGATGACTACTTAAGTAATTTCATTTTATTCCAGTTTAGTTTTGAATGAAATCAGGAAAACAGTATTCACCCACTTAAAAATGTGTGACAACTTAAATTCAAAATAATATATAATATTCTGTTAGCTTGGTTATTATTTAAAAAAGAAACTATGAGTGAAGAAAATATGGTGAAGCACTTTCAGAGCAGTGAATTTATTCCCATTTCACACAGGCGGTAAGTTTTATGGTTGTAAATAGATACAAGTTTTAATTTTTCTGCATAGCTTACACATACCTTTAAGAACATAGTGCATGAACTTTAAAAAGATCTATCTGAAGGTTTGATTCAACTTGATTATGTTGTCACAACATTGATTTTTTTAAAAAAAAATTGTTCCCAATGAACTAAATACCAATAAACCAATAATAAGTCATTTTCCAAGCTGAATTTGTTAAGTTTGTTAAATCAAATACCACCTAATATGTCGCATGTATCATTCACAGTTCTGAAGGTTTCAAGTCTCAATTCTAAATTTGACACCTGTAGTTTTCCTGAGAACTTCCTTCTTAGCTTGCAGATTACAGAGAACCTTTTCTCTATGTCTCCATATGGTCACTTTAAGCTAGTTTATTAGCCGTGCCTTACAACAATATCTGACACACTGGTTCAGAGAAAAAAAATCACATAATCTCATTTCTCCGTCAATTTTCTCAATCACTTCATTGAATATCATAAGGGAATGTGCTCTGTGGCATTGTCGAACTAATATTTGACAAAGATACTTAGTATATGTAAAAGTTCTTGATCCTTCCTGCCCATATAAGTTTAAGGTGTCTGAAATATTTTCTAACATTAAGAAAGACATATTAAGGAAGAACAAATTTAGTAATATTTCTGTTGGCTAGTTTTATGCCAATTTGACACAGGCACAGGCTAGAGTTATCTGAAAGGAGGGAACTTTATTTGAGAAAGTTGTCTCCACAAGATCTGACTGTAGGGCATTTTCTTATTAGTGATTAATAGGGAAGGGCCCAGACCCCTCTATGATCTGTTCATTAGCTCCTGACTCTAGGTTCCTGTTCTGCTTGCATTCCTGTCCTGAGTTCCTTCAAACAGGACTACACTAGAAAGGTCAATCCAAATAAACCTTTTTCTCCTCTACTTGCTTTTGGTCATGGTGTTTCATCATAACAACAGAAACCATAACTAAGACAATGTTCAAGCAAAACTACTGAAATAAATGGACCAAAAGCTTATTAGAATGTTGGGAGATTAAAAGAAAGAGTGAAAAGGGGCATTTCAGGAGAGTAAGATGATATAATTGCTGACATATATGCAGACAAAATACATGGCAATAATTAACACAGGGGATAAATTACTTTGGCTAGAGTAGAAGGTCATTGGAGGCATTCGGCTACAGAAAATAATATTAAGAAGATTAAACTGGCAAGAGAGTGATGAATAGATTACAGTGAGAGATCCCAGAGGCCAATTAGAATATTAATGCAATAAATTCAGACATGTTACATTGAACTGGATGATGACATTGGAAGCAAAGAGGGTTAAGTATGCAGAAGTGATTGAAAAGGAAATGATGAGATGGCATTTACTGTAGAAAACGGTTTTATAGGAACTCTCAAAATATTCTAGATTACCCAACCAGAGACAGCCACTTAACCAGTTAATTTTGGAGTTAAACATCATAAAACAGGAGGGGTAAAGTTAAAATTTAGACAGATAAAACCACATTGTGTTATTTACATGAAAATATCCACTGTGAAACTAGAAAAGAGAAACAAAAGACTTGGTATAAACCCAAAATCAAATCATGAGTTAAAAAATGTAGATAAGAAATCAAGGAAGCTGTATAGAATTGGTGAGTGAGGGTCTGAAAAATGAAACAGTTAAAAGACCTTGAATGTCATATAAATTTTGGTACATGTGATGATAAATGAAAAGAAAGAAGGCAAACATTTCAAATGGTCCTTGATAACATGTTGAAATTAAGGCAATGGTGACAAAATATTAATTTCAAATCCTAAAATCACAGTAGAAAATGAGGATGGTCTTGATAACAAGAGAGACAAAATCAAGGATGCATTACAAATAAGTTCCAATAATTAACATTTTCTAATGGTGAGATTAGAAATAATCAAATATTTTGCTCTGTAGCCTCAAGTTACTTCCAGTATTGATACTGTTGGGACTATGTAGCACATTCTTGTAACTGGTTCATTAGAGCAGCACATGGATTTGTATTGATATAAAGGATACTACTGTTTTTGTTGGGAAGATATTCATTACATTCCTCTAAAGAAGGCACAGAAATAATTCTGTGCATACTTTGCTAAGTGTGAACATTCTAAATTTAAAATGTCTAAAGGCATGCCAGACATTGGTGGTGTGTGCCTTTAACCCCAGAATTTGGGAGTTTGAGATATGTGGATCTCTGTGAGTTTCAGGCCAGTCTGGTCTAAAAGAGCTAATTCCAGTACAGTCAAAGCTGTTACACAGAGAAGCCCTGTCTTAAAAAAGAAAAAAAAATGAGAGAAGAAAGAGAAAAAAGAAAGAAAAAGTCTGAAAGCTAAACAGAATCAATAAAATCAATAATTGTTTTAAATTGGTATGCAAGCACATTGAATATATATTCACAAGCATGTATATAAACAGAAAAATAACTTTGTTCTTCATACTCTGGAAAAAAAAGTCAGAAATTTGGTGTAGATATTCATAGGTAATCATAGGATCTTTGTGAATAATGTTTATCAAAAAGGAAACTAAAAAACGTATGTGGGTCTCTGAAAACACCAGGGGTGGCAGGATAATTACTCATGTCTGGCCAGAAGGAAGTCCCATTCAACACAACTCAGCAGGCAGTTAAAACTGGTTGAGTGTGACACCAGAAACTTGATTGTAAGAATATTTATGTATAGTAAAATTCAGAAAAATGTTTCATGGTGTAACACTATTATATTACTGTAGACAAGTAGGCATAGATTGAAACTCTTCATTTTTTACATGAAGATGGGTTTTAGAGATAGGCTACATGTATTGTCTTACAGGTCTATGGGAGGATGTGTTGTGATTTTGGTCACACAGATAGTGCAGAGATTATCTTAACTGCCTTCAGTCCTGGTTGTGGGAGTTTGGGGAGATCCTGGCTATAAAGATAAGGCAAAGGTCACCAAGACTATTGACAACTTCTGGTCCTGCTTGTGTCAACTTGATATGGCCTCACCCCACAGACAGCACAAGAATCACCTAAGCTACGGAACACCTCCATTCTCAGCATTCTGGGTAGAAAAAAGGTTGTACATCTTTTCCTTTGAAAAGATAACCATGTGTGTTTAATATTGTTGATTTTCCTAGTGCTATCTATGAGTACAATGACATTTGTACTTCCAGCAATACCACCTTGTGAATCTCTGAAGACACCTAAGCTGTTGTATATGTGCTCGTGTGTCATATCTGACATGCTGCATAGGTGTGCCCATGCATCATATCATATCATATCATAACAGGGTTGATGATCTAACAAGTCTATTCTTAGCCCTTTGTGCATTACTCTCTGGGAAAATAGGTGGGAGAAAATTTCAAAATATCAAAAATAATGTATGTTGAATATTTTATGTAACTGCACATTTTATACAACTATTTGAATATTAACAATGAATTGAAATACTTATAAAACTCATTAAAAAGTCTGTATTTCCTTAGTATTCATTTGTTCTGTTTCACAAACAAAATTCTATATTACAAGGTTGAGAAAATACAAAGAAATATTATCCCTATTACTGAATTTGTAAGGAGTGTTATTTCTGTGAAAAGTGGGATTTAGATACGTTTTAATAATTTTCATTTTATTTATGAATATATTTCTTCATGCTTTGAAAGTATTCTAAAATAGTTCACTCATTTTTTTTTTATTTTGGTATATAATCTTGGTTTCCTTAAAAGTAAGGGTTCATGAGGGAGTTAAGATATACCTTAGAGCTTCTTATTAAATAAATGCTAGGTATAATATGGGTCTGAATCCTGAGTGATCATCTGTCTTTGTGGTAAAAACTCACTGACTGCTAGAAGCAGCAAGCACTTCTGAGTAATGTGAACCAGTCAGAGCTCATGTATTTCTGTGGAGTAGATCAAATAGCTAAATTCTGTGGAGCCACATATACAGTGCTTATGATATGTCTGTAATATACAGATTAAGCATGGAAGTTTTAGTTCTGTGAATTTTTAAAAGCATCAAATTAACAAATCTATATTTAAAAATAGGGTACATTTCACATTGAAAAGATAAATTCATGAACCCAGTGTTTGGGATTGAAGATTTACATCAGTGGTACACAATTTGCTTAGCAAACAGAAGCCAATGGATTCTGTTTCCAATAAACAAACAAACTGAACCAAAATCTCATAATCCAAACTCACTTTGATAATAAATGCTTTTATTAATCATATTACCGAGCATTTCAATGGATAGATTATTTGGAAATGCATGCTACACTTGTATAGATTTATAGAGGTATCTCCTTATGTTATAGTATAACTGAAGAAGATCATAGAAATTTATTCTCACTATTAACAAACTAGTTGGATTACCTGAAAATTTATCAAACACTGATGAAGTATAGTATTTATCACTTGAAGAAGTATAGCTTGTTTAAATTTAGTTAATAACTATTAAACTTTATAGAAACTGTATAATGCCTGCTGACCTTGATGCTGAAGTATAAATATACTATGACACACTTGGTAGAATATCAGTTTGGGAGCCAATGGTCAAGGAGAAACTAATGCTACTTCTGGCAGATGAGACATGTGGATTCTTTTTGTAACAAATGGTAGTCAGAGGCTGCTCATTTGTTTCCTGTCTGCCCAGGCCCAAAATAATTACACTGAAACTATATTAATTGCAATACTGCTTGGCCAATGACTCTAGTATATTCCCAGCTAGCTCTTATATCTTAAATTAACCCATTTTTATTAACCTGTGTATCGCCAATGGGTTGTGGCTTACCAGTAAGGTTCTGCCCAGCATCCAACATATATCTCCTGTGGAAGCTACATGGCTTCTCTTTGACTCCACCTACTCCCTCCTCCTCTCTCTGCTTGGAATTCCTGCATTGCCCTATTCTGCACTGCAATAGGCCCAATGCAGATTCTTTATTAACCAATGTCATTTACAGCATACAGAGGGGAATCTCACATTTGCACATCACAAAGAAAGTAGATAAACAAAGACTGGAAACCTACACTACTTTATAGCACCTTAACACACACTGAATGCCTACTCATGTCACTCTGATGGGGAAATAGATTCCACATCTACTGCATATGTTGCCATATGTCTGGTGGATCATTCACCCTAATTTTAGTATTTGACTCTATATAAGGTTCTTTCTATACAAGAAAATGTAAGAAAGGGGGTGTGTGGAGGGGTATTGTGTGTATATGTGTCATTTTTAGACAGAAGCCTCATCTTTGTTTAGGGAAAGACATTCTTTAGAAGAATGAGTCTTCCAAAATAGAAATTTAAAAATGTATTACAGTTTTAGCTATTGTATATTTAGGTATAGGGAGAAATAAACATACCTTCTGCAATTCTTTCAATTCTGAAAATTAAAGTGATACCAACATTTTATTATGTTTTTTAGTCCTGATTTAATCATTAGTTTTATTTTTAATACAAAATCACCAATGAATCTTGGATCTAGTCATTTGATGATATTGACACAAAAAGCCTTGAAAACACACCATCCTTTGCTGACATAGAAGTTCACACCATGGTTCTAAAATTCACTACACTTTTTTTCTTTTTTTAATATTTATTTATTACTTATTATGTATACAATATTCTGTCTGTGTGTATGCCTGCAGGCCAGAAGAGGGCACCAGACGCCATTACAGATGGTTGTGAACCACCATGTGGTTGCTGGGAATTGAACTCAGGACCTTTGGAAGAGCAAGTGATGCTCTTAACATCTGAGCCATCTCTCCAGCCCCTACACATTTTTCATACTCATTTTTTGGGGTGTTGGAATACTGACTTTCACAGATGACAGCTGTTACAGAGACACATCATATACACGTTAGTGTTTACTAGGTTAGATAGGCTGTTTCTCCTTCCCATATATCTTCTCTGAGCAACATTTAAGCAGAGAAGGTATGGTAACAAAAGATGAAATGCACTGCTGAATGCTAAAACAGGACCATGAAACCTGAGGGCCATGGTGAACTGTATAACCATTATAAAGGTAAGAACCATAAGTCCCATCAGAATCAAGTATCTGAATTTGCATGTAAATTGTTGAATAATACCCCATAGTCTAAAGATTTCTATATGAATAAATAAGTAAGAATTATCTTTATCATAGTACTAAGTAGGCTGCTGTTTTTACTTATTATATAAATATTGACCTTATGAGAATTTCTCAGTCAAAAGCCATTTAATGAGATAGTTCTTTCATAGTTTTCATATGAAAAGTAACTTAAATAAAACATTTCCAAATACAGCTAAACATTTCAGTGACTCTTTTTAAGCTGTAGGTTTAATAAGGCTCCCGTAGTAGATCTAAATATTTGTATATGTACCTTTCAAGGAATAAACAAGCTGCACCATTTCTAGTAAGCCGTGCCATGTGCTTTCCTCATTAAATCATGTTGAGGATGTCACAAGGAGAAATTTTACATTGATTTTTGAAATATTGTATGTTCTAGGGCTTTTGTCAACTTCCATTCAACCATAGTGTAATGGAAACAAAATACAACACTATTTGATATAACCATAGTGATTCAATTTAACATAAATACATTTTATGTAGCAAAATTTGTACTTACCATTTGTAATAAGAATACAAATTGCTTTATCTTATAGTCTACTTAAAATACCACTTTCTAAGCTTGTAGGAAGAACATAGAGGAGTTTAAAATGAAATAATTGTTTTCTATGATGTTGAAGGTAGAGACAAAATTTATATATATTTGGCTTTTGCTATTGATTACAATGTGTCTGTTCTTTTGTATGTTAAACACCCTCTACACCCTATACTTTCAACTGGACTGTATTTGGAGACAACACCATTGGACAAGGATTTTTAGTTAAACAAATAGTTAGTGTATGAACTCTAATCCATCGTGATTGTTTTCCTCATAAGCAGGGGAAATCAAAGAAACAAATTTTCGTTCACACGAATGGGTGTTTATGTGAGGTAGCTCCCAGAAGAAAGGCCATCTGAAAGTCAAGAAGACATCCTTGGAACTATAATTAACCTTGAGGGAAACTACTCTGTCCCCTTGATCTTGAACATCAAACTTCTAGTGCTATGAGGAAATTAATTTTGTTGTTAAAGTCATCTCTCCTGTAATGCTTTGCTATGGTAGCTCCTTTAAATGAATACTGTCCCCAGTTGTCAGCAGAGTTTCTTGAATGTTACCTATACTCTATGGCTACTGATAAATGCCATCTTTAAAAAATTATTTATTTATAATTTTATATATAATACATATATAAATTTTATATATTAGAATATATATTTATAAATTAAAAACAACTTATTGCTTTTAATTGAACTATAGAATTTCCCTACTCCTCTTCCTTCCTCCCCCTCCCCTTCCACCCTCTCACTGGCCTCCATACTCCCAATTTACTCAGGAGACCTTGTCTTTTTTCTCCTTCCTAAGAGGATCTGTGTATTAGGGTTTTCCTCTTGTATCTAGGCAGGTTGTGGTGATGAATGACTTCTACTCTTGGAAGAAACTGCTTGCTTATTTCCCAGTTCAAGGCTTCTGAAGGAAATCGTGTTTAACTCTCTTTTCCTAATACCTGCCCTAGAACACTGAAATTGTAGTTTAGTTTAGTACTGGATGTAGAGTTGGGAGGGCGTTAATGTTGTTTTAAAAATTTTTTGTCTTGTCACTTTTTATCTTTTTTTATTAAAAATTTCCATCTCCTCCCCTCCTCCTACTTCCCTCCCCTCCCCTCCACCCACACCCCCACTCCCTCCCTCTCCAGGCCAAAGACCATTCAGGGTTCCTTACACTATGGGAAGTCCAAAGTCCTCCCAACTCCCCCCAGGTCCAGAAAGGTGAGCATCCAAACTGACAAGGCCCACACAGAGCCCGTCCATGCAGTAGAATCAAAGCCCAGCGTCATTGTCCTTGGCTTCTCAGTCAGCCTCCACCGTCAGCCACATTCAAAGAGTCCGGTTTGATCACATGCTCCATCAGTCCCATTCCAACTGGCCTTGGTGATCTCCCATTAGATCTGACCTACCATCTCAGTGGGTGAACGCACCCCTCGCGGTCCTGACTTCCTTGCTCATGTTCTCCCTCCTTCTGCTCCTTATTAAGACCTTGGGAGCTCAGTCCAGTGCTCCAATGTGGGTCTCTGTCTTTATCTCCATCCATCACCAGATGAAGGTTCTGCAGTAGGATCAAAACCCAGTGCCATTGTCCTTGGCTTCTCAGCATAGTGTACCAATACCAAAAACCAATGATGCTAAGGACCCTATATAGAAATGACAGTATTTTTATGTAGCCCATAAACATTTCTTGAACATTTCTCATCCTTACTCAATTATTGATAATATATAATATAATATAAATGCTATACATACAACTGTTATATTATGCTGTCTAATGTAATAATTTTAAACTTAAACCCAAAGAAGTAGAATCTACGAATGCAGAGGACCAACCTTACTGTATTATTCTTTTTAGTTACAGTTTTCAGAAAAACTTTGTCCTCAGACACTATTTTCTTCTCTGGGGACATTGAAGAGATAAACTCAACAGAAAAGCATAGAGATGACATAGACTAATGAAGAAGATGGCAATTGTAATGATTTGTTCCTTCTGTGGTTTTATCTTTCACTTTCTGTCTTAAAACTTGCCAAATTCTTTTTTTGTCTGTTGCTTTGTTTTAAAAAGTGTTTGATTCTTAAACACATTCTTCAGGAGAAACTTTAGATTTGTGAAGTGTTCCAGAGAGAAATCTATATCCTACAGGCAGTTCATGGGATAGACCAGAAGCCTATTTGTTATCCTGTATAACCCTTCATTCCACTGGATGGAAAAAATTTAAGAACTTGACATTTAAAATGACGGATTTGAATTCATAGTTTGCATGTCACCTTGATCTTAAAGGCAAACTATTTAGAGTTTTATAAATATTCAAACCATAATTATTTAATTACATTTAATTTTGAGTGTTCCTGGTAACTGTTACACAGAGTCAAGGCTATGAATAAATAAGGAACTTTATTCTTTTTAGGAATTTGGTTGCAAGTTCATGTACAGTTTATTTATATATTCATTGTTGAACTTAGTTCACATTATTGAACTTAAATCACAGCAAAAGGATTTCTTCATTTCGTTTTCAGAAAAGTGAGGTTAAACTCATATAAAAATTAAATTAACTGTTAAATTATCATTAGTAAGATCAAGGAAATAGATTATTTTCTTTTAGCATAATAGACCTCTTTTAATAAGTTATATCTTCAATTATTATGTAATTATAACATTATTCTTGTCATTTTGCATTGTGTTGGAATAAAATGGTAATAAGTAAGAGTATCTAATAAAGAATAGAATGATTGAGAGCATATGAAAAATGATTCTCAATACTTTAATGTTTCAATTCTAACATATCATAATTAGTATTTTCATTATACTACCTAATTATATTGCTTCCATTCCCATTAATAGAAAGAACAAAATCAATTCAATTCAAATGGTTATGTTTTACTGAATGTACTCCATGCAGATGAACTAGAAAATATCTATGTGCCATTTTAGGAAACAGTTTTATTTCTCTAAAGTGTCTTGTACTTCTACAGATAATAATATACTTGAAAATCCGTAAGCTACTTTTCCAGCATTGTTCACTGTAATTTGAGATCCAGGATTGTGTGTGAGATATTATCCTAATAAAGGCCATATGTTCTATATTTCCAATGTTTTCTGAATCTGTCTTCCCATTTTATGTAGCTATATTGACTCAGCTATGTACTTTATCCCTGCATTATCATAAAAATTCAGTTGATTCTATTCTCCAAGTGATATACCCCATCTGGTGCTCTCAGAGTCCTCTCACAGACATCATAATCAAAACTTAAGAACTTACTTCACAACAGTTTAAAAGTACGAAAGTTTTTTACACTAAAATATAACACATAGACAAAGAATCACGCTGTCCTAGTTTCTTTTTTGATACTGTACTAAAACACTACGATGGAAGTAACTTAAGGGGAAAGAGATCATTGCAGGTCACAGTTCCAGGAGCAGTCTATCAAAGCCCGAGTCACAGAAGCAGGAGCTTGAGGGAATTGATCATACCACATCCATAGCCAGGAACAAAGAGCAATTAATGTAAACATTAATTAATTAATATATTGAAAGCAACGTTCCTGGTTTCTTCTTGTTCTTGCTGCCTTGGCTTTACTTCAACAACAGACTTTAACTTGGAATTTTGACCCAAATAACCTGCTTTTCCTTTATGTTGTTTTTAATAACACTCATTCCAAGTCCACCTCCAGTAAACCTGTTACACCAGCAGTGGACTAAGATGAGAAGGCACCACTGAGATGGGCTTTCCCGTGATCAGTGGCAGCCTCCAGATTCTATGTCCTGAATTTCTAACTACTACATTTTCTCTAAAACCAATCACTACACCAGTTTTCAGCTTTCTTTGACCTGCCGATTTACCTACCATAACATTTCTCTTCCATGTGAGAAAGTAATTCTTTTTTGATGTGATGACATAATCATTAGTTTATTTTGCCTTGATGTTGTTGATAGAAAGATAATGACAAAAGTGTCCATTGAAAAATGTCCAAGTGTCCCTTGTTCTATTGAGAACTAGGACTGAAATGCCTGAAGTTCTAGAGAAGCAGAATGGTGATTATTTTCTTAGGATTTTATGGCAGAAAAGAACTCTGGCAAAACTTTAAGAGCAGGTGTCCCATGAGCTCCCTTGAATTCAGTTATTAAGTGAGCTTTGTAATTAAAGAGAATTAAAAGTACTGAAGTACCTTAAATTCTTAGTGTATCCGTGGAAGCTGAGATTTCCTTGGCTAGAATGGGGTTTTCATTCTTGCTTTTGCTGAGGAGCCCTGATGGATTTGTGGGGGATGTCACATTAGATGAGAATCACAATGTAGAACTAATACTTTGCTGGGCGGAAGGAACACGGAGATGGGAGCATCTTTAAATGACCCCTACCACTAATGATTTCAAAGACTGCAGACCTTTTGACTTTCTTAGGTGGCAAATGAAGCTTATGTCTCCCTAACTGATATGCAAATGAATAGTTTTTTTCAAGGTTAGTAGGCTCCTTTGGGAACAGAGAACACTGGGATTGGAAAGCATCTGCCACAGTAAAGGTTGGGAGCGTTGCAGGAGGACATGGCCTTAACATACCTTCTCAGTGATGTGTAGCAGAAATAGCCCCACTTTCTGATTTTTCCTTTTATTTGTACTTTTTCAAAAGACACCCTATATCCTACTCTTATTATAGACACAGTCATAGCATTTACTTTGGGCACTGGGAGATTTTTAAACATGATACAAGCAATTTATAGAAAGTTGTCTAGATAATTGAGCCTTTCTTTTCTCTAACATGCTCTCATCTTCTTGATGTAACCCTGCCGGCAGGGTCAGCTATTCAGGGTCCTCTGAAGGGGCGCTATCTGAAAGGACATGGGGGGAGAGAAGAACGAGACCAAGCTAGGTGCACTTGTCAAGGTCTCAGTTAATTGAAGCAGGCTTCTGTCTTAAGTAGTTTTTCGGCTGCACTTGTGCAGAAAGGGAGGGGGAAAGGGAAGGAGGGACTCAGCTACACTTGAGCAGGGGGGCGGGGGGAACTTGGGCAGAGGGACTCAGCAGCTTCGGCAGCTTTGCAAGGTCAGTGGTTAGAATGTTAGCGATAAGCTACAGACAAGGGGGGCACTCTAAGGTGCTTTTCGGACCTTGAGTCTCTAAGATTATCACTCAATGTTTTAATTAACTTTGAGTTATGTCTCACGGTTAAACTTCAAGGCCCTGTGAGAAAGGAGAGGCCTGAAGTTGTCACGATTTTACTTCAAGGCCCTGAGAAAGAAGAGGCCGGAAATGTCACGATTTTAATTCAAGACCCTGAGAAAGATGAGGCCTGAAATGGCTCCTAACATCTTGAGAATTTCTGAAAGGTAAGGGACATACAGAAAAGACCCCAGCTGTCCTCTTTCCTCTTATGGTCTTTAATAGTTTGAATGAGTTCATACAAGATGGTAATAACAGTGTATGGCCAGAATAAACACATGCCACAAATACTAATGCTGCTTTATAATGTTGAGGTTTAATCTGGTTTTGTGGGATTATTTTGTCAAAAAATATTTCATATGCTTCACTTCCACTTCATCAAACTGCAAGTTAGCCAAACATAACACCCTAGAGATGAATTAAAGTTTATAAAATAGAATTGAGTCACATAAATTTGGGATGTTTCTGTGTTGAGCAAAAAAAATCAAGTTACAAAGCCTTTTTATTGAATAACTATTTGGATTAACAGACTTCTAGGAATGAGTGTTCCCAAATATTTTAAATCAGATTTTTGGTATCATGAAGATTTTGATATCTTTGACATCATGCTAAGTCTTGAGCTTAGGTTTCTTCTAGTCATTGATTTCTCCTTTGCAGCAATACCAATTCTAATATAGGTTGTTCTTCATGTTTGTAAGGCATATAAAAATTATGTATACCCTTAGTATTGGAAAAGAATTTTTGGATCTATCTTTATTACAAGGAATTTTATGAAACTGAATGTTATAAAGATTTAGGGGATGTGGTTGATGGTTGGCTAATTGGCTTTTAGTTTTGACACATCTTGTCAAGATTTTACTTTTATAAGTCTTGAATTCATGACTATAGAAATAGCAGTAGAGCCAATGATTGTAAATGACTATTGAAAAGTTTAAGCAAATAAATATAAATAGACTCAATACAATGGCAGACTTTACCTTTTTCTGTGATTTTTAAAAGATTACTGGAATGATTAGTGGCAACCTAAAAGTATGATTTGTATTGTTTCATTATAAATCATCACTAAAACAAGATATAAAAAGTCAGCTTTCATGGATAATGAATGAATGTGTCCAAAGTTACTTCAAGACAATTTTTAAACTTTGATAGAGCAAATTATGTCCCACTGAGAGATAGAGAAGGTGGAATGGAAACAGGAGTAGGATACTTGTCAGAAATATTCACATGTCCCTAGAAAGAGGACAAAACCAAAGGGCTTTCTCATTTTATATGATTGTAAGGAGTCTTACTTTACATATGCGAAACTCAGTGTCTACAAAACTACACACTCTTCTATTATTCACCACCATCCCAAACATCTATGTTCATTTGGTTATTCAAGGAGCTTAGAAGTTATGAGTAACTGAATATACAGATGAGAGAAATGGTGGTGAATAATAAAAGCAATTTTTATTTTATCAAAATTAATCAATTAAAACTAATTCCAAATGGTGTTTCAAATATGACAACAAATTAACTAACTGGTCGAGAATCTGAAACTAGTCAATGATAGTAATGTCTCTTCATACATTTAAGGGAATCAAAAAATCATTCTCTCTCAGTGATCCAGGCAAGGAAGAAAACAATTTATGACTGTAGAGCTGAGTAACTGATGCTATAAAGAGTGATATTTGATACAATACAGTTAACCAGCCACAGGGTATTATATCCCTCAGTGATATTATGTGTACTGGGTCATTCTATAATCACAAAATCGTTCACCCAGAGATTCTTCTCACTTTTGGATAATAGTGAACAGATCATGAGGTCACCTTAACAGAGTCAGAGGAGCACATTTGAAAGTGCTCTTTGACACCATCTCTCAAGAAAATGAAATGGTGAGCATGAAGAGTTTCTCAGGAATGTCTATTTTGGAGAATTAGTGTTATCTTCAATATTTTGAGTTATTACAGACTAGCATATTTACTCTATTAACATAAATTATAAAAATCTAGCAAGGTTTACTATTTAGTGATTAATACAGCTAATATGAGCCACCTGGAATGGATTCCTGAGGTGGTTGAGGCATATTTGTTGATGAAGGGGGAGGTAAAAGGGGAAAGAGGAAGAGAACATGAGAAAATGGGATGCTTAAGGAGGGGGAAAGACAGTGAGGGAGATAAAGGAAAGAGATACCCTGGTTGAGGAAGCCATTAAAAGATTATTGAGAAGCATAGTACTCAGGAAAGTCCCAGGAATCCATAAGGATGACCCTAGCTAAGACTATAAACAACAGCAGGGATAACACCTAAACTAGCTTTCCCCTGTAATCAGATTGATGATTACTTTAATTGTCATCATAGAACAGGCAACCAGCAACTGATGGAAGAAGATACAGAGATCTACAGAGAAACACTGGGTTGAACTACCTGAGACCATCCCAAGAAAGGGAGGAGTGAAAATATGAGCAGAGGGGTCAGGACCATGATGGTGAAACCCATAGAATGAGCTGACCTGAGTTAGTAAGAGCTCACTGACTCTGGACTGATAGTTGAAGAACTTGCATAGGACAAAATTAAGGCCCCCTGAATATGAGGGGCAGTTGTGAGGCTTGGATAGTCTGTGGGGCCACTGGGACCAGGATTTATCCCTAGTGCTTGAACTGGCATCTTGGAGCACATTATCTTTGGAGGGATACCTTGATCAGCCTAGATATAGAGGGGAGGGCCTTGATCACGCCTTGAAGTAAGTGTCAGACTTTGTTGAATCTCCATGGGAAGCTTTACCCTTTCTGAGGAGTGGATTGGGTATGGAGTGAAGGAAAGGGTGGGGCAGGAAAAATGGAAGGGAGTGGAAATGGGGATAGCAGTGTAAAATGAGAAAAGACTGTATTAAAAAATTCTTAACTAAAAAAAAGAAATTGAATCCTTAATTATGTCTGGCAAACAATGCAGGAATGTGGGCTTTCCTGGTTTGCATCTCACTACTTTTGACATATTTGGATACCATTCTTAGAGAAAGAATAAAGAAAGAAATTTGACCTTGGAAATAATCATGTTTAATTATTTTGTCTAATACCCTAAATTAAAAATTTCCCTGCAAGAATACCAACATGGAATAAATTATATCTTAGTTTAAATATAAATTAATAAATAGATAATATCTTTCCAAAATTTTTCAAATTGAGGGGTAAATATTGAAGTAAATTTCTGTTTAAAAAAACTGTTAAAAATATGTTGAAGATCCAGATATAAATCTACACACCTATTAATACCTGATTGATGATGAAGAAGACAGAAACACACACTGGAAAAGGGGTAGCATTTTCAATAAATGGTGCTGGTTAAACTGGATGACTGATGGAGGAGGGTCTTCTATCAATCTGTTGATTCCATTGGTTAATTAATAAAGAAAACTGCTTGGCCTGATAGGTCAGAACATAGGTGGGTGAAGTAAACAGAACAGAATGCTGGGAAGAAGGGAAGTGAGCCAAATGCAACGAAGCTCCGACCCAAGATGGACGTAGGCTAGAATCTTCCCGGTAAGCCACCCTCATGGTGCTACACACATTACTAAATATGGGTTAATCAAATTGTGAGTTAGCCAGTAAGAGGCTGAAGCTAATGGGCCAAGCAGTGTTTAAAAGAATACAATTTGTGTGTTGTTATTTTGGGAGTAAAGCTAGCCTTGTGGGATCCGGGCGGGATGAAAAGCAGGCCTGCCTGCAGCTCCTTGCTACAGATGACAGCATGCATATAAATTCAAATAGAGACATACTTATTGTATTATTATACTTCATAAAACGCAAGTCCAAGTAGATCAACAAACTCACTTTGGAAAGCAGTGTGGCGATTTCTCAGGAAATTCGGGATCAACCTACCCCAGGACCCAGCAATTCCACTATTGGGAATCTACCCAAGAGATGCCCAATCATACAACAAAAGCATATGCTCATCTATGTTCATAGCAGCATTATTTGTAATAGCCAGATCCTGGAGACAGCCTAGATGCCCTTCAGTGGAAGAATGGATGAAGAAACTGTGGAATATATACATGCTAGAATACTACTCAGCGGTAAAAAACAATGACATCTTGAATTTTGCCGGCAAATGGATGGAAATAGAAAACACTATTCTGAGTGAGGTAACCCAGACCCATAAAGATGAACATGGGATGTACTCACTCATATTCGGTTTCTAGCCATGATTAAAGGACATCGAGCCTATAAGTTTGGGATCCTTGAGAAGATAATAAGAAGGTGAACTCCCAAAAAAGATATAGTAATCCTCCTGGATATTGGAAGTAGACACGATCGCCAGGCAAAATTGGGAACTTGAGGGTTGGGCAAGACTGGGCCAAGGGAAGATGGGGAGAGAAAAGTGTGAAGGGGAGAGCGGGGGAAGCTCGGAGGAATGGGGTGCTTGGGATATAGGAAGGGTGGATATGAGAGCAGGGAAGCATATATCTTAATTTAAGGAGCTACCTGAGGGTTGTCAAGAGACTTGACCCTAGAGGGGTTCCCAGGTTTCCAGGGAGACACCCCCAGTTAGTTCCTTGGGCAGCTGAGGAGAGGGAGCCTGAAAAGGCCAGTTCCTATAGCCATACTGATGAATTTCTTGCATATCACCATAGAACCTCCACCTGACGATAGATGAAGAAAATGACAGAGCCCCACCTTGGAGCACCGGACTGAGCTCCCAAGGTCCTGATAAGGAGCAGAAGGAGAGAGAACATGAGAAAGAAAGTCAGGACCATGAGGGAACCTCCAGCTGGCGACAGATGGGGAAGGTGACTGAGCCCCACATTGGAGCACTGGACTGAGCTCCCAAGGTCCCGATGAGGAGCAGAAGGAGCGAGAACATGAGGGAGAAAGTCAGGAACGAGAGGGGTGCGTTCACTCATGGAGACGGTGGGACAGAACTAATGGGAGATCACCAACTCCAGTTGGAATGGGACTGATGGATCATGCGACCAAACCCGTCTCTCTGAATGTGGCCAACAGCGGGGGCTGACTGAGAAGCAAAGGGCATTGGCGCTGGGCTCTGATTCTTCTGCATGGACGGGCTCTGTGGGAGCCTTCTCAGCTTGGTCGATCACCTTCCTGGACCTGGGGGGAGTTGGGAGGACCTTGGTCTTAGCATAGAGTGGGGAACCCTGATGGCTCCTTGGCCTTGAGAGGGAGGGAGGGGAGGTATGGGTGGAGGGAAGGGGAGGGAAGGGGGAGAAGGAGGGGAGAGAAGGGGGAGAAGGAGGGGAGGGAGGGGGAGGAGGAGGGAAGGAGATGGAAATTTTTAAATATAAAAAAAAATAAACCATGAGGAAAAAAAAATAAAACCAAATATATTGAACCTAATAAATGAGAAAGTGGGGAATAACCTTTGACTCATGGGCACAAGAGAAGTCTTTCTGAGCAAAACATCAATAGCACAGAGACTAAGAGCAACAATTAATAAATGGGATTTCATGAAACTAAGATGCTTCTATAGGGCAAAGGATTCATCATTTGGACAAAGTAGCAGATTAGCAGATTACAGAATGGGAAAAGATATTTACCAACCACACATGTGAGAGAAGGCTAATATCTAAAATATATGTATAAAATCCTCAAAACTCTCAATATCAAGACTACAAGTAACTCAATTAAAGCAGGAGTATAAATCCAAACAGAGAATTCTCGAAAAAGGAAACTCAGATAGTTGAAGGCTTTCTTAAAGAAATGTTCAGCATCTTAAGTCATCAGGGAAATTTAAACCAAAATTACTTTGAGGTTCCATCTTACACCTTGGAGAATCAATTAAAAGAAATGACAGTTTATGCCAGTAAGCATGTGGAGTAAGATAAACACTCATCCATTACTGATGAGACTACAACCTTGTACAGCCACTGTAGAAATTAGTGTGGTTGTTCATCAGGGAGCTGGGAATTGATCTACCTAGACATACTGCTATATCACACGGGCATATACTCAAAGTCATTTCATAATACTAAAAAACTAATTGCTCACACATGCTCATTGCTGGTTTATATCTAATACACAGAAATTAGAAATAACCAACATGTTCCTCAAGAGGTATATGGGTAAAGCAAATGTAGTCCATTTACACAATGTGTATTACTCAGCATTTACATAAAAAATGAAATCATGAAAGTCCCATGTAAGTGGATGGAACTAGAAAAGTCATTCTGAATGAAGTAACCCAGACCCAGAAAGGCAAATATAGTAGGTACTTTTTATATGTGGATATTAGATCTGAAGTTAGATAACCAAGCTTAAATCCAAAAATCCACAGAAGATAAGTTTAGAGTAAGGACATTGGGGATGAGTGGTTGGAGACAGACTGATAACCTAGGGATATAAGAAACTGAAATACACAGTAGTTAGTGGTGGATTGGTGCTGGAATGGGAGGATAAAGGGAGTGTGGCAAAAGAGGGGCATGAGATTACACGGGGGAACAGATATAATCGAGGGCCATTTCTATTATGTATAGAAACATAATATAGAAGAAACTACTTAAAATATGCATATCTGAAGGTAATCTAATAAAAACAGGTTAAAGGTGAAGACCATCTCTTGTCACCAAATGAAACTTCCAATACTGTGATTGCATTATATCTAATTGAGTCCCATGGAAGCCTCCAAACAATCCAGACTTTGACCAAAATTATAGTTTCCTCTTCACAAATTGATGGCAAGGCCCCACTGCTGAAGATGACAACAGCTACACAACCTATTGAGCAAGAAAAAACTAAACTTGTTCCTACATAAAACTTTCACCATTATGGCCTAATTTTTTGGTACAGGGAGGTGTTCTGTGTACTTCCAAGAGAGAAACATAAACACCAACCCAGACACAAAGTGTTTGATCCACAATGGTATCCTGCCTGCAAGACATAATAGTGAAAAATTGTACCAGTTTTGTTGGAATAACTGGTCAACAACTGATTTGTTTTAAGGGCACCTCCATGAGATGGAACTTATACACAAATGTGCTGGCTAATTTTTTGTCAACTTGACACAAACTAGCATTATCAGAGAGGAGGGAGCCTCAACTGAGAAAATGTCTCATAAGATGAGGCTTAGACAAGCCTATAGCACATTTTCTTAATATTTGATGGGAAAGATCCCAGTTCATTGTAGGTGAGGTTATTTCTCGGTGGTACTGGGTTTTTATAAAAAATTAAAAGAAAGTCAGAGCAAATCAGTAGACAGCACACATCCATGGCCTCTGCTTGAGTTCCTGCCTTTAGGTTCTAGCCCTGCTTGAGTTTTTGTCCTGATTTCCTTAAGTGATGACTGTAATATGTAAGTGTAAGCCAAATGAACCCTTTCCTACCCAAATTACTTTGATTATAGTGTTTCATTACTGCATGGCTTGTCTTTTAAAGGGATAGGACAGACCATTACAAATAGTAACCCCTATTAGACACTGAGGCTTTTGGGGCAACTAAAAACATAAGACTAGATATCCCAGGGATCTATGGAATAATGAAATACTACTGTTCTATTCAGGAAACATAGCAATAAAATTACTCTTAATGGCATTGTTACACTCATAGATTATAACCTTGCTCAATCATGATCAGAGAAGATTCCTCCAGCAGAAGATGGGAACAAACACAGGGCTTACAGCCAGACATTGTGCAGAGAGTGAGAGATATTGGAACATTTAGATAGGAATGGATGTCTTCATTAAATCCATCCTGTAAGAGCTCAGGAAACCCTGTAGAAGAGGAGGCAGAAAGAATGCAGGAGCAGAGGGGATGGAAGACACCATGAAATTAACGTTCTCTAAGTCAATAGGATCAATGCAAAATATGAACTCACAGAGACTGAAGCAGTTTCATCCAGATGAATCTTAGAGCTAGAATGAGAAGTGGACATACATATCCAATCTGTACCCACAAAAGCTGTGTGCAATTGATGAGAACTTGCAAATAAAAATTAGGTTTTTCTAAGTGAGTCTTACCAGGGCAACAGTAACAGTAGATGACAAAGGGCAAAGGAACTCAGAGGCCTTTCGAAGTTTTTTGTTTCATAACATTGTGTCAGGGCTTTTCCTTTTCTTTCTTTATTAGATTATTTTACATTTTTTTTCAAGTTTTTTTTTATTTTTTATATTTAAAAATTTCCATCTCCTTCCCTCCTCCTCCCCCCTCCCTCCCCTCCTCCTCCCCCTTCCCTCCCCTCCTTTTCCCCCTTCCCTCCCCTCCCCTCCACGCATACCTCCCATCCCTCCCTCTCAAGGCCAAGGAGCCATCAGGGTTCCCCACTCTATGCTAAGACCAAGGTCCTCCCAACTCCCCCCAGGTCCAGGAAGGTGATCGACCAAGCTGAGAAGGCTCCCACAGAGCCCGTCCATGCAGAAGAATCAGAGCCCAGAGCCATTGTCCTTTGCTTCTCAGTCAGCCCCCGCTGTTGGCCACATTCAGAGAGACGGGTTTGGTCGCATGATCCATCAGTCCCATTCCAACTGGAGTTGGTGATCTCCCATTAGTTCTGTCCCACCGTCTCCATGAGTGAACGCACCCCTCTCGTTCCTGACTTTCTCCCTCATGTTCTCGCTCCTTCTGCTCCTCATCAGGACCTTGGGAGCTCAGTCCAGTGCTCCAATGTGGGACTCAGTCATTTTCTTCATCTGTCGCCAGATGGAGGTTCCCTCACGGTCCTGACTTTCTTTCTCATGTTCTCTCTCCTTCTGTTCCTCATCAGGACCTTGGGAGCTCAGTCTGGTGCTCCAATGTGGGGCTCTGTCATTTTCTTCATCTATCGTCAGGTGGAGGTTCTATGGTGATATGCAAGAAATTCATCAGTATGGCTATAGGAACTGGCCTTTTCAGGCTCCCTCTCCTCAGCTGCCCAAGGAACTAACTGGGGGCGTCTCCCTGAAAACCTGGGAACCCCTCTAGGGTCAAGTCTCTTGACAACCCTCAGGTAGCTCCTTAAATTAAGATATATGCTTCCCTGCTCCCGTATCCACCCTTCCTATATCCCAAGCACCCCATTCCTCCGAGCTCCCCCCATTCTCCCCTTCACAGTTTTCTCTCCCCATCTTCCCTTGGCCCAGTCTTGCCCAACCCTCAAGTTCCCAATTTTGCCTGGCGATCGTGTCTACTTCCAATATCCAGGAGGATTACTATATCTTTTTTTGGGAGTTCACCTTCTTCTTATCTTCTCAAGGATCCCAAATTTATAGGCTCGATGTTCTTTAATTATGGCTAGAAACCGATTATGAGTGAGTACATCCCATGTTCATCTTTTTGGGTCTGGGTTACCTCACTCAGAATAGTGTTTTCTATTTCCATCCATTTGCCTGCAAAATTCAAGATGTCATTGTTTTTTACTGCTGAGTAGTATTCTAGCATGTATATATTCCACAGTTTCTTCATCCATTCTTCCACTGAAGGGCATCTAGGTTGTTTCCAGGATCTGGCTATTACAAATAATGCTGCTATGAACATAGATGAGCATATGCTTTTGTTGTATGATTGGGCATCTCTTGGGTAGATTCCCAATAGTGGAATTGCTGGGTCCTGGGGTAGGTTGATCCCGAATTTCCTGAGAAACCGCCACACTGCTTTCCAAAGTGGTTGCACAAGTTTGCATTCCCAGCAGCAATGGATGAGTGTACCCCTTACCCCACAACCTCTCCAGCAAAGGTTATTATTGGTGTTTTGGATTTTAGCCAATCTGACAGGTGTAAGATGATATCTCAGAGTTGTTTTGATTTGCATTTCCCTGATAGCTAGGGAGGTTGAGCATGACCTTAAGTGTCTTTTGGCCATTCGAGCTTCTTCTGTTGAGAATACTCTGTTCAGTTCAGCGCCCCATTTTTTAATTGGGTTAATTGGCATTTTACCGTCTAGTCTCTTGAGTTCCTTATATATTTTAGAGATCAGACCTTTGTCAGTTGCAGGGTTGGTGAAGATCTTTTCCCAGTCAGTAGGCTGCCTTTGTGTCTTAGTGACAATGTCCTTTGCTTTACAGAAGCTGCTCAACTTCAGGAGGTCCCATTTATTCAATGTTGCCCTTAAAGTCTGTGCAGCTGGGGTTATGCGTAGGAAACGGTTCCCTGTGCCCATTTGTTGTAGAGTACTTCCCACTTTCTCCTCTATCAAGCTCAATGTGTTCAAATTAATATTGAGGTCTTTAATCCATTTGGGCTTGAGTTTTGTGCATGGTGATAGATATGGATCTACTTTCATTCTTCTACAGGTTGACATCCAGTTATGCCAGCACCATTTGTTGAAGATGCCCTCTTTCTTCCATTGTGTACTTTTGGCTCCTTTATCAAAAATCAGGTGTTCATAGGTTTGTGGTTTAAGATCCGGGTCTTCTATACGATTCCATTGGTCAACTTCTCTGTTTTTATGCCAATACCAAGCTGTTTTCAATACTGTAGCTTTGTAATAGAGTTTGAAGTCAGGGATGGTAATGCCTCCAGAAGAACCTTTATTGTATAAGATTTTTTTGGCTATCCTGGGTTTCTTGTTTTTCCATATAAAGTTGATTATTGTCCTCTCAATCTCTGTGAAGAATTTTAATGGGACCTTGATTGGGATTGCATTGAATCTATAGATTGCTTTTGGTAGAATTGCCATTTTTACTATGTTGATCCTCCCAATCCACGAGCAGGGGAGATCCTTCCATTTTCTGGTATCCTCTTCAATTTCTTTCTTCAAAGACTTAAAGTTCTTGTCAAATAAATCCTTCACTTCCTTGGTTAGAGATACTCCCAGATATCTTATGCTATTTGTGGCTATTGTGAAAGGTGATGCTTCTCTGATTTCCCTCTCTGCTTCCTTATCCTTTGTGTATAGGAGGGCAACTGATTTTTTGGAGTTGATCTTGTAACCTGCCACGTTACTGAAGGAGTTTATCAGCTGTAGGAGTTCTTTGGTGGAGTTTTTGGGGTCGCTTATGTATACTATCATATCATCTGCAAATAATGAAAGTTTAACTTCTTCCTTTCCAAATTGAATCCCCTTGATTCCCTTATGTTGTCTTATTGCTATTGCTAGAACTTCAAGCACTATATTGAAGAGATAAGGAGAGAGTGGACAGCCTTGTCGTGTTCCTGAATTTAGTGGGATAGCCTTGAGTTTCTCTCCATTTAATTTGATGTTAGCTGTCGGCTTGCTGTAAATAGCTTTTATTATATTTAGGAATGACCCTTGTATCCCTAATCTCTCCAAAACTTTTATCATAAAAGGGTGCTGAATTTTGTCAAATACTTTTTCAGCATCTAATGAGATGACCATATGGTTTTTTTCTTTCAGTTTATTTATATGATGGATTACACTGATAGATTTTCGTATGTTGAACCAGCCCTGCATCTCTGGGATGAAGCCTACTTGATCGTAATGGATAATTTTTCTAATGTGTTCTTGGATTCGGTTTGCCAGTATTTTATTGAGAATTTTTGCGTCAATGTTCATGAGTGAGATTGGCCTGTAATTCTCTTTCTTGGTTGAGTCTTTGTGTGGTTTAGGTATCAGGGTAACTGTAGCTTCATAGAAGGAATTTGGCAGTGACTCTTGTGTTTCTATATTATGAAATACCTTAAGGAGTATAGGTATTAGGTCTTCTTGGAAGTTCTGGTAGAATTCTGCATTGAAACCATCTGGTCCTGGGCTCTTTTTGGTAGGGAGGTTTCTGATAACAGTTTCTAATTCTTCGCGACTAACAGGACGATTTAGAGCATTTACCTGGTCCTGGTTTAACTTTGGTATATGTTATTTATCTAAAAAACTGTCCATTTCTTTTACATTTTCCAATTTTGTGTCATACAGGCTTTTGTAGTAAGATCTAATGATTCTCTGAATTTCCTCTGTGTCTGTGGTTATGTCCCCCTTTTCATTTCTGATCTTATTAATTTGCATGTTCTCCCTCTGCCGTTTGATTAGTTTGGCTAAGGGTTTGTCAATCTTGTTGATTTTCTCCAAGAACCAGCTTCTTGTTTCATTGATTCTTTGGATTGTTTTCTGTGTTTCTATTTTGTTGATTTCTGCCCTCAGTTTGATTATTTCCAGTCTTCTACTTCTCCTAGGTGAGTCTGCTTCTTTTTTTTCTAGAGCTTTCAGGTGTGCTGTTAAGTCACCAATGAGTGCTTTCTCCGTTTTCTTTAAGTGGGCACTTAGTGCTATGAACTTTCCTCTTAGCACTGCTTTCATTGTGTCCCATAGGTTTGAGTATGTTGTGCCTTTGTTTTCATTAAATTCAAGAAAGACTTTAATTTCTTTCTTTATTTCTTCCTTGACCCAGGTGTGGGTCAGTAGTTGACTGTTCAGTTTCCATGAGTTTGTGGGCTTTCTGGGGGTAGCATTGTTGTTGAATTCTAATTTTAATCCATGGTGATCCGATAAGACACAGGTGGTTACTAATATTTTTTTGTAACTGTGGAAGTTTGCTTTGTTACCAAGTATATGGTCAATTTTCGAAAAGGTTCCATGAGCCGCAGAGAAGAAGGTATATTCTTTCCTATTTGGGTGGAATGTTCTATAGATGTCTGTTAAGTCCATTTGGTTCATTACCTCCATTAAGTCTTTCAATTCTCTGTTAGGTTTCTGTCTGATTGACCTGTCCATTGGTGAGAGAGGAGTGTTGAAGTCTCCAACTATTAGTGTGTGTGGTTTGATGGCTGCCTTGAGTTCTAGAAGTGTTTCTTTTACATAAGTGGGAGCTTTTATATTAGGGGCATAGATATTCAAGATTGAGACTTCATTCTGATGGATTTTTCCTGTTATGAGTACAAAGTGTCCCTTTCCATCTCTTCTGATTGATTTTAGTTTGAAGTCAACTTTGTTGGAAATTAGTATGGCCACACCCGCTTGTTTCTTAGGGCCATTTGCTTGATAAACCTTTTCCCAACCCTTTACTCTGAGTAGGTGTCTGGCTTTGTGGTTGAGGTGTGTTTCTTGTAAACAGCAGAATGTTGGATTCTGTTTTCGTATCCAGTCTCTTAGCCTGTGCCTTTTTATAGGTGAATTGAGTCCATTGATATTAAGTGATATTAATGACCAGTGCTTGTTAACTTCAGTCATTTTTAATAGTAGAGTTTGTGTGTTTCCCTTCTTCTAGTTGTGCTGGTGAAGGGTCGCTAGATGCCTGAGTTATTGTGGGCATTGTTGGACTCCTTGGTTTGTGATTTTCCTTCTATTAATTTCTGCAAGGCTGGATTTGTGGCTGCGTATTGTTTAAATCTGTTTTTGTCCTGGAATATCTTGTTTTCTCCATCAATGGTGAATGCAAGCTTTGCTGGGTATAATAGTCTAGGCTTGCATCCATGTTCCCTTAGTGTCTGTAGCACATCTATCCAAGCTCTTCTGGCTTTCATGGTTTCCATTGAGAAATCAGGTGTAATTCTGATAGGTTTCCCTTTATATGTTACTTGACCTTTCTCCTTTGCAGCTCTTAATATCTGTTCTTTATTCTGATTGTTTTGTGTTTTGATTATTATATGGCGTGGGGATGCTTTCTTTTGATCCAGTCTATTTGGTGTTCTGTAGGCTTCTTGTACCTTCATAGGAACATCCTTCTTTAGGTTGGGGAAGTTTTCTTCTATAATTTTGCTGAATATGTTTTCTGGGCCTTTGAGTTGTAATTCTTCTCCTTCTTCTACCCCAATTATTCTTAGGTTTGGTCTTTTCGTGGTGTCCCAGATTTCCTGAATGTTTTGTGTTAAGAATTTGTTAGATTTGTTTAGTTCTTTAATCTGTGAATTTATTTCCTCTATAGTATCTTCAGAGTCCGAGATTCTTTCTTCCATCTCTTGTATTCGGTTGGAAATACTTGTCTCTGAAGTTTCTGTTCGTTTACTCAGAGTTTCCATTTCCAGTCGTCCCTCAGATTGTGTTTTCTTCAATACCTCCATTTCATTTATCAGGTCTTGTACTGTTTCCCTTACCTGTTTGATTGCTTTTTCTTGTTTTTCTTGTTTTTCTTGGGTGTCTTTGAGAGATTTATTTATTTCGTCAACCTTTTTGTTTGTCATCTCCATTTCTTTATGGCAGTTTTTTACCTCCTGTTTAAGGTCCTCTATTATTTTCATAAAGTACTGTTTAAGGTCGGTTTCTTCTATATCTTCTGGGGTAGGGTGTTCAATTCTTGTTGTTTCGGGATGTCTGGCTTGTGGTGATGTCATGTTGCCTTTCATGTTGTTGGAGGAGCTCCTGCATTGGCGCCTGCCCATCTCTTCCTTCATAAGGAGCCCGGAGGCGTTTGGTGTCCTAGACCAATCTTTGCTGTGACTGAAACTGGTTGGATCTCCCCAGTGCCAGAGGAGGACCTATTCCTTGCCTCACAATCTGAAGGAGCCTGCACCCCTCCGCAGGGATCCTCAGACCTGCCTGGAGGCCAGAGTCTGACCCTTTTGGGTGGATGGCCTTAGAACAGGAGCAGGACACCTGAGAACACTAGGGAAAACTTGGGAGAGACAGGGACTGGAGAAGCAGACCCAAGCCTGCAGAGGGAGCTGGGGGGAGGGGGTCTGTGCTCTCTTCCAGGGCAGGTTGCCCCAGGGTCCGCATTCACTCACCAGTTCAGATGGAATGTCAGGGCACAGGATCAGGGATTCCAGGCAGCCCAGGGTCGCAGCCCAGACAAAAGGGCCAAGGTGGGGGCAGGGCGGGATGGAATACCACACAGCGAACCTGGCAGCACAATCTGAAGGAGCCTGCACCGCTCCGCAGGGATCCTCAGACCTGCCTGGAGGCCAGAGTCTGACCCCTTTGGGAGGATGGCCTTAGAACAGGAGCAGGACACCTGAGAACACTAGGGAAAACTTGGGAGAGACAGGGACTGGAGAAGCAGACCCAAGCCTGCAGAGGGAGCTGGGGGGAGGGGGTCTGTGCTCTCTTCCAGGGCAGGTTGCCCCAGGGTCCGCATTCACTCACCAGTTCAGATGGAATGTCAGGGGACAGGATCAGGGATTCCAGGCAGCCCAGGGTCGCAGCCCAGACAAAAGGGCCAAGGTGGGGGCAGGGCGGGATGGAATACCACACAGCGAACCTGGCAGCACAATCTGAAGGAGCCTGCACCCCTCCGCAGGGATCCTCAGACCTGCCTGGAGGCCAGAGTCTGACCCCTTTGGGTGGATGGCCTTAGAACAGGAGCAGGACACCTGAGAGCACTAGGGAAAACTTGGGAGAGACAGGGACTGGAGAAGCAGACCCAAGCCTGCAGAGGGAGCTGGGGGGAGGGGGTCTGTGCTCTCTTCCAGGGCAGGTTGCCCCAGGGTCTGCATTCACTCACCAGTTCAGATGGAATGTCAGGGCACAGGATCAGGGATTCCAGGCAGCCCAGGGTCGCAGCCCAGACAAAAGGGCCAAGGTGGGGGCAGGGCGGGATGGAATACCACACAGCGAACCTGGCAGCACAATCTGAAGGAGCCTGCACCGCTCCGCAGGGATCCTCAGACCTGCCTGGAGGCCAGAGTCTGACCCCTTTGGGAGGATGGCCTTAGAACAGGAGCAGGACACCTGAGAACACTAGGGAAAACTTGGGAGAGACAGGGACTGGAGAAGCAGACCCAAGCCTGCAGAGGGAGCTGGGGGGAGGGGGTCTGTGCTCTCTTCCAGGGCAGGTTGCCCCAGGGTCCGCATTCACTCACCAGTTCAGATGGAATGTCAGGGGACAGGATCAGGGATTCCAGGCAGCCCAGGGTCACAGCCCAGACAAAAGGGCCAAGGTGGGGGCAGGGCGGGATGGAATACCACACAGCGAACCTGGCAGCACAATCTGAAGGAGCCTGCACCCCTCCGCAGGGATCCTCAGACCTGCCTGGAGGCCAGAGTCTGACCCCTTTGGGTGGATGGCCTTAGAACAGGAGCAGGACACCTGAGAGCACTAGGGAAAACTTGGGAGAGACAGGGACTGGAGAAGCAGACCCAAGCCTGCAGAGGGAGCTGGGGGGAGGGGGTCTGTGCTCTCTTCCAGGGCAGGTTGCCCCAGGGTCTGCATTCACTCACCAGTTCAGATGGAATGTCAGGGCACAGGATCAGGGATTCCAGGCAGCCCAGGGTCGCAGCCCAGACAAAAGGGCCAAGGTGGGGGCAGGGCGGGATGGAATACCACACAGCGAACCTGGCAGCACAATCTGAAGGAGCCTGCACCGCTCCGCAGGGATCCTCAGACCTGCCTGGAGGCCAGAGTCTGACCACTTTGGGAGGATGGCCTTAGAACAGGAGCAGGACACCTGAGAACACTAGGGAAAACTTGGGAGAGACAGGGACTGGAGAAGCAGACCCAAGCCTGCAGAGGGAGCTGGGGGGAGGGGGTCTGTGCTCTCTTCCAGGGCAGGTTGCCCCAGGGTCCGCATTCACTCACCAGTTCAGATGGAATGTCAGGGGACAGGATCAGGGATTCCAGGCAGCCCAGGGTCGCAGCCCAGACAAAAGGGCCAAGGTGGGGGCAGGGCGGGATGGAATACCACACAGCGAACCTGGCAGCACAATCTGAAGGAGCCTGCACCCCTCCGCAGGGATCCTCAGACCTGCCTGGAGGCCAGAGTCTGACCCCTTTGGGTGGATGGCCTTAGAACAGGAGCAGGACACCTGAGAGCACTAGGGAAAACTTGGGAGAGACAGGGACTGGAGAAGCAGACCCAAGCCTGCAGAGGGAGCTGGGGGGAGGGGGTCTGTGCTCTCTTCCATGGCAGGTTGCCCCAGGGTCTGCATTCACTCACCAGTTCAGATGGAATGTCAGGGCACAGGATCAGGGATTCCAGGCAGCCCAGGGTCGCAGCCCAGACAAAAGGGCCAAGGTGGGGGCAGGGCGGGATGGAATACCACACAGCGAACCTGGCAGCACAATCTGAAGGAGCCTGCACCCCTCCGCAGGGATCCTCAGACCTGCCTGGAGGCCAGAGTCTGACCCCTTTGGGTGGATGGCCTTAGAACAGGAGCAGGACACCTGAGAACACTAGGGAAAACTTGGGAGAGACAGGGACTGGAGAAGCAGACCCAAGCCTGCAGAGGGAGCTGGGGGGAGGGGGTCTGTGCTCTCTTCCAGGGCAGGTTGCCCCAGGGTCCGCATTCACTCACCAGTTCAGATGGAATGTCAGGGGACAGGATCAGGGATTCCAGGCAGCCCAGGGTCGCAGCCCAGACAAAAGGGCCAAGGTGGGGGCAGGGCGGGATGGAATACCACACAGCGAACCTGGCAGCACAATCTGAAGGAGCCTGCACCCCTCCGCAGGGATCCTCAGACCTGCCTGGAGGCCAGAGTCTGACCCCTTTGGGTGGATGGCCTTAGAACAGGAGCAGGACACCTGAGAACACTAGGGAAAACTTGGGAGAGACAGGGACTGGAGAAGCAGACCCAAGCCTGCAGAGGGAGCTGGGGGGAGGGGGTCTGTGCTCTCTTCCAGGGCAGGTTGCCCCAGGGTCTGCATTCACTCACCAGTTCAGATGGAATGTCAGGGCACAGGATCAGGGATTCCAGGCAGCCCAGGGTCGCAGCCCAGACAAAAGGGCCAAGGTGGGGGCAGGGCGGGATGGAATACCACACAGCGAACCTGGCAGCACAATCTGAAGGAGCCTGCACCGCTCTGCAGGGATCCTCAGACCTGCCTGGAGGCCAGAGTCTGACCCCAGTTCAGATGGAATGTCAGGGGACAGGATCAGGGATTCCAGCTTATTTTACATTTTATTGTTTATGTTTTTCTTCTCTCTTTTTATCCTGTAGGTCCTTTACATATTTATTATTGTTTCCAATTTATTGTTTATGATTTTGCTGAGAATGTGAATGAGTAGGTCTTTCATTTGTCTGTTGTGTCTTTTCTTGGGCTCTTTCCTTTATGTTGTTTGTTTTATTCTATTCAAATGTGTTTGTATTTATTTTTGTCATGTTATATTGTATTGTATCATATTGTATTGTATTGTGGTCTCCTATTGGTATGGCAGCTTTCTAATGGGAGACAGAAAAGGGGTAGATTTGGATAGGAGAGAAAGTTGGGAGTAAATGGAAGGCGTAGGGAGAGGGTAAACAATAGTCAGGGTATATTATATGAGAAAAATATCTATTTCCAATAGAAGTTAAATGGAAGAAATGAAATGGACAACAAACAAAAAATATGTTGGTTTCTGAAGAGAGATTCAATCTTTTTGAAGGCCATATCTGTGATAGAGAGATACATATCCCACTAATTGGACTCATGCATGAGCAGGTGAATTGTCTTGAACAAAGAAATGTGACCAGGAATTAGATAAGTTACTATATGAAGAATTCTGAGCCAGTGCATGCCATCCTTTTGCTTATCCATGAGAACTGTGGTGTTGAAAACTGTGTTCCACCTGGAAGGGTTCTGATAGAAAATGATAGGCAACAGCACTGCAGTCACCCAATATGCATGTGTAATATATGCTGGGAAGGGTAGGCCATCCTTCCTTGTTAGGCCCTGGCATATTGGGATGTTTGCTATTGTAGTATAACATATCATGCTTGACACACAACTCAAAGGTGAGCATCGAGGATGAAAGCTGTACCTCTGATCTTTTAAAACATGATGTCAACATCATGACATTAAAATAACTCCACAATTTTACTTCCTTGACAATATGCCCTAGACTTATAAATTTAGATTTTCTTTAATTCTTCAAGTAGTGATGTATTATATTCTTGTATCTCTAGTGTTTCTTTGCTTTATTCTTTGTTTTCTTGCATGGACAAACAACAATTAGAGACAAATGATGGATTTTGCTTCTTTTTATAAAATAACTATAAAAGTACTAGAGATCTTGTTTAAAATTTTCTCCTTGAGAAAAAAGGACCCTATACTGTATAGTAAGTTAATGAACATATAGATATAAGAGTTATTTTCATATCTACAATTATTATCATCATGATGTTAAAAATTCACAAGGGCTTTGTATCAAAACTATGCTTTTAATTTCACCACAGTCCCTTATCTATGAGCAAGAATATTTGATATTCAGTGAGATAAGAGTACTATTAGTATTAGATAATATAGTTTTGTGTCATGGCATGTAGCCATGACAGATTTCCTAAAGGAAGCTGGGGTACAGGCAGTACTGTTCAGTAATCTCTCTGCTATTTTCTAAAATAGCCAAAATATGCCTGATCATTTTGTTGTTTGGAAAAGCTGGGTGAAACCTCATGTAAAAGGCAGCTCAGAAAGTTTTCCCAAGGGCTGGAAACCTGCTGCTCCTCAGAGGCCTAATTGTGCAAACATTTACCCTGTAGAAAGTATTCTCAAAGGAAAACAAACACTGAGAACATTCCTGAGGATGAAAACAACAGCAAGGAAAGACACTGACTCCATTTGGGGTCAAGCTTTTTATATACTCCAAAAGCCAGATAAAATCATGGTGTTTTCTAAATCACTTTTATTTTGATCCAGCTTAACATTCTGTTCTACTTCTCTTTTCTGGACAGTTTGATGATGTGCTTTTGTTCAGCAATAACACTCTGTTTGATAAGTATTTGCAATGGCATTGTATAGTAAGGCAAATATTCCTGACTTGATATGTTAAATATTGATGTTTTCTAACATTCAACTATAACCTTCTATTATAAGATGTGTATAGAAACTGAGTTAAGGAAAAGGTCACCTTGGTTGTAGGCTCTACAAAATTGAAATAGCCAGTTCTGAAACAAATGACTCCAAATTCTAAATTATTGTTATGTAACTATGTTTTGTTTTGACTTATAGTTATTTATTAGTATTTTTATATTTCTCTATAGGGTTTAGGTGGACTTGTGGCATGTGCAGAATCAAAAGAAAAAGTGTAACATAAACAGTGCTAGTCTCTGTAGATGTTTTTTATCATAGTTATAATCAATGCAAAAATAACCTTACAACCACAGACTTCTTCTTACTGAGAAACTTCTGGAAGCTGCTCAGCTAATAGGTATAAATCTATGTCAGTCACTTTCATTTCTCGTAATTTAGCCTGTATGTGCTCTAATTCCTACAAATAAATTACTTGGCGCAACACCTGTTCTTGTTTTATGAGATTGGGCTTTTCTATGTAGCTAATGCTGGCTTCAAAGTCTTGGCACTCCTGTTTCCTTTGAGAGGTGGGGATAGAAACATAAACTGCTATGAAGGACTGATAAAATGCTGCTAACATGAATTCTAGATATGACAATGTACTTTAATGAGATCAAATCTGCTGCAACAAATAATACTTTCTGGAAAAAAAACTCATAAAATTCTAAAGCCACCAAAGAACCTATATTGTTTTTAATAGAAACTAAAGTAAAATTTATATTTGATGGAAATAATTTAATTTCTATGACTTATATCACTTATCTTAAGGGTAGGTTCCAGTCAGTGTAATAAGGGCAAGTTAAAATTACCATGGAAACTTCTAGAATTTTAGTCTTGCTAAGACCTAAAAATAGTCAGTGGGATGACTAAGGACATATCCTAAAAAAGACAAGACCATTAAATACACCTTAAAAAATTCAACATGAACACGGAAATACCCAAGTTAAATTCAAACTGTACATATACCAAGTGAAGGCAAAAGTAGCAGAATTGTGTTTAAGCTATCATCAAACATAGAATATGAGACTTTTCAGTTTTAATTTAGTTGCTTAAATATGTTCTTAAATAGCAAATAAATACATACATAAATATCAGAGGAAAATGGTAGGTTCAGATGGCTTTTCCATTTGTTTTTGTATATTTGTTTGTTTGCTTGTTTTTGGCTTTTTGAGACAGGATTTCCCCATAGCTTTGGAGCCTGTCTTGGAAATAGCTCTTGTAGATCAAGCTGTCCTTGAACTCACAGAGATCTGCCTGCCTCTGCCTGCTGAGAGTGGGGATTAAAGGCATGGGCCACCACCACCATTTTTGTTTGTTTGTGTGTGTGTGTGTTTAATTTATGAGTGAGTGCTTTGACTACATTGTATATAAGTGAACCATATGTGCCAATTGCCTTTGGAGACCAGAAAGGGACAATTGATACCCTGGAACCAGAATTACAGATGTTTGAGAACCACCTTGTAGGTTTTGGGAACCAAATTCAGGTCCTTTGTAAGAGTCAAGATTCTTAACCCCAAGGCATCTCTCAAGCCCCTTATTTTACTTTTTTATTTATGTTTTTGTGTTTTGGTGGGGTGCTGGTGGTGCAGTTGTACTTCTTAGAGCTGTAAGCAGTCTTACAGCTTGTGGTTACTCACCCAATAGGGCATGGCTTCTTATACTGTATAAGCAGATGTAGAGTATGTGTCCACTCTCTTTCCGGCTGCTGGATTCAGTTTCTGTTCTCCGTTCAAGCAGAGGATTCTGGTTTGTGAGTCTACCCCTAAATAAATAACCATATATTTTTCAATTCTGAGCTAGTGTGGGATTTCTCTTCATTTGGCAGTCTCGTGCCAATCGGACTTAATGCCTCCTAGGTGGATGGCCTAATAGCCTAGCCATCTCATGGCCCAAACAGTCTCCCAACCCTGCCTGCTTGGCTTGCTTTTACCTAAGCATTTTTGTTTGTTTTGTTTTGTTTTGTTTTATAGAATCCCTACCACAGCAGAGTTTACTGCATGTGGCAACTTGGAAATTTCCCAAGATCATGCACTACTGTTGTATTCACTGGGGCAGTTCCTTGTTGTGTAGCAACTTCTGCAGCTTTCAGTTTTTGCTCCCTGCCCATGAGTTCTGGCTTTTTTGCTCTGTGTATGGAATTGATTTAATTGTTTTTAACTTGTCAAGCAAAGCATATTTCTCAGTATTTAACCAGTACAAAGGCTCAGAAACTAAAGCAGCTCAAGACCTTTCCTGTCACCACCACAAATCTGCAACCACAACATCTGCTGGGCAATAAAGATTATTACACATAAAACAATGTACTGATTCTCATAACAGGTAATTAATATATCAGTTTAGTTTTCCTACTTAGTTCTCTTCTGCCCTATCACAGACCAAAGCAGCCTCTTTATTCAATAACCAATAAAACAACACATATACAAAAGGGCATTATTTGTAATAGCCAGAACCTGGAAACAACCTAGATGCCCTTCAGTGGAAGAACGGATGAAGAAAGTGTGGAATATATACATATTAGAGTACTACTCAGCGGTAAAAAACAATGACATCTTGAATTTTGCATGCAAATGGAGGGAAATAGAAAACACCATCCTGAGTGAGGTAACCCAGGCCCAAAAGATGAACATGGGATGTACTCACTCATAATTGGGTTGTAGCCATAAATAAAGGACATCGAGCCTATAATTCGTAAAAATCCTAGAGAAGCTATATAAGAAGGTGAACCCAAAGAAAAACATATAGTTATCCTCCTGGATACTGGAAGTAGACAAGATTGCCGGACAAAAGGGCTTCCCACATCATCTCCCCTTTTCTGTTTAAATGAAAAGGAAGGCTTTAACTTTAACATGGCAAGATTATATAAAACAAAACAGTTACCAAGCTAGAATTATAGCTATAATATTTAGTCCATTTACAGTTGGTAAACTAAGGAAAATATAATTTCACTTATCCTATTTTTGGGAGTCTAAAGTTTTGTATCTAATCTATCTTTCATTATAACTAAGGAAAGTATAACTTTAACTATCTATCCTTCAATTTCATCAAAGACCCCAAAGGAGATATATATATATATATATATATATATATATATATATATATATATTACGTAAGTTAACAGGAAGTATATTGTAAGCAGCTTCCAAAACTCTATAATTGACAAGAGACATCTTGCCATCTGAACAGTCACCCAAAGTTCTTTTGTAACATTGTGGCAACCATGTTCAGCCTACAGGCCCATAGTATCCATCAGACATTTCATGAAGCAGGAAATTTCAAAGACAGTTTTACCTATATTGGCAGTTTGTCAGTCACTTTCTTCTGTGTTCTGCAGAATGTCTGGTAGACTCTTTCAAGAATCCAGAACCATGAAGGACCATCTCAACATAAGACCGGCAGTCATTTTTTCTTTGGGTCATGCTTGTCTAGTTCATACAGCATAACATTAAGCAATCCAGGCAAGAGCAGTTTCTTACCCAAATGGCTAACTAACTCTATAAGGAACCTTGTCAGTGCCCATCATCCTCTTAAAGTAGACTGGTGCTGCCAGGAGCAGATGTGTCTCATTGTCATGAAAAGTCCAAAGTTCTTAAACTTTTTAAATTCCATATTCTGTAGTCTTTGAAAATTTTGAAAAAAATGAAATATATCTTGATATATCTGGGAAACCTAAATAACATGACTACAAGATTGACTATTATAGATGATTATCCTATAGTTCTTAATTATACATTCCACTGTTAAATGAGCTGCACAAACACAATATCTTAATCAAAGCAAAAATATACATAAAACAAAATCAACCTTAAATTTGTATCAATAGACCAAGATCCATGCCAATGCAATGTATTCATCTCTATAGTAAATCCCCCTTTAAATCTAAACAAACATTTATAAACAATCATTTAGTTAATTTGGTTGTAGTCCTCTCCAAACTGCTTCCTGCTTTTTGTTGGGCAACATATTTTTAAGTGCTCAAGGAGACCTTTCAGGTGGCCTTGGTCCATTAAACCACATTAGTTTAGAAGGACTCCACAGTTTCTTATCCTCTGTGGAAACAAAAGCAGAACCTCTTTTCCAAAGCAATATATCCTTACAGACAAATTATGAAGTCAAGATACCTTTAAAATATAGATGTTGCTATAGCTTAGCAGCCTGTACAATGAAATATCTCTCTGTATTTAGCTCATTTACAGAGAAAAAAGTCAAAGAAAACAAAATAATATACATAATCCATACTCGCTGTGTATATTCCATCTTTACATGGCTTATTTTACTTTTTAAATCTATGACTGTCAATATGCTATCTCTTTAAAGAATTTGCTTTTATTTTTAAACCATTTATTTATTTTTCTATTAAAAATTTCTGCCTCCCACTGCCTCTATTTACCTCCCCCTTCCCCCACCACTCCCCCTCCCTCTCTGCCTGAAGAATCAGTAAGTGTTCCCTGCCCTGTGGGAAGTCCAATCCCCCCCCCCCTCCATCCAGGTCTAGGAAGGTGAGCATCCAAACAGGCTAGACCCCCCCGCAAAGCCAGTATGTGTAGTAGGATCAAAATCCAGTGCCATTGTCCTTGGCTTCTCAGCAGCCATCATTGACAGCCATGTTCAGTGAGTCCAGTTTTATCTAGTGCTTTTTCAGTCCCAGTCAAGCTGGCCTTGGTGAGCTCTGAGTAGATCAGTGCCACCATCTTGGTGGGTGGGTGCACCCCTCACTGTCCTGACTTCCTTGCTCATGTTCTCCCTCCTCATCTGGACCTTGGGAGCTTAGTCCGGTGCACCAATGTGGGGCTCTGTCTCTATCTCCATCCATCGCCAGGTGAAGGTTCTATGGTGATATGCAAGATATTCATCAGTATGGCTATAGCATCTGACCTTTTCCGGCTCCTTCTCCTCAGCTGCCCAAGGAACTAGCTGGGGACATCTCCCTGGATACCTGTGAACCCCTCTAGAGTCATGTCTCTTGACAACACTCAGATGCTCCCTTAATTAAGATATATGCTTCCATGCTCCCATATCCACCCTTCCTATATCCCAACCATCCAATTCCCCCAAGCTCTCCCCATCCTCCCCTTCAACTTTTCTCTCCCCATCTCCCCTTCCCCCATCACACCCACCCCCAAGTTCCCAATTTTTGCCTGGAAATCTTGACTACTTTCAATATCCAGGAGGATAACTATCTGTTTTTCTTTGGGTTCACCTTCTTATTTATATTCTCTAGGATCATGAATTTTAGGCTCGATGTCCTTTATTTATAGCTAGAAACCGATTATGAGTGAGTACATCCCATGTTCATCTTTTTGGGTCAGGGTTACCTCACTCAGAAGGGTGTTTTCTATTTCCATCCATTTGCATGTTCTCTAATATGTATATATTCAACATTCTTCCACTGAAGGGCATCTAGGTTGTTTCCAGGTTCTGACTATTACAAATAATGCTGCTATGAACATAGTGGAACAAATGCTTTAGTAGTATGATTGGGCATCTCTTGGATAAATTCCCAAGAGTGGAATTACTGTGTCCTTGGATAGGTTCATCCCGAATTTCCTGAGAAACCGCCACACTGCTTTCCAAAGTGGTTGCACAAGTGTGCATTCCCACCAGCAAAGAATGAATGGACCTCTTACCCCACAACCTCTCCAGCAAAGGCTATCATTGGTGTTTTTGATTTTAGCCAATCTGACAGGGATAAGATGGTATCTCAAAGTTGTTTTGATTTGCATTTCCCTGATAGCTAAGGAGGTTGAGCATGACCTTAATTAAGGGTCTTTTGGCCATTTGAACTTCTTCTGTTGAGAATTCTCTGTTCAGATCAGAGCCCCATTTTTTAATTGGGTTAATTAGCATTTTAAAGTTTAGTCTCTTGAGTTACTTATATATTTTAGAGATCAGACCTTTGTCAGTTGCAGGGTTGGTGAAGATCTTCTCCCAGTCAGTAGGTTGCCTTTTTGTCTTACTGACAGTGACCTTTGCTTTACAGAAGCTGCTCAGCTTCAGGAAGTCCCATTTATTCAATGTTGCCCTTAATGTCTGTGCTGCTGGGATTGTATGTAGGAAACGGTCTCCTGTGCCCATATGTTGTAGAGTACTTCTCCCTTTCTCCTCTATCAGGTTCAGTGTGTTCAGATTGATATTGAGGTCTTTAATCCATTTGGACTTGAGTTTTGTGCATGGTGATAGATATGGATCTATTTTCATTCTTCTACACATTGACATCCAGTTATGCCAGCACCATTTGTTGAAGATGCTTTCTTTCTTCCATTGTGTACTTTAAGCTCCTTTATCAAAAATCAGGTGTTCATAGGTTTGTGGGTTAAGATCCGGGTCTTCTATTCAATTCCATTGGTCGACTTATCAGGCTTTTTGCCAATACCAAGCTGTTTTCAATATTGTAGCTCTGTAATAGAGTTTGAATTCAGGGATGGTAATGCCTGCAGAAGTTCCTTTATTGTATAAGATTGTTTTTGCTATCCTGGGTTTCTTGTTTTTCCATATAAAGTTGATTATTGTCCTCTGAAGATCTGTGAAGAATTTTGATGGGACCTTGATGGGGATTGCATTGTATCTATAGAATGCTTTTGGTAGAATTGCCATTTTTACTATGTTGATCCTCCCAATACACGAGCAAGGGAGATCCTTCCATTTTCTGGTATCCTCTTCAATTTCTTTCTTCAAAGACTTAAAGTTATTGTCAAATAGATCTTTCAATTCCTTGGTTAGAGTTATACAAAGATAATTTATGCTATTTGTGGCTATTGTGAAAGGTGATACTTCTCTGATTTCCTTCTCTGCTTCCTTATCCTCTGTGTATAGGAGGGCAACTGATTTTCTGGAGTTGATCTTGTATCCTGCCACATTACTAAAGGAGATTATCAGCTGTAGAAATTCTTAGGTGGAGTTTTTGGGGTCGCTTATGTACACTACCATATCATCTGCAAATAACGAAAGTTTCACTTCCTTCTTTCCAATATGAATTTCCTTGATCCCCTTATGTTGTCTTATTGCTATTGCTAGAACTTCAAGCACTATATTGAAGAGATAAGGAGATATTGTCGTGTTCCTGAGTTTAGTGGGATGGCTTTGAGTTTCTCTCCATTTAATTTGATGTTACCTGTCGGCTTGCTGTAAATAGTCCTTATTATATTTAGGAATGACCCTTGTATCCTTAATATCTCCAAGACCTTTATCATAAATGGGTGTTGAATTTTGTCAAATGCTTTTTCAGCATCTAATGAGATGATCATATTTTTTTTCTTCAGTTTATTTATATGATGGATTACATTAATAGATTTTCATATGTTGAACCAGCCCTGCATCTCTGGGATGAAGCCTACTTGATCGAAGTGGATAATTTTTCTAATGTGTTCTTGGATTCGGTTTGCCAGTATTTTATTGAGAATTTTTGTGTCAATGTTCATGAGTGAGATTGTCCTGTAATTCTCTTTCTTGGTTGAGTCTTTGTAGTTAGGTATCAGGGTAACTGTAGCTTCATAAAAGGAATTTGGCAATGACTGTTCTGTTTCTATATTATGAAATACTTTAAGGAGTATAGGTATTAGGTTTTCTTTGAAATTATGGTAGAATTCTGCATTGAAACCATCTGCTCCTGGGCTTTTTTTGGTAGGGAGGTTTTTGATAACAGTTTCTAATTCTACACGACTAACAGGACTATTTAGAGCATTCACCTGGTCCTGGTTAAACTTTGGTATATGGTACTTATCTAAAAAATTGTCCATTTCTTTTACATTTTCCAATTTTGTGGCATACAGGTTTTTGTAGTAAGATTTAATGATTCTCTGAATTTCCTCTGTGTCTGTGGTTATGTCCCCTTTTTCATTTCTGATCTTATTAATTTGTGTGTTCTCTCTCTGCCATTTGATTAGTTTTGCTAGGGGTTTGTCAATCTTGTTGATTTTCTCCAAGAACCAGCTTTTTGTTTCCTTGATTCTTTGGATTGTTTTCTGTGTTTCTATTTGTTGATTTCTGCTCTCAGTTTGTTTATTTCCAGTCTTCTGCTCCTCCTAGGTGCGTCTACTAGAGCTTTCATGTGTGCTGTTAAGTCTCCAATGTGTGCTTTCTCTGTTTTTTTAAGTGGGCATTTAGTGCTATGAACTTTCCTCTTAGCACTGCTTTCATAGTGTCCCATAGGTTTGGGTATGTTGTGTCTTTATTTTCATTGAATTCAAGGAAGACTTTAATTTCTTTCTTTACTTCTTCCTTGACCCAGGTATGGTTCAGTAGTTGACGGTTCAGTTTCTATGAGTTTTTAGGCTTTCTGGGGGTAGCATTGTTGTTAAATTCTATCTTTAATCCAAGGTGAGCCGATAAGACACAGGTGGTTACTAATATTTTTTTTGTAACTGTGGAAGTTTGCTTTGTTACCAAGTATGGGATCAATTTTTGAGAATGTTTCTTGAGCTGCAGAGAAGAAGGTATATTCTTTCCTATTTGGCTGGAATGTTCTATAGATGTCTGTTAAGTCCATTTGATTCATTATTTCCATTAATTTTCTTATTTCTCTGTTAGGTTTCTGTCTGATTGATCTGTCCATTGGTAAGAGAGGAGTGTTGAATCTCCTAGTATTAGTGTATGTGGTTTGATGTCTGTCTTGAGTTCTAGAATGTTTCTTTTATATAAGTGGGTGCTTTTATGTTAAGGTCATAGATATTCAGGACTGAGACTTTTTCCTGATGAATTGTTCCTGTTATGAGTATAAAATGTCCCTCTCCATCTATTCTGATTGATTTTAGTTTGAAGTCAACTTTCTTATATATTAGTATGGCCACACCGGCTTGTTTCTTAGGTCCATTTGCTTGATAAACCTTTTTCCAACCCTCTACTCTGAGTAGATGTCCATCTTTGTGGTTGAGGTGTGTTTCTTGTAAACAGCAGAATGTTGGATCCTGTTTTCGTATCCAGTCTCTTAGCCTGTGCCTTTTTATAGGTGAATTGAGTCCATTGATATTAAGTGATATTAATGACGAGTCGATGTTAACTCTGGTTGTCATTTTTTATTTGGTAGTAGAGATTGTGTGTTTCCTTTCCTTGAGATGTACTGGTGAAGGGTCGCTAGATGTCTGAGTTATTTTGGGCAATGCTGGACTCCTTTGTTTGTGAATTTCCTTCTATTCCTTTCTGTAAGGCTGGATTTGTGGCTACGTATTGTTTAAATTTGTTTTTATCCTGGAAATTTTTTTTTCCATTCATAGTAAACAAAACTTGGCTGTGTATAGCAGTCTGGGCTTGCATCCATGGTCTCTTACTTTCTGCAGAACATCTATCCATGACCTTCTGTCTTTCATGGTTTCCAAAGAGAAGTCAGGTGTAAGTCTGATAGGTTTTCCTGGATAAGTTACTTGACCTTTTTCCTTTCTAGCTCTTAATTTCTTTCTTTATTCTGTATGTTTTGTGTTTTGATTATTATATGGCGAGGGGATTTTTTTTTTGATCCAGTCTATTCAGTATTCTGTATGCTTCTTGAACCTTCATAGGAATATCTTTCTTTAGATTGGGAAAGTTTTCTTCTATAATTTTATTAAATATATTTTTTGGACCATTGAGCTGTACTTCTTCTTCTTCTTCTATCCATATTATTCTTAGGTTTGGTATTTTTATTGTGTCCCAGATTTCCTGAATGTTTTGTGATGAGAATTTGTTTGATTTGCTGTTTTCTTTGATCAGTGCATTTATTTTCTCTATGGTATCTTCAGAATCTGAGATTCTTCTATCTCTTGTATTCTGTTGGTTATGCTTGATACTGTAGTCTCTATTCATTTACCTAGATTTTCCATATCCAGCTGGCCCTCAGTTTATGTTTTCTTCATTGCCTCCATTTTAGTTTTCAAGTCTTGAACTGTTTCTATTATCTGTTATTGTTTTTCCTTGGTTTCCTAGGATATCATTTTTTCAAACTTTTTGTTATTCTTCTCATCTATTTCTTTAAGGGAGTTTTTCACCTCCTGTTTAAGGGCCTCTATCACTTTCAAAAAGTCAATGTTTTCTACTTCTTCTTGATTGAGGTGTTCAAATCCTCCTGTTGTAAGATTGCTGGGTTCTGGTGATTTCATGCTGTTTTTCAGATTGTTGAAGGAATTCTTGCAGTGGTGCAGGGCCCATCTCTTCTTCCAAATGCTCCTCTATGGATCTTCTTTTACAGGATCAAGTGTCCTTGCTTGCCAAGGAGCTCACAGACAAAGGGCTTACCTTGCTGCAAGCAGGCTACTAAAACAAAGAAACTCCTGCCTGCCCAGTTGCACTCCCTACCCAGTCCCAGCGCCCCTGATCAGGCTGAGCTGGAGATGTTATGAACCCGAAGAGGGGAGGAAGAAGGGACAGTTTTTCTGGATGCAAGCTAGGAAGAGAAAGGAAGTAGCCAGGGAGAGTAGCCCCAGCTGGAAGACCAGGAAGTGTAGAGGGTTGAGGAGTGGCTGTGCTCCATCTCCCGGGCCGCTGCAGAGGGATCAGGAATTCACTCACCTCCTGGATGTATCTTCTGGTGCTGAGATCAGGTGTCCTTGCTGGCTAAGGAGCTCACAGACAAAGGGCCTACCTTGCTGCAGGCAGGCTATTGAAACAAAGAAACTCCCCCATTTATTTATTTTTATAACCATTTCTTCTTTCCTAAGCCTATGTGCATTTATCCAACACCATGACCAATTCAGATGTCTTTTTCATCTGAATATGTCTTTATTGAGTATCTATAATCCTTTTCTGGCCAGGAGCACTTTCAAATGGTAAGCAGTATGGTTGCAGCAGCCCTAGATGTGACTCTGCTTCTCCCAGATCTTCAATATGGTAGAGGTACCACAGCTATGGTATGCTGGATGGGAAACATGCTTACTACTTCAACTCTGGTAAGCAGTTGACCCAGGCTGCCACCAAGTAACTTGCAGCACAGTGCCCACAAACTGATCAAGTTATTGGCCTTCTGAAACAACCAGGGCTGTTGATGCAACTAGCATAAACCAGGAAACCTTGTTAAAATAGCCACACCATGTTTGCTGCTACCGCTGAGTCATGAAGCCTTCTCTTTGAGGAGCTATGCCTCTGCTCAATGCTAGCAAACAGAGCCCATTGGATAAAAATGCTGACTACCAAGAAGCCATGCTTAACTCTGGTCTTTTGTGTCTAGAATTCCTTTCCAAGCTCTTTCATGTTTCACAGGGACCTACTCAGTCCCAAGTTGACACGCCAATCTGTAGACGGAGGCCACTTATTTGTTTCCTGACTGCCCAGACCTGAAATAATCACTCAGAATCTATATTAGTTAAATCACTGCTTGACTAATCACTTAAGCATATTGTTTTCTGGCTCTTATATCTTAAATTAACCCATTTCCATTAATCTGTATATCACCACGAAGTCATGACTTACCAGGCAAATTTCCAGCATGTCTCTTCCTGTGGCTACATGGCATGCCACTGACTCCACCTACTTTCTCACAGAATTCAGTTTGGTTTTTCCCACCTAGCTCCATTCTGTCCTATCACCGGTCAAAGCAGCTTCTTTATTCATTAACCAATAAAAGCAACACATATGCAGAAGGACTTCCCACATCAGTAAAGCATTTATCTATCACACGTGAAGTCATTGACTCAGTCCATGTAGATGTGATTCTATGTGCCTGTAATGTAAGCATTCTAGAGGTGGATGCAGGCATATCTGAATTTTAAGGTCATCATATAATGCATGTGGGACAGTCTGAACTACATAAAAATATGAGTCAAGGGAAAAAAACAGGTAAATTTTCAAAAAGACATGCTATAAGAAACACACAAAAATGGTTTTTATACTAAAGAAAATTTAATCAAATGGGAAATGGATCTTCAAAAATGAGTGAAGACATATGCAACAATAACTGCCTCGTTAAATACAAAAGTAGATTTTTCCTTTAATTTCTTTATAATGTAGATGAGAGTCAGAGGAACAAAAACATAGAATTTTATTTTGAGTTATACTCCCAGAAAACTGCTTAAAACAGAATGCCAATACTCCTGTTGGAAGACTGAAAGCAGACATGAGAATGTTCTAGAACTCATTTTACTAGTCTTGAGTAAAGCTTGCAGGGCCTCAATGACTACAGACATCCTACATCAAAGCAAGATAGAAACTGCAAAGACATTTTTGAAAGTTGTTCTCTGACCTCTATGCTTTTACCATGCAGTCACAGGCACACACAGACACACACAGGCACACATAGACATACACACACACACAAACACTTGTACACATCCCCACTCACATGCCCATGCAAATTCTAGTTCATACTTCTAAGAACAATCAAAATCTAGAATCATAGCCTTTTCTTAGAGAATTAAAAATTTTGTTCCTGTATGGTCTCTCCACACAATGTGCTGTAGAATTACTGAGAAAATAAAACATGAGCCAGTGACAATTTTGATAAAAATCCAGAAGATTTTTTAAAAAGATTATGTACAAGTTATTTTGCCTGCATGCATGTCTGTGTCCCTCAGAGGACAGATGAGAATGGCAGATGCCCAGGAACTGTAGCTACAGATGGTTGTAAGCTGTTGCATCGGTGCTGGGAATCAAATCAAGTTTTCTGGAAGAGCAGCAGCTGTTCCTAACTGCTGAACAACCTCTTCAGGTCTTATCCAGATGACCTGAACTCAGTACTGTTCTCTGACTCTTAACTCAGGCTCTGGAATTTTATTCAATGAGAATCGATTTTATTTCCTCTTCAGTCTTTATCAAATTCTTTGATTTGACCTCAGTTTTGTGATCCTTATGTAAAGTCTCCTCTGCAAATTAATAACAATTTTATAATTAACAAGAATTAATTCTTACTTTATTTAGTGTAGTTTTGCCGTTTTTATTGTATTTTTGGATTTTGAGACTTAGTATCAGATGTAACACTGGTTGATCTGCAATTTGTTATGTATAACAGTCTTGCCTCCAGTCTCTGCTTCCCTTGTGGAGTTAGGGGGTTACAGACATATGCCACCATACTGGGCTATCATTGTTTTCATAAAGCAAGCACAGAAGCACACAGTCTGATGCTTCTCTGGGTGGTGCAAATACCAAGATGGGAATTTCTGTTGTTGTATTGGGTTTATGAAAACAGCAATAGCCAGTGTGTCCAGTTTGTAATAATAATGAACTTTGTGTCCAAAGTAGATAAAGGTGGGGCTGTAAACTAGCCAACTCTGTTTAGCTTCCCAAAGTTCCTGCCTGAGAAGCCAACAAGAGGGAGAATTTAAAGCTATTATTTTTCAAAAAAAAACTCCAGCGTGAAAGCCAAGGAGCCCTCAAAAATGCTACCCTGGACCCCCACCTACCTTGCAGACAGATTGCTCAGCAGGAGGTATTCAGATTAAGGTACTGACTTCTCCTTTCCTTTGACAGTATTTCCCTTTTATATTTAGGATCTCACATTTCCACAGAGCACAGCTTTCCTTATCCTTGATAGTACTGTTCACTTACTCCTCTCCCTCTCTCAAAAAAAGCCACAAATGCTGTGAATGAATCTTAGCTAAATATTTGCAGTTTTGAAAAAAATGCAATCAGAGAAGAGATCAATTTCCATCAGGAAAGCTTGGGTATAAACACATCTTCTTCATCTGCAAAGAAAGAGATTGCTAAAATTGGCAAAATTAATTTCCTAAGTGCAGAATCAAGTCTGAGATAATGTGATACATTTGGCTTATGTGAAAGTACTTTTCAATCTAAATTTTATCTAAACTAAACCTTTCTAACTCAGTCACCTAGGTGTGACTCTCTGGTTACTTCAGTACTCCCTTTCTACTCTGCTGCTGTGGAATTTTTAATTCTGTGGAATTTAAAAGTGATTACAATTGGATTGTTTCTGGATTTATTTAGTTTGTAGAGTGATGAGCAGAAAATGCTGACTGCATGCCCACTGCCCAGTAGAGACTTTGACTTTATGTTTTTCAATAGCCCACATAGATGCACACTCAGGCTGAATGAGAGCCCATAAACAGTCTTTTGATAAAAATGCACTGTTTTATTCATCTCAGAGTAAAGCTTCCCACAGTGAATGATCCATTATACTACTTAAAGCTTTATCCTTTTGTGGAACATAAGAAAATATTTTGCTTTCAAACTGAGCTGCATTGCTTCTGTCTCTGCTCTGGGAGCCAAAAGGGTTTCAAAGTCAATAATCTCAAGCTATTTATGAGTTGGGACTTGCAAAATTTTCAAAAACAATGACTTAAGCATAGTTGTATCAATTCCTCACAGTATTTTGGTGTTCTTGCAATTTTAATATTATTGGCCCTCTACAATACAATGAGTGCAAATGAAAATGACATAAGAAAATTAACAGAAAACCTAATTTGATTTCCACAGAAACATCCAAGATTCCTTTTTAGAGCTATGTACTATTCTGTACAATTCACAATGACTTGCTTAAGTATAATGTCCCCTGAGAAAGGACCTGGGTATTTGGAAAGGCATTGTTTAATATTTTCTCAATTTTAAAAAAGCACATGTTTTTGATTTGGTAAATGCACAAGTTTCTGACTTTAATCGGTGATGGCTTCAATTCCAGTGTTATAAAGTCTTTGTCATATTCAACTTTTGCCAATTTAAAAGTATAATCTTAGGATGATTTATTTTTGTTCCTTGTGTATTTTGAGCACACTTCATAAACAATTTTAGCAGAATTGCTTGTCATAGCCAGAACCTTGAAACAACCTAAATGCCCATTGACTGAAGAATGGATAAGGAAAATGTGGTATATTTACACAATGGAGTACTACACAGCAGACAAAAATGATGATATCTTGAAATTTGTAGACAAACAAATGGATCTAGAAAACATCATACTGAGTGAGGTAAGCCAGAGCCAGAAAGACAAATATCAAATGTACTCATTCATAAGTGGCTTTTAGACATAAAGCAAAGAAAACCAGCCTACAATTCACAATCCTAGAGAACCTAAACAATGAGGACCCTAAGAGAGACATTCATGGATCTATTCTACATGGGAAGTAGAAAAAGAAAAGATCTCCTGAGTAAACTTGAAGCATAGGGACCATGGGAGAGGATAGAATGGGAGGGGAAGACAAGGGAGGAGAGCAAAGAAAAATGTATAGTTCAATAAAATCAATAAAAAATAAACCACTGCAGCCGGGCGGTGGTGGCGCACGCCTTTAATCCCAGCACTCGGGAAGCAGAGGCAGGCGGATCTCTGTGAGTTCGAGACCAGCCTGGTCTACAAGAGCTAGCTCCAGGACAGGCTCTAAAGCTGCAGAGAAACCCTGTCTCTAAAAAACCAAAAAATAAATAAATAAATAAATAAATAAACCACTGCAGTTATTTTTTCCTAAAATCAGCAAATCAGGACCCTTGGGACTAAAACATTCTTTTTTTTCTTTTTTCTTTTATTTATTTATTTATTTTTTGTTTGTTTGTTTGTTTTTTTTAATTATAAAAACTTCCTTTAATCAAGGCTTGTAACATGGAACAGATTTATCAGATAAAATGGAGACTTTCCAAAACACTGAAATATAAACCTATAAGTCACCATAAATGCAACACCCAATAGTAAAAACCACAACAGCAAATTCACACTGTTCCTGTAACAGCCATGATCTGATTTCACACACTTTTGAGAGCTGGCTAATATGGTCCACTGGATACAGAGCACACTAGGGCTTTGAAGTCACATTCACCTGACAGGGTTGTGGCGTTGGTGGCTCAACTCAAGAAGCAAAGCAGGTCCCAGCACTTCAAACAGTGTATTGAACGAACATCCTTTAAATATCAAAGTGAAAAATAAGAAAGCAACATAATCACACTGATGTGGGCGGGCCTTCTGTTTTTTTTTCCCAGTTTATTTATTTTTTATTAAAAATTGCCATCTCCTCCCCTCCTCCTCCCCCTTCCCTCCCCTCCCCTCCACCCACACCCCCACTCCCTCCCTCTTGAGGCCAAACAGCCATCAGGATTCTCTACACTATGTTGAGTCCAAGGTCCTCCCAACTCCCCCCAGGTCCAGGAAGGTGAGCAACCGAACTGACAAGGCTCACACAGAGCCCGTCCATGTCGTAGAGACCAAGCCCATCGCCATTGTCCTTGGCTCCTCGGTCAGCCTCCACCATCAGCCACCCTCAGAGAGTCCGATTTGGTCGCATGTTCCATCAGTCCCATTCCAAGTGGACTTGGTGGTCTCCCATTAGTTCTGTCCTGCCGTCTCAGTGGGTGAACGCGTCCCTCATGGTTCTGACTTTCTGTCTCATGATCTCTCTCCATCGGCTCCTCATCAGAACTTTGGGAGCTCAGTCCGGTGCTCCAATGTGGGGATCTGTCTTTATCTCCATCCATCGCCAGGTGAAGGTTAAGGCTCACAGTGAGCCCGTCCATGCTGTAGAGTTCACATTCATTGCCGTTGTCCTTGGTCTTTCAGTCCTCCTCCACCGTCAGCCACATTCAGAGAGCCCGGTTAGGTCCCCTGTTCCATCAGTTCCATTCCAACTGGACTTGGTGGTTTCCTGTTAGATCTGTCCCACCGTCTCAATGGGTAAACGCACTCCTCACGGTCCTGACTTCCTTGCTCATGATCTCCCTCCTTTTGCTCCTCATTGGGACCTTGGGAGCTCAGTCCGGTGCTCCTATGTGGGGCTCTGTCATATTCTCCATCCAATGCCAGGTGAAGGTTCTATGGTGATATGCAAGATATTCATGAGTATGGCAATAAGATCTGGACATTTCTGGAATCCTCTCCACAGCTGCCCAAGGACCTAGCTGGGGGCCTCTTCCTGGACACCTGGGAACCCCTCTAGAGTCAAGCCTCTGCCAACCCTAGAATGGCTCCCTTAAGTAAGATATATAATTCCTTGTTCCCATATCCACCCTTCCTATATCCCAACCATCCTATTCCCCCAAGCTCTTCCCATCCTCCACTTCACACATTTCTCTCCCCATCCCCCCTCCCCCCCTCCCCCCCCACCCCCATGTTCCCATTTTTTTGTCCGGCAATCTTGTCTACTTCCAGTATCCAGGAGGATAACTAGATGTTTTTCTTTGGGTTCACCTTCTTCTATAGCTTTTCTAGGATTTTTTTTTTTTTTACGAATTATAGGCTCTATGTCCTTTATTTATGGCTAGAAACCAATTATGAGTGAGTACATCCAATGTTCATCTTTTTGGGCTTGGGTTACCTCACTCAGGATGGTGTTTTCTATTTCCCTCCATTTGCATGCAAAATTCAAGATGTCATTGTTTTTTACCGCTGAGTAGTATTCTAGCATGTATATATTCCACACTTTCTTCATCCGTTCTTCCACTGAAGGGCATCTAGGTTGTTTCCAGGTTCTGGCTATTACAAATAATGCTGCTATAAACATAGTTGAACAGATGCTTTTGTAATATGATTGGGCATCTCTTGGGTAAATACCCAAGAGTGGGATTGCTGGGTACTGGGGTAGGTGGATCCCAAATTTCCTGAGAAACCTCCACACTGCTTTCCAAAGTGGTTGCACAAGTTTGCATTCCCACCAGCAATGGATGAGTGTACCCCTTATTCCACATCCTCTCCAGCAAAGGCTATCATTGGTGTTTTTGATTTTAGCCATTCTGACAGGTGTAAGATGGTATCTTAACGATGTTTTGATTTGTATTTCCCTGGTTGCTAAGGAGGTTGAGCATGCCCTTAAGTGTCTTTTGGCCATTCGAACTTCTTCTGTTGAGAATTCTCTGTTCAGTTCAGTGCCCCATTTTTTAATTGGGTTCATTAGCATTTTAAAGTCTAGTCTCTTGAGTTCCTTATATATTTTGGAGGTCAGACTTTATATGGAAGAACAAGAAACCCAGGATAGCCAAAACAATCTTATACAATAAAGGAACTTCTGGAGGCATTACCATCCCTGACTTCAAACTCTATTGCAGAGCTACAGTATTGAAAACAGCTTGGTATTGGCATAAAAATAGAGAAGTCGACCAATGGAATCGAATAGAAGACCCATATCTTAACCCACAAACCTATGAACACCTGATTTTTGATAAAGGAGCTAAAAGCACACAATGGAAGAAAGAAAGCATCTTCAGCAAATGGTGCTGGCATAACTGGATATCAACCTGTAGAAGAATGAAAGTAGATCCGTGTCTATCACCATGAACAAAACTCAAGTCCAAATGGATTAAAGACCTCAATATCAATCTGAACACACTGAACCTGTTAGAGGAGAAAGTGGGAAGTACTCTACAACATTTGGGCACAGGAGACTGCTTCCTACGTATAGCCCCAGCAGCACAGACATTAAGGGCAACATTGAATAAATGGGACCTCCTGAAGCTGAGCAACTTCTGTAAAGCAAAGGACACTGTCACTAAGACAAAAAGGCAGCCTACTGACTGGGAAAAGATCTTCATCAACCCCACAACAGACAAAGGTCTGATCTCCAAAATATTTTTTCTTTTTTTTATTGAAAATTTCCATCTCCTCCCCTCCTCCGCCCCCTTCCCTCCCCTCCCCTTCACCTATACCCCAACTCCCTCCCTTTCCAGGCCAAGGAGCCATCGGGGTTCCCTACTCTATGTTAAGACCAAGGTCCTCCCAAATCCCCCCAGGTCGAGGAAGGTGATCAACCAAGCTGACAAGGCCCACACAGAGCCCATCCATGGCACAGAATCCAAGCCCATCGCCATTGTCCTTGGCTTCTTAGCCTCCACCTTCGGCCACATTCAGAGAGTCCGGTTTGGTCTCATGTTCCATCAGTCCCATTCCAACTGTACTTGGTGATCTCCCGTTAGTTCTGTCCCATCATCTCCATGGGTGAACGCACCCCTCACGGTCCTGACATTCTTTCTCATGTTCTCCCTCCTTCTGCTCCTTGGGACCTTGGGAACTCAGTCTGGTGCACAAATGTGGGGCTCTGTCATTTTCTCCATTCATTGCCAGGTGGAGGTTCTATGGTGATATGCAAGAAATTCATCAGTATGACTATAGGATCTGGCCTTTTCAGGCTCCCTCTCCTCAGCTGCCCAAGGAACTAGCTGGGGGCATCTCCCTGGATACCCAGGAACCCCTGTAGAGTCAAGTCTCTTGACAACACTCAGATGGCTCCCTTAATTAAGATATATGCTTCCCTGTTCCCATATCCACCCTTCCTATATCCCAAACATCCAATTCCCCCAAGCTCTCCCCATCCTCCCCTTCACACTTTTCTCTCCCCATCTGCCCTTGGCCCCGTCCCATCCCACCCCCAAGTTCCCAATTTTTGCCCGGCAATCTTGTCTACTACCAATATCCAGGAGGATTACTATGTTTTTCTTTGGGTTCACCTTCTAATTATCTTCTGAAGGATCGCGAATTAAGGCTCAATGTCCTTTAATTATGGCTAGAAACCGATTATGAGTGAGTACATCCCATGTTCATCTTTTTTGGTCTGGGTTACCTCACTCAGGATGGTGTTTTCTATTTCCATCCATTTGCATGCAAAATTCAAGATGTCATTGTTTTTTACCGCCGAGTAGTACTCTAATATGTATATGTTCCACAGTTTCTTCATCCATTCTTCCACAGATGGGCATCTATGTTGTTTCCAGGATCTGGCTATTACAAATAATGCTGTTATGAACATAGCTGAACAAATGCTTTCATAGTAGGATTGGGCATCTCTTGGGTAAATTCCCAAGAGTGGAATTACTGGGTCCTTGGATAGGTTCATCCCGAATTTCCTGAGAAACCGCCACACTGCTTTCCAAAGTGGTCGCACAAGTGTGCATTCCCACCAGCAATGGATGTGTGTACCTCTTACCCCACAACCTCTCCAGCAAAGGCTATCATTGGTGTTTTGATTTTAGGCCATTCTGACAGGGGTAAGATGGTATCTCAAAGTTGTTTTGATTTGCATTTCCCTGATAGCTAAGGAGGTTGAGCATGACCTTAAGTGTCTTTTGGCCATTTGAACTTCTTCTGTTGAGAATTCTCTGTTCAGGTCAGAGCCCCGTTTTTTTAAAATGGGTTAATTAGCATTTTAAAGTCTAGTCTCTTGAGTTACTTATATATTTTAGAGATCAGACCTTTGTCAGTTGCAGGGTTGGTGAAGATCTTTTACCAGTCGGTAGGCTGCCATTGTATCTTAGTGACAGTGTCCTTTGCTTTACAGAAGTTGCTCAGCTTCAGGAGGTCCCATTTATTCAATGTTGCCCTTAATGTCTGTGCTGCTGGGATTGTACGTAGGAAACGGTCTCCTGTGCCCATATGTTGTAGAGTACTTCTCCCTTTCTTCTCTATCAGGTTCAGTTTGTTCAGATTAATATTGAGGTCTTTAATCCATTTGGACTTGAGTTTTGTGCATGGTGATAGATATGGATCTATTTTCATTCTTCTACACATTGACATCCAGTTATGCCAGCACCATTTGTTGAAGATGCCCTCTTTCTTCCATTGTGTACTTTAAGCTCCTTTATCAAAAATCAGGTGTTCATAGGTTTGTGGGTTAAGATCCGGGTCTTCTATTCAATTCCATTGGTGGACTTATCAGGTTTTTTGCCAATACCAAGCTGTTTTCAATATTGTAGCTCTGTAGTAGAGTTTGAATTCAGGGTTGGTAATGCCTGCAGAAGTTCCTTTATTGTATAAGATTGTTTTGACTATCCTGGGTTTCTTGTTTTTCCATATAAAGTTGATTATTGTCCTCTGAAGATCTGTGAAGAATTTTGATGGGACCTTGATGAGGTCTATATTGAATCTATAGATTGCTTTTGGTAGAATTGCATTTTTACTATGTTGATCCTCCCAATACACGAGCAAGGGAGATCCTTCCATTTTCTGGTATCATCTTCAATTTCTTTCTTCAAAGACTTAAAGTTCTTGTCAAATAAATCCTTCACTTCCTTGTTTAGAGTTATCACAAGATAATTTATGCTATTTGTGGCTATTGTGAAAGGTGATACTTCTCTGATTTCCTTCTCTGTTTCCTTATCCTTTGCTTATAGGAGGGCAACTGATTTTCTGGAGTTGATCTTGTATCCTGCCACATTACTGAAGGAGTTTATCACTTGTAGGAGTTCTTTGGTGGAGTTTTGGGGTCGCTTATGTACACTATCATATCATCTGCAAATAATGAAAGTTTAACTTCTTCCTTTCCAATTCGAATCCCCTGGATCCCCTTATGTTGTCTTATTGCTATTGCTAGAACTTCAAGCACTGTATTGAAGAGATAAGGAGAGAGTGGACAGCCTTGTCATGTTCCTGAATTTAGATGGATGGCCTTGAGTTTCTCTCCATTTAATTTGATGTTACCTGTCGGCTTGATGTAAATAGCCTTTATTATATTTAGGAATGACCCTTGTATCCCTAATCTCTCCAAGACCTTTATCATAGATGGGTGTTGATTTTTGTCAAATGCTTTTTCAGCATCTAATGTGATGATCATATGTTTTTTTTCCTTCAAATTATTTATATGATGGATTACATTAATAGATTTTCATATGTTGAACCAGCCCTGCATCTCTGGGATGAAGCCTACTTGATCGAAGTGGATAAATTTTCTAATGTATTCTTGGATTCAGTTTGCCAGTATTTTATTGAGAATTTTTGTGTCAATGTTCATGAGTGAGATTATCCTGTAATTCTCTTTCTTGGTTGAGTCTTTGTGTGGTTTAGGTATCAGGGTAACTGTAGCTTCACAAAGGAATTTGGCAATGACTCTTCTCTTTCTATATTATGAAATACCTTAAGGAGTAAAGGTATTAGGTCTTCTTGGAAGTTCTGGTAGAATTCTGCATTGAAGCCATCTGGTCCTGGCCTTTTTTTGGTAGGGAGGTTTTTGATAACAGTTTCTAATTCTTCGCGACTAACAGGACTATTTAGAGCCTCCACCTGGTCCTGGTTAACTTTGGTATACCGTACTTATCTAAAAAATGTCCATTTCTTTTACATTTTCCAATTTTGTGGAATACAGGCTTTTGTAGTAAGATCTAATGATTCTCTGAATTTCCTCTGTGTCTGTGGTTATGTTCTCCTTTTTCATTTCTTATCTTATTAATTTGTGTGTTCTCTCTGTGCCGTTTGATTAGTTTTGCTAGGGGTTTGTCAATCTTGTTGATTTTCTCCAAGAACCAGCTTTTTGTTTCCATGATTCTTTGGATTTTTTTTTCTGTGTTTCTATTTTGTTGATTTCTGCCCTCATTTCGATTATTTCCAGTCTTCTTTTCCTCCTAGGTGAGTCTGCTTCTTTTTTTCCAGAGCTTTCATGTGTGCTGTTAAGTCTTCAATGAGTGCTTTCTCCGTTTTCTTTAAGTGGGCACTTAGTTCTATGAACTTTCCTCTTAGCACTGCTTTCATTGTGTCCCATAGGTTTGAGTATGTTGTGTCTTTGTTTTCAATAAATTCAAGAAAGAATTCAATTTATTTCTTTATTTCTTCCTTGACCCATGTGTGGTTCAGTAGTTGACTGTTCAGTTTCCATGAGTTTGTAGGCTTTCTGGGGGTGGCATTGTTGTTTAATTCTAATTTTAATCCATGGTGATCCGATAAGACACAGGTGGTTACAAATATTTTTTTGTAACTGTGGAAGTTTGCTTTGTTACCAAGTATATGGTCAGTTTTCGAAAAGGTTCCATGAGCCGCAGAGAAGAAGGTATATTCTTTCCTGTTTGGGTGGAATGTTCTATAGATGTCTGTTAAGTCCATTTGGTTCATTACCTCCATTAAGTCTTTCATTCTCTGTTAGGTTTCTGTCTGATTGACCTGTCCATTGCTAAGAGAGGAGTGTTGAAGTCTCCAACTATTAGTGTGTGTGGTTTGATGGCTGCCTTGAGTTCTAGTAGTGTTTCTTTTACATAAGTGGGAGCTTTTATATTAGGGGCATAGATATTCAGGACTGAGACTTCATTCTGAAGGATTTTTCCTGTTATGAGTATAAAGTGTCCCTTTCCATCTCTTCTGACTGATTTTAGTTTGAAGTCAACTTTGTTAGAAATTAGTATGGCCACACCGGCTTGTTTCTTAGATCCATTTGCTTGATAATCCTTTTTCCAAACCTTTACTCTGAGTAGATGTCTGTCTTTGTGGTTGAGGTGTGTTTCTTGTAAACAGCAGAATGTTGGATCCTGTTTTCGTATCCAATCTCTTAGCCTTTGCCTTTTTATAGGTGAATTGAGTCTGTTTTTATTAAGTGATATCAATGACCAGTCGTTGTTAACTCCAGTCATTTTTTAGTAGAGATTGTGTGTTTCCCTTCTTCTAGTTGTGCTGTTGAAGGGTCGCTAGATGCCTGAGTTATTGTGGGCACTGTTGGACTCCTTGGTTTGTGATTTTCCTTCTATTACTTTCTGCAAGGCTAGATTTGTGGCCAAGTATTGTTTAAATCTGTTTTTTTTTTTTTCTGGGATATCTTGTTTCCTCCATTGATGGTGAATGCTGGCTTTGCCGGGTATAGTAGTCTGGGCTTGCATCCATGATCCCTTAGTGTGTGTAGCACATCTATCCAAGACCTTCTGGATTTCATGGTTTCCAGTGAGAAGTCAGGTGTAACTCTTATAGGTTTCCCTTTATATGACCTTTTCCCTTTGCAGATCATAATATCTGTTCTTTATTCTGTATGTTTTGTGTTTTGATTATTATATGGTGCTGGCATGTTTTCTTTTGATCCAGTCTATTTGGTGTTCTGTAGGCTTCTTGTACCTTCATAGGAATATCCTTCTTTAGATTGGGGAAATTTTCTTCTATTATTTTGTTGAATATATTTTCTGGGCCTTTGAGTTGTAATTCTTCTCCTTCTTCTACCCCAATTATTCTTAGGTTTGGTCTTTTCATGGTGTCCCAGATTTCCTGGATGTTTTGTGTCAAGAATTTGTTTTATTTGTTTTGTTCTTTAAGCTGTGAGTTTATTTCCTCTATAGTATCTTCAGAGTCCGAGATTCTTTCTTCTATCTCTTGTATTCCTATGGTAATACTTGTCTCTGTAGTTTCTGTTCATTTACTCAGAATTTCCATTTCCAGTCTTCCCTCAGATTGTGTTTATTAGCTGTAGGCTATCAGTGGTAGGGTTTTTGGATTCACTTATTTATACCTTCATTTCATTTGCAAATAGTGATTTGTATCCCCTTGGTCTCCTTTGTCTTATTGCACTATCTAGAACTTTGAGGACTGGATTGAATAGATAGGGAGAAAGGATATGGCCTTGTCTTGTTCCTGATTTGAGTGGAATTGCTTTGAGTTTCTCTCCACTTAATTTGATGTTGGTTGTCAGCTTGCTGTATATTGTTTTCATTTATGATCCTTGTATTCCTGATCACTTTAAGACTTTTATCACAAAAGGGAGTTAGATCTTGTCAAAAGCTTTTTAAATATCTAATGAAATGATCATGTGTTTTTTTTCCTTTCAGTCTATTTATATGAAGGATTACATTTGAAGATTATTGTACAATGAACCATCTCTGCATCTCTAAGATGAAGTGTACTTGCTTTATCATAGTGGATTATCTTTTTGATGTGTTCTTAGATTCAGTTTGCCATTATGTTACTATGCATTTTTGCATCAATTTTCATAAGGGAAATTTGTCTGTAATTCTCCTGCTTTGTTGAGTCTTTGTGTGTTTTAGGTAGGAGGATAACTGCAGACTCATAAAAAGAATTTGGCAATGTTCCTTCTATTCTATTTTGTGGAATAATTTGAAGAGTTTTGGTATTAACTCCTTTTTGAAAGTCTGGTAGAATTCTGTGCTAAAACCATCTGGCTTTGGACTTCTTTGGTTGGGAAAATTTTAATGGATGCTTCCATTGCCTTAGGGGTTATAGGTCAGTTTTAAATGGTTTATCTTTGTTTAACTTTTGTTTGTGGTATCTGTCAAGAAATTCATCTATTTTTCTTAGATTTTTCAGTTTTGTGGCATATATGCTTTTGAAGTATGACTTAATGATTCTCTGAATTTTCTCAGTGTCTGAGTTATGTCCTTCTTTTCATTTCTGATTTTGTTAATTCAGATAGTTTCTCTCTACCTTTTGATTAGTTTGGATAAGGGTTTGTTTATCATGTTGATTTTCTCAAAAAAGAAAAACAATTCTTTGTTTCATTATCTCTTTGTATTTTTCTCTTTGTTTCTATTTTATAGATTTCAGCCCACAGTTTATTTCCTGATGTCTACTCCTTTTTTGTGTGTGTTTACTTCTTTTTGTTGTAGAGCTTTCAAGTTTGCTGTTAAGTTGCTAGGATGAAACTTCTCCAGATTCTTTATGAAGGCACTTAGTGCTAAGAACTTTACTTTTAGCACTGCTTTCATAGTGTCCCACAAGTTTGGGTATGTTGTGCATTTGCTTTCATTGAATTCAATGAAGTCTTTAATTTATTTCTTTATTTCTTCCTTGATCCAGTGGTGATGTAAGTTGAGAGTTGTTACATTTCTATGAGTTTGTAGTCATTCTGTAGTTCATTTTGTTGCTGAACTCCAACTTTAATCCATGGTGACCTGACAAGATACAGAGGGTTGTTCCAATTTTACTGTATCTTTTAAGACTTGCTGTATGACTGAGAATGTGGTCAATTTTGTATAAGGTTCCCTGTGGTGCTGAGAAGAAGGTATTGTCTTTGGTGTTTGGGTTAAATGTTCTGTAGATATTTGTTAGGTTCATTTTAGTTAAACATCTTTTTAACTTCTGTCTGGATGGCCTCTCTGTTGGTGGGAGTGGGGTGCTGAAGTCTTTCACTATTAATGTGTGGGGTTAAACATATTTTTTAAGCTGTAGTAATGTTTTTTTTACAAATCTGTAACCCTTGCATTTGTAATTGAAGTTCAGATTTGAGGCAACATCTTGGTGGTTTTGTCCTTTGATGAATATGAAATGCCATTCTCCATTTATGTTGATTATGATTGGTTTGAAGTCTATTTTATTAGATATTAGAATAGCTATAGCAGCAAAGTTTTAGGTTCATTTGAATGGAATATCTTTTTCCAACCCTTTACTCTGAGGTAATGTCTGTATTTGATGTTAAGGTTTGTTTCTTACATGCAGCAAAATGATGAATACTGTTTTTTTATTAATTTTCCATTAGCCTATATCTTTTTATAGGTGAATTGAGTCCATTAATATTGAGAGATATTAATGACTGTTGATTTCTATTTCTTGTTATTTATTGTGGCTGTTGTGGTTATTGTTGTTGTTGGTGATGGTGATGTATATGATTCCCTATGGTATAGGATTATCTATTGCCTGTGTTTTGTGGGTGTAGCTAACTTTCTTGGGTTGAAACATTTCTTCTAATACCTTCTGTAGAGCTGGGTTTGTGGATAGATATTGATTAAATTTGACTTCATCATAAGTTTTTTCTCCATTTATACTGAATGAAAGTTTTGCTGAGTATAGTAGTCTGAGTAGGTATCCATGGTCATTTAGAGTCTGCAAGAGATCTGCCACAAAGTCTTCTGTTTTTTAGAGTCTCCATTAAGAAGTCAGGTATAATTTTGATAGGTTTGCCTTTATATGTAATATGCCTTTTTCTTTTGCATGTTTTATAGTCTTTCTTTTTCTGTATTTTATTGTTTTGATTATTATGTGGTAAGGAGACATTTTTGGTCCAGTCTATTTGGAGTTCTATAAACTTTGTATATCCTTTAGCGATGTCTTTCTTCAGGTTATAAAAATTTTCTTCCATGAATTTGTTTAATATATTTCTTCTTTTTCTTCTATTTTTATTATTATTAAGTTTGATCTTTTCATACTTTCCCAGATTTCCTAGATGTTTTTCTTTTTTACTAGGAATTTTTTAGATTTAAATTTTTGAGTAATGAATCTATTTTCTCTATTGTATTTCCAACACTAAGATTCTCTCTTCCTTCTCTTGTATTCTTTTGGTGGTGCTTGACCCTATAATTTCTGTTTATTACACAGGTTTTCCACTTTCAGATCTACCTAGTTTGTGTTGTCTTTATTGCTTCTATTTCCCATTACAGGTCTTGCACAATTTTATTTGTTTTTGTCAAGTACCTCTTTGGGTTTTCTTGGTTTCCTTGACATTCATTAGATTTATTGATTTCCTCCAATGTTTAAGTCATCTTTTCTACCATTCTTTAAGGCATTTTCATTTCCTCTTTAAAGACCTCTATGATATTTATAAAGTTATTTTAAAGGTCATTTTTTGTGCTTCAACTGCATTGAAATGTTTAGGTCTTGCGGTCATAGGATAGCTAATTTCTGGTGGTGACATATCGACCTTTCCATTATTGATTGTGTTCTTACACTGCCATTAGGTATCTGGATTTGGGATGGTATTGATTCCTGCATTTGTCTTCATTGGATGGGTCTTTTGTTGCTTGGTTACTCTTTTCTCTCTGGTCTTGTGGCCTAAGTGGACAAGGGATGTGGTGACTGATGAGTCTTTAGGTCCAATAGGATGTCTCCCCTGGGACATGGGGGCCATTAGGTCCCTTGATCCAGTCTAGCCTCTGGAAAAGCTGAGATCTTCTTGGTTCTCTAGATCTGTCATGGCCTTTAATTAATCCTGAGCCTTCTTCTGGAGTACCCAAGTACCAGCTAGGTTGGCATAGACCTAATGAAAGGTAGCAATAGACAGAATCCAGGGATGATATAGTCTTCTGGTATGCAGATCACTCACCCATTCTGGCTTGTGTGGCTTGGGCCTAGTTGTCAGAAGTCTTCTGGGGTTGGGTAGAGGGCCCAACCACTAGGCTGTAACTAACTGAGATTGTGTGGTCTCAAAAAGGGTTAAAGGGTGCAGAATCCATGGATAGCTTGAAATTATGTTTTAAGCCATAATTGTAAATTTATATTATCAACTTAAAAGTACTTAGATTTAAAGAAAGGCTGAGAACTTTAAAAAGTCTCCCTTGACCATGGTGAAGAGAATCATGACTCACTTGAGAATAGTTTAGATATTTAAGTCCTGAAATCCTCACAACCTTGTCCTTCTGTTCACAAAGTCTGCTCATATATCTTTCTAGGTTTTTCCTCTATTATCTCTTTGGCTCAGTTATATTCAAATATACCAGTGAGGACAAAACCTGATTTTGATTCCCAGTAACACCTTTGTTAGGTAATAGTACTCTTTTATTCTTTGTTTTCTTCAACTTTATTTTATATTGCCAAATATGAAACACACAGAAAGCTCAACGTTTTCTGCTCTCCTTTACTGGTGGATTCTAACTCTGAATCTTCAGATGTGAGTATATAACCCAGAGCAACCACAGAAATCAGAAAAGTAAAACCTACAATTACTAATGGTACTGCTGCTCCTGAAAACAGAGATTATGGCAAATCATTTAATACAGCTCACTGTAACAATAGCTCCTCAAAATTAATATTGCTCAACTTATTTTTCAGAAGATGAAGTGGAAAACTTTAAAACTAAAGTAATTTGCCAAAATTAGACAGTCAAGGACAACAAGATGAAGATTTGATCTTTCATGGACAATGTGTATATTTCCACACACATACATGAACATATACAAGTGCTACTGATTGCTTATTCTTCTTTTACTTAAAAATTTGTTGCTTGCCTAGTATTACATTTGAATGTTTTGACAGACAATTCATCAAGAAGATTAGTACAATATATAAGTAAATCAGTGGGATGAAACTGTAGAAATTGTTCAGAGGTTAAACGCACTGGATGCTCTTCCAGAGGACCTGGGTTCTATTCTCAACACAAGCACAGTTACTCACAACCATCTGTACCTCCAGTTCCAGGATATTATGTCTTCTTCTGACTTCTATAGGTACTATGATTGTAAGTGGTGCATAGAAATACATGCAGAAAATATATCCATATAACTAAAATTAGAAAAGAAGAAGAATTAAATCTGTGGCAATATAAAAATATTATTAATAACTATACTCAAGGACTAAAAATTCAAAGAAAAAATTAATAACTGATTCAGGCAAAAATATTTTTAGTATCTTTAATTGGAGAAAAATAAATTGGGTTCAGATTTGCTGTTTCTCCCTTCTCTTCCTATCTCTGTATTTCTCCTTCTCTCTCTGTTCTCCTCCTATTCTCCCTTCTCTCCACATGAAGTATGAAAAATTTGGCAAAGGTTTCAGAGATTCTTCTGTAACCATCTACTCCATATCTTGCATTCAATTTCTTTCTTTAAATAAGACTAACTCAGTGATCCTATTACCATTAATGAAAATGAGAAAAGACAGATGAATTAGCATGGTTCTTTGGGGTCATTTAGGCTGTAGACTTCCAAAGAACATTCCTAACAGATTGATTTTTCTCCTGAAAAATCAGTCCTAGTGGCTAGCTTTTTCCACTCCCACCATCTCTATTGACTTTATTTTTCTTTCTAATTCTTTTATCCAAGCATAAGTATGTGGAGAGTCAAATTTGTCTGATGAAGATTCATTACTCACTACAACATATAACCTTAGAACAATCAATCTTAGCAGTTATCACATATAGATGACTAAATGTCAATTTTTGCATGTGAACAAGTTTCATAAAAATGTGGAGAAAGCATGAGAGCAGAAGGGACAGCAGGAGGAATGAAGGAGATAGAAGATGGCTATCCTTTGTACTGACAGTATGACAATATTAGTCAAAACATGATCAACGTGTCTGTTATTTGCATGCTATGTATCTTCTATGCATAGGAAGTTATTTTCCAACTCATATGAGATAAACCCCTGAGCATGGGCAGTTTTATCATTTTTTGCTGAAGTCTAAAGTAACAGATGTCATTCATTCCATTGAAAATCTCCACTTAATTACACACACTTAAATACCAGAAAGGGGCCCCACTTTCCCCTGCTTTTATTATTATAAAAATAATTATAATAATATTATAATTATTATCCAAGTGGCAATGCATTGGTTAATTTAATAATGCAAGTTTGGGTTCAAAAGCCTAAGGGTTTTATTGTAAATTACCATATGATATTTACATGTTTCTTAATCTCACTGCAATTCATAGCCCTCTAGATACTACAAAACAGATTGTGTTATTGTAGGGAATACTGTCATGTAGAGTTACATGACTTCTGGCTCTGAATGTGTCCCTCTCTTTTTCCCTCATTTTATTCTCTCTCTATTTCATTCTATTTATTTTATTTGCCTACCAACCCTGCCTACCACTCTTCTGTTTAGTAACTGGCCAGTCAGCTTACTGTTAGACCAATCAGGTGCCTTAGACAGACAAAGTGTAATGAATGTTAACACATCTCTGCATCATTAACAAAGGCAGTTTACTCAAATGTAATACACTTTTACATGGTTAAAGTAATATTTCATAGCATAAACAAATATAACATGTTTTGCATAGTTAAAATAATATTCTACAACATATGATGTAGCAAGCACTCCTGGCTCTGAAACACAAGAGCAAAGCACAGAAAACTTTACCTTACTGAGCTTAGAATCTAGAGTTCTAACAGAAACACATAAAATTAAGAAAATTAAAATATATATAGTATAACTGATGAAGGTAAGTAATAAAGAAGCAGGATGGAAAATGTTCATAGTCAAGAAGTACAGTTTTAAGCAAACTCTGAGAGTCTTCTTAGTTGATATAAACTGTTATCCAACAATTTCTTGATGTAAAGCACAGAAATAAATGATGTATACCCCTTACATTCTTAAAAACCATGTAGACACAAAAAAGACAGATATAAGAACAATTAATAAATCACATGAAGAAAATGCATGACATTAAGCTCTGAATAAGTTTAGTATCTTTTATTAAATTCTGGATAAAAGTTGTAGAAAGAAGGATCCAGAAGGACTTGAGAGATGGATCACCAGTTAACAAGTCTTGCTCTCTCAGGGGACCAAGGTTTGGTTCCCTGATTCCACAAGGTAGCTGGTAACTGTTCTTAACTCTAGTCTCAGGGGATCTGCATCTTTCTCCTGGCCTCCACTAGCACTTATATGCATGTGGACAAAACACTTGTAGATATAAAATAAAAATAAATGTTTAGAAAAGGATATGTAAACTAAAAGGAAAATTATGTGATAGACATTGAGAAGTTAAATAAAAGTCATGTTTTGAATTATAAGTCAGTATCCATCATGACATTAGGGTTGAAAAGAATTTATACTTTAATTAGCCATACAGTGTAAAGTATGTACCAGGGAGGGTGCCGCTTTCAATACCAGATTGGGCATTCAATTTCATGGTTTTTTTGTATTTGGCATTCATATTTTTAATAATATAATTTGATATGTATTCCTCAAGGGGTTATACCTTTTTCAACTCATAAGACATTTCTTTTTGAGGCAGTATATTTCTTTTTTCTTTAAAATTTTGTGTTAGGAAAAAATGTAAGAAGTATAACTGAATACTTCAAGAGTCAATCTGAAAAGCAAAATAAAAACAAACTAGTCCTCCAGAGGAAACTGATATGAGAACTGACATTCCTGAAAGGAAGGGCAGCCTAGGACTGGAAAGAGGGAGGCCTAGGACACACCAATACCATGTTTTCAGCACAAAGGAGATTTATTTGCCCTAGAGGACAAAGTTCATTCAATATGAAACAAACACAGGATATAGAGGATGAGGGAGAAGAGCATGGGAACAAAGGAGGGTGGTAAGGAGGATTTGCCTGGGAGGGACAAAGGATTGCCTTTGGATAGAGAGGTGGCACATGTGGCCTCAGGGCAAATTACAGTTTATAAAGAGAAAGGGGGAAAATCTGTATTAGGATCAGTTGTTTTGATGAGTTTTGTTAATAAGGTAACCAAAGGGGGCTTTTGATAACTGGTCTTCAGTATTTTGATAGCTGGTTCTAGGTGGTTGGGCTCAGGAGGAGGGAGTAGACCTTCCTTGCTAGTAGGAGTATAATATAACACTTTAGCAAGGTAGATGGAATAGGGTGAAGGGCAAAAGGCAAAAACCCTGCCAGCACCTTGTTTGCCACGCTCAGGCCTGTGTTTGTCATGCTTGGGCCTGCTGCAGCCTTTCAATTCCTGTGCCCCATATTTGTATCCTATACTCCCACCTCTATTAGTAGCATTATCGTAGATATCAGAGGAAACACTGAGATGAAAACATTGAATTCAGAGGGCAGTGCCTATGAGTATGTGGCCTAGGGCTCTTTGGCAAGTTCAAAGGAACATAATATGAATCTGCACTGTATAAACTCAGAGAAATTAGACAAATTTACGTTGAATAAAATCCATAGAGAATATGAACAACTATCATGCAGCAAATGTATTAGGACTTGACTTAGAGTTTAGCCCAGTCAATAGATGGAGACTAGAATCTATGGTAGGCAGGGGCCAGCATGTAAAATAGGTGGCATAAAACAACAGTAGGCAAGGCTGCCAGAATTTATCTGCCTTGTAACTAAGAGAGGAACCAAATCTGTGTGCTCCAGCTTGCAGGACATCAACTTGGAAGTTGACATAGAGCTTCATTCTTGACCATCAATAAATCTCTGCACCCTGCTCCTCAGTGTGTCAGTAGACAACACCAATAGAAGAAAGTATAAATGTATCAATGGCTAGTATATGAATGTATCCCTTTCTCAATTTTGAAAAATAAAACATCATATTAGCACTATACAGTGTACTATCTATCTTTATGTTCCAACCCTTCAAAAGCATTAGGATTAAATCCAGACAATAAATGTTCACCGATATACATGTCTGATTATCTAAGCAAGAGTACAAGTAAGATCTTAGCAGAGAAGAGACTCAAATTAAAAACCATGTTAAGAATGTGAGATCCATGTCTAATCCACACTTCTCTTCAGATTCCTAATCAACCTTACATCAACTGAGATTTCCCAAGTAAATAATCTAACACACATCTCTCCCTCTTTACTTACCAAGGTCCTCTAAATCATCAACTACTTAAAGTGAGACAGGCTTGAACATTGTTTTAGATGTTAATGAGGACAAGTGACATTGTTGATGAATGTTAACTCACAAAAGAAAAAATACTATGAATTAAAAGTGTAGGAGGTTCTTTTATTTATGTGTTGCTTTCATTAGTTAATGAATAAAGAAACTGCTTTGGGCCTGATAGGCAGAACTTAGGTGGGTGAAGAAGATAGAACTGAATGCTGGGAAGAAGGGCAGAGTCAGAGAGAGCCTCCATGGAGCTGCCAGAGGCAGACATGCTGAATTTTTCTCAGTAGGCCACTGCTACATGATGATACACAGATGAATAGAAACGGGTTAAATTAAGATATAAGAATTAGCCAATAAAATGCTAAAGATAATAGGCCAAGCAGTATTTGAATGAATACAGTTTCTGTGTGGTTATTTCAGGGGCTCATCTAGTTAGGTGGCCGGGAAGAGCAAAGGGGCTCTCCCTGTAACATAAAAGTATTTGAAGTCCAACTTTAATGTTATTGCAAGTATTTTGCCTGCAGTCTGATGACTTAATATCATAAAACTTAAATTTGCACACAGTCTTGGTCTTTGATATGGAAGTTCACCATGGAGAATATGTAATAATACATTTTATTAAGTTTCTGTGCACCAGTCTTTCCGGAAAGAGTCAAAAGATCCTAATTTCATTTGCCCTAAAATAGTATAGCATATTTTACAAGGACATAAATAAAATAAAATACCTCATGGAATAAAAAGAATTGTGCAAGTACTTAATACCGCAATGTTGATAATAAGCCTGTAATTGTATGCAGGCACATAAGAGAAATATTTCAAGTTTAAAACCTTTAGATGCTCAATGCAGCTGTTTGGAAATCTAATTAAGTAAGTAAGTAAGTAAGTAAGTAAGTAAGTAAGTAACAGAGCCCAGGGCACAAATACTCATTATCACAAACAACTCTGCCAATGAAGTGGGTCTGTTTACTTGTATTAAGTTGATTGCCATTATTTTGTATGGGAAGTCCTTCTGCATATGTGTTGCTTTTACTGGTTAATTAATAAAGCTGTTTCAGCCAGTAGCTTGGCAGAATAGGGCAAGGCAGAATTCCAAAAAGATAGAGGAGGAGAGAGTGGGCGGAGTCAAGAATAAGCTACATAGCCACTGCAGGAGACAAATGCTCTACACTGGATGGAAACTTGTTGACCACAACCACATGGTGATACACAGATTAATAGAATGGGTTAATTTTACCAAAAAGTTGGAAGTTATTTGTTTGTAATTAGCTGAATTGGTATGAAATAATTGGAAGAAAAAAATTGATCAAATCTGTTTATCATATAGTTTTCAAAATATAACAAGTGTAGTTTGGGAGTCTTAATTTACTATATATCCAAATCTTTATTGTGTATTTCCTACTATGTTGTTTCTTTGAGTGTCCATCTCACAACTGTCAATTAAATATTACTATATTTTATGTACATATATAAGTAAAACATAATTATATGTTTGTGTATTTCAGACACAAAATTCAACAAGAGCAAAAGTATGTCCAAATTCTTCACTTTAATATTCAAAATCAAATTTGTATAATGGGCAAAGGAAGATACTTTTACAATAATACAAAATGTTTAAATCAAAATCTTTCAAAAAGGAATTATAAATTTCCTTTATAGTAATAAAGAAACAACCATAAAAAGTAAGCAAATGGCCAAATAAATTCTTTCCTTTGCTTAATGTATAGCATGAATAGTTTCATTAAGTAATTTATTATCCACAATAGATAATATTGTGAGTTAAAATTTATACTAATATGAAATCGTACATATGTTTAAAATACTCATCTATTGACTATGAAATTTTTTTTTGATTTTTTTCGAGACAGAGTTTCTCTGTGGCTTTGGAGCCTGTCCTGGAACTAGCTCTTGTAGACCAGGCTGGCCTCAAACTCACAGAGATCCGTCTGCCTCTGCCTCCCGAGTGCTGGGATTAAAGGCGTGCGCCACCACCACCCGGCACTTGACTATGAAATTTAATTTTGGTCTTGGAACACAGACAGACTAGCTTCATTACAAAGGTTATTTAAAATATATTCCATTTTAAATATAAAGCTAAAATATTTCTATTTGCATTGTACTGGTTAGCATTAGTCAATTTGTGTTGGAGACCAGCTTCGACAAAAGTACCACTTACCAGGGTAGGGGCATGGGGATGATAAAAGTTAGTAAAAGGTATGAAGACATGAGTGAACATAATAAAACAGAAAATATAGGATAGTATTGGGAGGGAGTTCCAGTGAATACTGAAATTTGCCCAGGTTTAATTTTCTATGCACTTTCATACCCCAATACCACAAGGTGAAGAAGACAAAATACTGCTTTAATAAGAAACCAAGGACAACTAGAACAGTTATTTGCTTCAGTACTTTTAGCCACCAAGCCCAATTAATTTATAAGAAAAGCATTCTGTTGTTTAGGCAGTGAACCCAAACTAGACTAAGTATCCTGAAGGCAATCATTCCCAAGTTCAAACCTCCTAATTCAAAAGAAGGAGCAGAATTATGCTTGAATATCCTGACTATTGGTCACGCAGGAGTGAATGCACCTGTATGGTCCATCTTTATGTCAAAAGGATCAAGTAACCACAATCTAGGATAGGATGTGTAGCCACACTTGTTGTCAACAAATTTGAACAAGTTAAAACCTTTCTGACCTTCAGGTAAGGTGGAAATAGGTTCACATTTTTGGACCTCCAAATTTCCCCCCTTTTATTAATTTTAATAAAGCCTTGGCTTCTGTTACAGGACATAAGGTCATGTCTGGCTTGGGTGAACACTCTTGCATTTTTCACTCACCCATTTTTGGTATGTGCATTCCGATCATACATGCTCATGTCTTAAGCACGCTGTGAGGGAAAGGAGTGCACCTGGCTCTGACTGCTGACCTATGTAAGCAAAGGGTTAAGGAGAAAAGCATCTCTAGCTGTTTTGTGCCTCTGAGCCAACTTTTTGTCAAGAGAGTTTACCAATAATAAGATAATCATGTGCAAATAGATAATGCTTTGCAATATACATGCCTCTATGGCAACAATATTTCCTAATTAAAGGAGTAGAAGACCACCAGGAATAGGAAAGTCCTTTTGAATTGGTCTGGGGTGTTTCCTAACAGTTGTTTTCAGCTGTATCAAAATCTAAATCTGTCTTGCCAAACTTGTCAAATCTAAGAACTCATTGCAAATGTCAAATATCTCTTAGACAAATTCTAATCTTTTTTAAAATAGCATCTTATAGTAAACTAAAAAAGCTTCAAATGTTAACAGGACAATACCATAATTTTAGTGTAGATATTGATAATAACACAATCTGTCAAATCACAGTTCTCTTAAATCCATTCTAATCAAAAGACAAGAAAAGGTTTCTGTGTTGGTTGAGAGTCCAATTGTAATGCTCCACAAACTTGACACAATTGGAATCACCTGGGAGGAGACATTTCCGTTAAAGAATTGTCTCAATAAGACTGGCCTGTAGTCAAGTCTGTGAGGCATTTTATTGATTAATGATTGATGAAGGAGATGCCTATGTACAGTTGGTGCTGCAATTTCGGGGCAAGAGTGCTTACCCTCTATAAGAATGGTAGCTGAAGCTTGTTGTGAAGTAAAAATATAAGCCAAAACAACAACAACAACAACAACAAAAAAGCAAGCAAACAAACACAAAAAAACCCTCTCCTTCCCAAGCAGTCTTTGGTCAGTATTTTTTTTTTCACAGTAACAGGAAAGCAAATTAGGACAAAGATTGGCACTAGAGGGTAGTCAGTGCTGCTACAGACCTGACCAGCTTGTATTTCAGGGGGATTATGTTGGAACTACAAGCTAGGGAAACTGTTGAGAGTTGAGATATTGATGGGCTGTGATAGCTTCAAAGATCAAAATTGAGAAGAATGCCTGAATTTTAAAATTTAGAGAGAAGCTTAAAGATTCTTCAAAGGACATTGTGGCTATTCATATGACATATGTGAATTAAGATTCTGTGGGAGTGACACCTTTGTTTTACTGACATAATAGATTAACTGGTTAACTGGGATTTAAAAAATAAGCCATGATTAGCAACAGACCATCAGCATTTAGGCAAAATCTGGAACCTGCACCATATTAAAATTGAATTGTTGCTAGGCATAAGATTATTGTCTGTGTTAAGGCAAAGAGCTGATGGATAAAGGTTCATTAGAGAATAAAAATAGGAGAAATGTGTAAAAATGCAATAATTTCACTTATAGAAAAGAAATATAAAACAGCACAGAGATCTGATTATTAGAAAAGTGAAATCCACTGATACTTATATAACTGCTAATTATAATGAGTTTCTCAAGCTTATAATTGCTTACTGGTTTTAAATTCAATAGGATTTGTGTAGGACTTTGTATTCACTGAGTTCTTATATTTGACAACTGATGAGTGATTTCAAAAATAGAAAAAATGCAGAGATACTAGTCATTCACAGTCAAAAGTTTTGTAATCAATGTAATCAATGGAGATACATATTAGTCCATGCACATGGGAACTATACCTCTAAGCTGGCTTGTGTGACATAAATTGAAAGTGTGTGTGTGTGTGTGTGTGTGTGTGTGTGTGTCTGTGTAGACGTCAGTGGGTATTGTTCCTCAGTGCTATCTACCTTGTTTTTTGACACAGAGACTTTCATTGACCTTGAACTATCTGAGTAGACTAGAATATTGGTCATTGACCCCCCAAGGATCTGCCTTTCTTCACCTCCTCAGAGCTTGGATTACTAGTGTATGATGCTACACCTGACTGTTTTATAATTTGTCTTCTGGGATCAATCCCAGCTTCTTATAAATGTAGGATAAGTACATTACCTACTGAGCTATCTTGTCAGCCTATGAAATGAAATATTGAATGAGATAATTTAGATAAAATATATTGGAATATTTTGCTCAACTGTTTTGATTACCTAATAAAATAATATTTTAATATTAAGATGGTTATTGTAGTCATAAGATGCCTCTCCTTACCCATTATAAGTATGTGGACAGAACATTGTAAAAGACAAGTTAATCAGAAAGCCCAAACATTAAAACCAGGGAATATTTTGAGTACATTTTCCAAGAATGGATGGTCAAGTGGAAAGTAATTGGTCAAAATAGGATGATCTCAAAATATTGGAATATGAAGGAACCTGGGTTTGTTTGGGATCTCTTGCCTTCTCTGAGTGACAACCCTTTTATTGGTCATGGAGTGGGACCCATAAAGAGTGGGTATTTTCCAGGGAAGAGAGAACAAATAGTCACTGTTGGTTTTATGTTATATTTTTTACAGAGAAATTACAATTTCTGTGAAATTCCTTTGGGAAGAGGAATTTTGGTTGTTTGACTTGCCTAGAGGAAGAAAGAGAAACCAGAGCTAGGAAGAAGAAATAGGTCAAAGAAATTTTAACTCTGAGCATGATCCCTTCTCTGTACCAAAGTGATATGCTTTGAGTCATTCTCTTAGGAACCCTAACACTGCATTTTAGTTAGGAAATAATAGTTTTTAGGCAAATTGCACCAGAAACAATAAAATTGATCAGAAATATTTTATTGTGTAAATTGTGGTTCTCAGTAGTGAAAATTAACTGTACTTGGCATTTTCTGAATGATAAAAATCAGAGTTTAAATAGAATAAAAGTTAAAAAAAACCTTTGGCATCTTTTCTAAATCATCAATTAATCTTTGTGGGTTTTTTTTTTTGTTTTGTTTTTCGAGACAGGGTTTCTCTGTGGCTTTGGAGCCTGTCCTGGGACTAGCTCTTGTAGACCAGGCTGGTCTCGAACTCACAGAGATCCGCCTGCCTCTGCCTCCCGAGTGCTGGGATTAAAGGCATGCGCCACCACCGCCCGGCTAATCTTTGTGTTTTTAAATAAAAAATTTATACAATATTTGAAAACTTATTGGCAACAGTGAAACTTATTTTATGGATTAAGAAATAGGATACCCTAGGCACATTTGGACAATTCAAAGACATTATTGTAAGTTTTCAAGAAGAAAACACAACAAACAAGCATACTTCTCTTCTGTAAGTGTCACAGTGAATACTATGTAAAAATTAAAATATTTTATAACACAGTATCAGTCTCTAAGTCTGATAATAATACACTTAGGTATTAATAATTGTTTGTGTCTAGAAAAGGGAGAAAATAAAAAAGAAATGGGCACAGCTCTCTAGACCATTTTGTGGGGAGGTATACCCCATTCCCTCACCCCTATGAACCAATTTCCAGAGACCCTGAACTTACCTTGGAGAGGTAAGCATATGGGTTCTCATTTAGAGGGTTCAGCTCTCTAGGCCCTTGCCTGTAGTGGAACACACTATTACCCCACTGTCTCTGGAGAGAATTCCCATAGTGTTATCAGTATCCACTAGAGGCAGGGATCTGACTTCACCTGGAGGAAGAGAAACTACCTAAACCACAGGTCCCACCTTCACCAATTGGTGGAAGAGGGACCCCCTGAAGCACAGGCCCCAACTTCAACCACTAAAGGAAAAGATGGGCAGATGGCAGTGTAGGAAAACATCCAACACCATAAAGACCAATATTGGTACCACCAGAAGCTAGTAGTCCTACAGCAGGAGGACCTGAACATTGTAACCCAGAAGAAGCAGAAGAAAACAACCTTCAATATAACTTTATGAAGACAATGGAGACCCTTAGAGAAGAAATGAAAAATTCCCTTAAAGAAATGGAGGAAAAGACAAACAAAGAAATCAATAAATCTCTTAAAGAAACCCAAAGAAAAACAATCAAACAGGTGAAGCAAACAGCTCAAACAGCTCAAGACTTGAAAATTGAAATAGAGACAATAAAGAAAACACAAACAGACAAAATTCTAGAAATGGAAAATCTGGGTTAAAAAAAAAGGAACTGCAGATGCAAGTATAACCAACAGATTACAGGAGATGAAAGAAAGATTCTCAGGAGTTGAAGATATGATTGAGGAATTAGATACATTGGTCAAAGAAAACACTAAATCCAAGAAATCCTTAACACAAAACATCCAGGATATGTGGGACATGATGAAAAGATTAAATCTAAATCTAAGGGATAGAAGATAGAAGAAGGAAAAGTTCAACTCAAAGGCACAGAAAATATATTGAACAAAATAATAAAAAACTTTTCCACTTAAAGAAAGGTATGCCTATGAAGTTACAAGAAGTTACAGAACAACTACTAGACTAGACCAGAAAAGAAAGTCCCCTCATCATATAATAACCAAAACACTAAACATACACTATAAAGAAGGAATATTAAGAGCTGCAAAGGAAAAAGGCAAAGTAATATATAAAGACAGACCCATCAGAATCACACCTGACTTCTCAATGGAAACTCTGAAAGACAGAAGGTCCTGGATAGATATACTGCAGACACTAAGAGATCATGGATGCAAGCCAAGACTACTATACCAAGCAAAGCTTTCAATTACCATAGATAGAGAAAATAAGATATTACATAACAAAACCAAATCTGAACATTACCTATTTATAAATCCAGTGTTACAGAAAAAAACATCAAACCCAAAGAAATTAGCTGCTTCCATGGAAACACAGGCAACAAGGAACCTTACACTTCATACTAGCAAACTCCAAAGAACGGAAACACAGAAACACTACCACTGAAAAATAAAAGGCATAAACAATCAGTGGTCACTAATATCTCTTAACATCAGTGGACCCGATTCACATTTAAAAAGACACAGATTAACAAAATTGATACAAAAACGGATCCATCCTTCTGCTCCATACAAGAAATGCACCTCTACCTCAAAGACAAGCACTACATCAAAGTATAGGGTTGGGAAAAGATGGACCTAAGAAGCAAGCATGTATGGCTATCCTATTATCTACCAAAATAGACTTCAAACTAAAGTCAATCAAAAAAGATGGAGATGGACACTTTATACTCATTACAACAAAAAATTGATCTAGATAAAGTATCAATTCTGAGCATCTATGCCCCAAATATAAAAGCACCCACATACATAAAAAAACATTGTTAAAGATTAAATCACACATCAACCCCCACACACTAATAATAGGAGACTTCAACACTATACTCTCATCAATGGATAGATCTTCCAGGCAAAAACTTAACAGAGAAATAAGAGAATTAACTGATGTCATGACTCAAGTAAACTTAATACACATTTAGAAAAAATTTCACCTAAACACAAAAGAATATACCTTCTTCTCAGCACCTTGTGGAACCATCTTGAAAACTGACCACATACTTGGTTGTAGTTAGACCCCTACCACCTATCTCTGCCCTGGGGGGCAGTGGATGAGATGGCACAGAGGTAATGGCACAGGCTCCAGGAGATTCAGATGTAGAAATTATTTTGCATGCCTGAGTGGTATAACAGCTGTCAGAGAAAATGTTAACTTGTTCTTGTTGTGTTAATCTTAAAACTGTGAGGATAGCCAATAACTCCCCAAGCTGGACTGAGCCAGGATTAGGTAGGCTATCTATAGACTCTATCTTTGATATATTTTGTTATTATAATTGTCCCATAATTCCTTTTGTTAGCATCAGTAAAGGCCAGCAATGCTTATGAGAGGGCATGTATCATATGACTTTGTATTATTATTCCCAGGGATGGGAGAGCCAAGAGCCTCTTGTCTTTTTTTTATTTTTTATTTTTTTTTTGGTTTATTTTTTTATTTTTAAAAATTTCCATCTCCTGCCCTCTTCCTCCCTCTCCCCTCCACCCATACCGCCCCTCCCTCCCTCTTCAGGCCCCTCTTCCTCCCTCTCCCCTCCACCCATACCGCCCCTCCCTCCCTCTTCAGGCCAAGGAGCCATCGGGGTTCCCTACTCTATGTTAAGACCAAGGTCGTCCCATCTCCCCCCAGGTCGAGGAAGGTGATCAACCAAGCTGAGAAGGCTCCCACAGAGCCTGTCCATGCAGAAGAGTCAAAACTCAGCGCCTTTGTCCTTGGCTTCTCAGTCAGCCTCCACCGTCGGCGACATTCAGAGAGTCTGGTTTGGTCTCATGTTCTATCAGTCCCATTCCAACTGGCTTGGTGGTCTCCCGTTAGATCTGTCCCACCGTCTCCATGGGTGAACGCACCCCTCACGGTCCAGACTTTCTTTCTCATGTTCTCTCTCCTTCTGCTCCTCATCAGGACCTTGGGAGCTCAGTCTGGTGCTCCAGTGTGGGGCTCAGTCATTTTCTTCATCTATCGCCAGGTGGAGGTTCTATGGTGATATGCAAGCAATTCATCTGTATGGCTATAGGAACTGGCCTTTTCAGGCTCCCTCTCCTCAGCTGCCCAAGGAACTAGTTGGGGGCGTCTCCCTGGAAACCTGGGAACCCCTCTAGGGTCAAGTCTCTTGACAACCCTCAGATGGCTCCCTAAATTAAGATATATGCTTCCCTGCTCCCATATCCACCCTTCCTGTATCCCAAGCATTCCATTCCTCCGAGCTCCCCCAATTCTCCCCTTCACGCTTTTCTCTCCCCATCTTCCCTTGGCCCAGTCTTGCCCCACCCTCAAGTTACCAATTTTTGTCTTGCGATCATGTCTACTTCCAATATCCAGGAAGATTACTATATCTTTTTTGGGGGGGGGGTTCACCTTCTTATTATCTTCTCAAGGATCCCAAATTATAGGCTCAATGTCCTTTAATTATGGCTAGAAACCGATTATGAGTGAGTACATCCCATGTTCATTTTTTGGGTCTGGGTTACCTCACTCAGAATAGTGTTTTCTATTTCCATCCATTTGCATGCAAAATTCAAGATGTCATTGTTTTTTACCGCTGAGTAGTATTCTAACATGTATATATTCTACAGTTTCTTCATCCATTCTTCCACTGAAGGGCATCTAGGTTGTTTCCAGGATCTGGCTATTACAAATAATGCTGCTATGAACATAGTTGAGCAAATGCTTTTGTAGTGTGATTGGGCATCTCTTGGGTAGATTCCCAATAGTGGAATTGCTGGGTCCTGGGGTAGGTTGATCCTAAATTTCCTGAGAAACTGCCACACTGCTTTCCGAGCCTCTTGTCTTAAGGGAATTGTTTATCTAATATACGTCTGTCATCATAAGCTGGAAAACAAGGGAGTCTGCCCATAAGGATTGTGTATTCTGAATAGAAAAGAGGACAATTTTATCAGACACTTGCACTAGTATTCTTTTTGCCAATGTGCATGCTTTACAGGTGATTATGAAGGAAATGTAGAATTTAGAAGTAAGCTGCCCTAGTGTACAGTGTGATAAATGTACCCACATTAATGGCCTGGATTGCCATAGGTTGCCTATGATTCTATTTAAGGTCCATATAACTAGAACTTGTAGTGGCACCTGTGGCTCATATCTTTTTAGGAAGGCAGAATAAGCCAATAGACAGGCCTTCTCTAGTAGCGCTTTTGCCTCTTCTGTTAGAGTAATGACGTCTGAGGGACAGAAATGACCCTCTACTAAGAGAACAAATTTCTTCTCTTCCCATCTGGGATGGGGAGAAATTGTTTGTGCCAGTTATTGTTCCCCACAGCTACTGAAGCTATGTGTAAGTATATTTTGAGTGAATTGTCATATAGGCATTTAGTGGGCATATACTTTGACAAATTTGGTGTCCCAGGAATGAGTATGGGGACATCCATTGTATTTTTTCTGGTGCTATGTCTAGATTTTGGACCCATAAATTCCTTATTAACTGAGGCATTTTTTTTTGTAATTTTCCCTTTGAGACAGTAATATGTCATTCATGCAATGAATTAGGAGTATATCTTTAGGACTAAATTGTAAGGATTTGGTCTCATACAGCTGACACATTACAGGGCTGCTTCTCATGTCTTGGGGCAGGACTTTCCAGTGGTAGAGTTTGACTGGTTTTCGTACACTGGGCTCCCAAACTGGAAAGGCAAACCACTCTTTCTCCTGGGATGCAAGTGGTATTGAGAAGAAACAGTCCTTCATATCTATTGCTAAAATGTGTCAGCTATGAGAAATGGCACCAGGGTGTAGAAGCCCCATCTGAGGGGAATCCCATGTTTTTCATATTTTTATTAATATATCTCAGGTCATGTAGTAGGCAGAACTTTCTTTTGTTACAAATATTGGGGTGTTAAGCCTGCTATGGGAAGGTTCAATGTGTCCAAGTGTCAATTATTCTTCAGTCAGTTGTTTAAGCGCAGTAGGTTTTGGTTCCACCCACACTGTCTTCTTAGTGATCCAACTAAGAATAATGGGTTGAAGGGCAGTGGGCACAACTAAAGGCAGTCAGTGGCCCTTAGAATTTGGGGTTAGGTCCAGAATAATGGGGACAGCAAGGCTGTTGGCCTAATTAGCCTGTAATATCTTGGGTCGTGATATCCTTGTAAAAAGCCTGATCATCAGTAGTCAGGACCAGGCCCATTGTTTCCAACAGGTCCAGACCCCACAGGGCGCAGGGTGTATCTGACACAATGGGGCAGAAATGCCCCTGATTGCCATTTAGGTCTTTCCAATTAACTGGATTAGTTGTCGTTTTAGAGGTGGAAGTCCAACAGTCCACACTCCAAAGAGTGGTCGGAACTCCCCTGGGGAGCAAGAGAGTTTTCAGACAATCCTGGAGAGTGGCCCCGGGGAAAAGTTATCAGTTGCTCTCAGGACGTGAGGGAGTCTGCATGAGAGGACAGGACTGAAAGCAGTGTTTGCCTACTGAGTGTGCTGCGTGAAAGCCACAGCCGCATGCTCACACAGTATCTCCGGGAGAAAAGGACCTGTCAGGGAACTTCTGTATTGGTTCTACCTCCTGGGTGGTCATTCCTTAAGTGGAGGCACCCAGATGAACGAAATTTCCATGGAGAGTACCTAAGTTGAAAGACAAATGGGAAAAAAAAAAGATCAGGATAGGAAAGAAGTCTCAACTTACCAAGGGTGCAGAAAATGAAAACAGAAGCCAACTCACCAAGGACAGCTGAAGTGGGTGATTCCGCATGCAGATGAAGGGTCAGGATGGGGACAGCAGCATGGCCAGCAAATGAGAAAAAAGAAAGGCCAAAAAAAAAAAAAGTTCCTGAGGACACAGCCAGCCAGCCAGAGAAGAGGGTCCATCCATGTTGGGTCCAAGATGTAGCTGACACCATCCTGGGGAACAGAGGATGAAATGGTTAAAGGCAACCGCACAGACTCTGCGAGATTCTGATGTAGAAGCTCTTTATTCTAAGAGTCAGGAGTTTTTATGGATTTAGGAAGTGAATCTACTACAGGAACGCTTCTGTAACTGGTGGTCACAGGAGCGTGAGTCATGAGTTACTACGGAAATGGCTTTCATGCAGGTTGCTTTGGTCAACTTGCTTGCTCATTGTAAGTCTTATCATACATGTGCACACTTTGTTTCTGCCTGCCACACTTGGTGACAAAGCAAATTTCAACAGATAACAAACACATTGAAATAACCCCATGTACCTTATTGGATCACCAAAGTTTAAAGTCAGACTTTAAGAACAGCACAAACTGCAGAAAACCTACAAATGAATGGAAATTAAACAATGATCAACTGAATCACCCCTGGGACAAGGAAGAAATAAAGAAGTTAAGGACTTTCTATAATTCAATGTAAATGGATACACAATAAGCAGTGCTTTAAAAAAAGTTCATAGCCCTAACTGCCTATATAAAAATCCTGGAGAAATCTCACAAAAGTGACTTAACAGCACATCTGAAAGTTCTAGAACAAAAAGAAGCAAGCTCACCCAGGAGGAGTAGATGAAAGGAATAATCAAATTGAGGACGGAAATCAATGAAATAGAAACAAAGCAATATAAAGAATCAATGAGACAGACAAAGACTTAGTTTTTTGAGAAAATCAACAAGAAGGACAAACTCTTGTCCAAACTAACCAAAAGGAAGAGATAATATCTAAATTAACAAAATCGAAAATAAAAGGGGGGGCATAACAACAGACACAGAAGAAATCCAGAGAATCATTAAGGTTATACTTCAAAAACCTGTACTCTACAAAATTGGAAAATTTAAAGGAAATGGACAATTTTCTGAACAGGCACCACATACCAAAATTAAATCAAGAATAGATTAACAATTTAACTGGACCTCAAGAAATAGAAGTAGTCATCAAGAGTGTCCCAACTCCCCTACCCCCCCAAAAAATTCCAGGGCCAGAAAGAACATTGTCAAACTCTTCTTAAGAGGCGACAGTTACCCATGCAGTTAAGAAAGATAATTACAAGCCAATCTCCCTCATGAATTTTTATGCAAGCATACTCAATAAAGTACTGGCAAACCAAATCCAAGAACACATTAAAAAAAAATTACCCACCATGTTCAACTTAGCTTCATCCCAGAGCTGCAGGGTTGGTTCAACATATCAAAATCTATCTATGTAATCCACCATATAAATAATCTGAAAAAAATGTGATCATCTCATTAGATGATGAAAAAGCCTTTCACAAAACCCAACACCCATTTATGATAAAATAAATATGGAGAGATCAGAGATACTAGGAACATATCTAACCATAATAAAAGCAATATACAGCAAAACAACAGCTAACATCTAATTAAATGGAGAGAACCTCAAAGCAATTCTACTACAATCAGAAAAAAGACAAGGCTGCCCACTATCTCCATACCTATTAAACATGTACTTGAATTTTTAGCTCGAGCAATAAGACACCAAAAGGAGATCAACAGGACACAAGTAGGAAAGGAAGTCAAACTTTTGCTATTTGTAGATGATATGATAGTGACTCCAAAATTTTGATGAGGGAACTCCTATAGCTGATAAACAGTTTCAGAAATTTGGTAGGATACATGATCAACTAAAAAATAATCAGTAGCCCTATATACAAATGATAAAGTTGCTGAGAAAGAAATCAGAGAAACTCCACCATTTACAATAGCCACAAATAACATAAAATATCTTGGGATAACACTAACCAAAAAGTGAAAGACCTGTACAACATAAAATTTAAGTCTTTGAAGAAAGAAATTGCAGAAGATATTAAAAATGGAAAGATCTCCCAAGGTCTTCGGTAGTTAGGATCAACATAGTAAAAAATGGCAATTCTACCAAAAGCAATCTATAGATTCAATGCAAACTCTTATCAAAATTCTAGTACAATTCTTCACTGGATAGAACAACAGTCAACTTTATATAGAAAAAAGAAAAGAAAACCCAGGATATCCAAAACAATCCTCTACAATAAAGAAATTTTTGGAGGCATCATCATCATCTCTGACATCACATACTATTATAGAGCTACAGTAATTAAAAGAGTTTGGTATTGGAATGAAAGAGACAGGTGGAACAATGACATCAAATCAAAGACCCAGATATTGATCCACACACCTATGAACACTTGATTTTTGACAAAGAAGCTAAAATTATACAATGGAATAAAGAAAGCATGTTCAACAAATGGTTTTTGCATAATTAGATGTTAATATGTAAAAGAATGCAAATAGATCCATGTCTATTCTCATGTACAAAACTCAAGTCCAAATGGATCAAAGACCTAAGCATAAATCTAGCCACACTGAACCTTACTGAAGAGAAAATGGGAGCAGCTTTGAATGCATGGCTAAGAGGCCACTTCCTAACTATAAACCCAGTTGCCAGACACTGAAAGCAACAATTAATAAAAGGGACCTCCTGAAATTGAGAAGCTTCTGTAAGTCAAAGGACACAGTCACTAAGAAATGGAAGTTTACTGAATGGGAAAAGATCTTTACTCACCCCACATCAGACAAAGGACTTACCTCCAAAATACACAAAGAACTCAAAAATGAGATATCAAATAACCAAATAATCAAAAAAAAAACTGGGGTACAGATCTAAACAGAGAATTCTCAAGCAAAGAATTGCAAATGTCCGAAAGACACTTACGGAATAGCTCAACATTCTTAGCCATCGGTGTCATGCCATCTTACACCAGTAAGAATGGCCAATATCAAAAGCAGTCTGACTGTCCTGGAACTCACTCTGTAGACCAGTTTGGCCTTAAACTCACATAGATCCACCTGCCTCTGTCTCCCAAGTGCTAGGATAATGTGGGATTCTCCTCTGTATGCTGTGAATACCATTAGTTAATAAAGAATCTGCTTTGGGCCTGTAGACAGGGCAAAATAAAGCTAGGCAGGAAAACTAAACTGAATTCTAGGAGAAAGAAGGTGAAGTTAGGAAGAAGCCATATAGCCCTGCTGGAGACAGACACGCCAGAGCTTTACCCAGTAAGTCACAGCCACGTGGTGATAAACAAATTAATATAAATAGGTTAACCAAAGATATAAGAGCTAGCTATTATATCTCTTAAGCTATTGGTCAAACAGTACAGTAAATAATATAGTTTCTGAGTGATTATTATGGGACAGGGCAGGACAGAAACCTCCCCCAACAAATTGGCGCCAACATGGCCAACTAAATCCTCTTAAAACCTGAGAGAGTTTGGGAAGGAATTCTAGACACACAAAAAAGCAGAGTTTAACACAGCTCCTTGCTCTGTTTGCTGGTGGCATGCCACAGCTCCCTTAAGAGAGGAATTACTGATTCAATGGTAGGAAGACAAAAGAAAACAAAACAAAAACAAAAAACAAAAAACACATGGGTTTGAAAAGGTAGTTTCCTGGTCTGTGCTGCCAACATCAAATCTGGCTCTTTCAGGAGGCCAAGCATTTAATTGGATCTGTGAGCAGCATGCTACAACTTGCTTAATGGCAAGATAATGTGCCTAAAAATGGGGCAAAGTACATGGCTCTCAGAGGCAGCAAACATGCCTCCACCATGTTGGACTGGACAGAGCAAGCAGGCAAGACCATGTTGGCCGTAACCATGACCACTTAGCATTATCAAAAGGGCACTTCTTGTCAGAAAATAATTACAGATACACAATAAAGACAGATTCAGACAGATATATACCTCTAAATTGGTCACAGTATTGGATAAATATACATAGGCTTGGGAGAGAGAATAAAAATAACATAGACAATTATAATGGGATAAAAGGAAGTAAATGGTTTTAAAAATAAAACAAAGTCTTTAAAGAGAGAGAGTATAGACAGTCTTAGATTAAAGGAGTAAAGATAATAAGATAAATACTAAATTTTCAGAAAAAGTAAAAAATAAGCCACATAAAGATGGAATATACACAGAGAGTCTGGCTTATATTTATATATTTCACATATGTATTTTAAAAGTATCTTGACTTCAAAATTTGGGTCTAAGGAACTGTTGCTTTGGAAAAGAGGCATTTTTGTTTTGTTTCCACAGAAGATGAGAACCTGTGGATTTCTTCCAGACTAATGTGGTTTGATGGACCAAGACTCCCCCCGAAAGGTTGTCATGAACACCCCTAAAAAATTACTTTGCCCAACAAAAAGCAAGAAGCAGTTTGGAGAAAACTATGCCCAAATTCCCCCAAAAATGTTTATAAATGTTTGTTTACATTTAAAGGGGGATATGCTATAGAGATTTGCATTGGTATGGATCTTAGTTTATTTATACAAATTTAAGGTCAATTTTGTTATATACGTATGTCTGCTCTTCATTAAGGTATTGTGTTTGCACAGCTCATTTAAAATGCAATCTATAATTAAGAAATATAGGCTAATAGATGATCATCTGTAATAGTCAAGCTTATAATCATGTTAGGTTTTCTAGATATATATATATTTCAATTATATAGGGATTCTTCAAATATTTCAAAGACGTTTAGAATATGGCATTTGAAATATTTAAGAAGTTAGGACTTTTCATGGCAATGAGAGACATCTGCTCCTGGAAGCATCAGTCTACTTCAAGAGGATGATGGGCATTGAAGAGGCTCCTTATGGAGTTGGTTAGCCATTTGGGAAAAAACTGCTTTTGCCTGAACTGTTTGACTACTTTCAGTACCCACAGAAAAATAACTTCTGAAACTGCTTAAGGAAGGTGAGAGAGTTCTTTGGGGTTCCTGCTTCATGAAAAAGTCTTCCAGACATTCTGCAGGACACAGAAAAAAGTGACTGATAATCTTTCAATATAGGTAGACATGTCATTGAAATTTCCTGCTTTGTGGAAAAGTCTGCCAGATACTTTGGGCCTGTAGGCTGAAGATGAATGCCACAATGGTGCAAAACAACTTTGGGTGGCTGTCCAGGCAGTGAGATGTCTCTGTCAATTCTCATGTTTTGAAAGTTGCTTACAATGTACTTACTGTTAACTTAGGTAATATTATATCATTCTTGGGTCTTTCAGATAGTTGAAAAATAGATAACTATAATTATAGCTTTCCTTACCTAGGATAAAAGGTAAAGTAGATATATAAATATTATAATTATAATTATTGATTGATACTTGTTTGGTTGTATTTAATTTTACTATGTTAAAGTTAAAACCTTCCTTTTTATTTAGACAGAAAAGGAGAGGTGATGTAGGATTCCCCTCTGTATGTAGTGAATACCATTAGTTAATAAAGAAGCTACTTTGGGCCTATAGACAGGGCAGAAAAGAGCTAGACAGAAAACTAAACTGAATGCTGGGAGAAAGAAGGTAGAGTCAGGAAAAGCCATGTAGCCCTGCTGGAAACAGATACACCAGGGCTTTACCCAGTAAGTCACAGCCACATTTGTGATACACAGATTAACAGAAATAGATTAGCCAAAGATATAAGAGCTAGCTAGCAATACGTTTAAACTACTGGCCAAACAGTATTATAAATAATATAGTTTCTGAGGGATTATTATGGGCCATGGCAGTACAGAAACCACCCTCATCACTGGAATTAAAGTCACTATTACCCAATAATTTGATTAATGATGAACAATCAACAGGAATAAAATGTCTTTATCAAAAAGGGAAATTAGACACATAGATGAAAATTTAATTTTCATATGCTCAGTCAGTGATGCTGGAGGAATACCCAGGACATATTTAGAAGCTAATATAAATTAAGAACTGGTGTTGTAGAAGCAAATGTGGGCAGGCATGGTCTGTTAGGTAATAGAAACTAAATAGTGAAAGTTTTGAAGTATGGCAAACTTGGTTTAAAATTGGTGATGGTAATTATAAATTGCTTTGAGCCTTTTGTGATTTTAATCAAAAGGTCCATATACATTTATATTATTTATCACCTATTAAATATTAAAAGGGTGAGTTCCTGGATAATCAAACTGTTTCAAAGAGAAACTATCTCAACATGCGCACACACACACACACACACACACACACACACACACACACACACACACACACACACACACACACACACACCGAATTCAAAAATTGCAACTGAAAAAGGGATAAAAAGATATGCAGTTGTGGATTATGTGAGTTTATGCTATGCCAAATGGTCTGTGCTGATTTATGGAAATCTGGAGATCTATAGATTTAATAGAAAAACTTCCAAAGAGTTTTCATTTCAGTCCTCCAAGTTTATAAGTATATATTAAATTTTCTTTCCATTTTCACCAAGTTGAAACTTGTTTCTCTTTCTGTCATTGTGTCAGAGCTCTATCCTAAAGCTGAGTCTGTCTTAGAAAATGTCTGTCAAAGTCTGTAGGGAGACTGGTGTTACTGCTCATTTAAGTACAGAAAAAGACTAATGACCGCTCAACTTGAAAGAGTATGCATGGTTCAGCTTTCTAAAGGGAGCTCTTTCCTTTAGGAGAGCAAGAGTAATAAACTGTCAGTCTCTCCAACGTGGTTTCTGCCTGAGAAGGTTTTATCAATGGTGCTGTCATGATGCTGAAATTGGGAACTTCTGCTCTGCTGCTTCATAAATCTAATTGTCTCGAATCCTTGCAGTATCAGCAAAAGAAGAAACAAAAGAAGCTCCTATGTAACTTTTTTTAACCCTCAATTTAACACTGTTAGGTTATTTAATGTGTTCACCAAGAGTTACACATTTGTATTACTTATTGAATCCAGGCCTTGGGAAACCAGAAATTATTCTCTTCTCTTGTTATTCTTGAAAAATGAGATTATTTGGGAATTAGCACTCTTTTAATCTATTGTCAACGCAGGTAAATAGATTAATTTAAAACACGTAATCACTGTTCAGAATAGTTGAGCATACACAGTAAGGGCCCTTTGTTCAGTACTCTCCTCACTATCTCACATTCCTCTCTTTGAGGTATCCTCTCCTGGATGGTAGCACCATATGAATAGGATTCTTCCTTCACAAAGGTCTATCCACATTGATTTTGCACATTTGCATCAGTTTGTTTGCATTGTGTGTATGATAAATTCACCAGCAATGCATAGGAGTTTCAATAAGGAAAATAGGAATGCATAGGTGCTTCAATGAGGAAAACAGAAAGCAATTTCCCTTACTGTAAGTTAACCAAGTAACCCAGATTTTAATTGTTCACTTATGTCTCCCTGTGTCTTCTGTCATTACCTGTCTGTTGTGTTTATCTGAGACTGTAAACCTTTGCCTGTCTGAATTTTGACTTATTTTGTTTTTCCATTTCCCTGTCCCCATGTCTATGTGTTTTTGTGTGTCCCTAAAAAGGGGCTTTTGTTCTGTATTTATTGAACATAAAATATAGAATTATATGGGGAAGAACAGCTGAAAGATACATTATAAAAATCTTTAATAGAGTTTTGGATAGGAAGAACTTATGGACCCAACTGACCTAACATGTTATGTCCAACTTCTATATTATTCATTTTACAATGTCACTTTAAGCATATATTTGCTGTTGCTGACATATACCATTTTATATATACATATGTAAGCATTATCTGTAATCTATTTGCATGGAAGAGTACTACATAATTTAAGATTACAACTATTAGGTTGTAAAAGTTAATTACATGTTGTGTTAGTTTGAATATAATTGGCTCCCATCATTCCATAATCTTATAGAGTGTGGCACTATTAAGAAGGGTGGATTTGTTGGAGTGGATATGCCCTTGTTGGATGAAATGTGTCACTATGGGCAGGCTTTGAGGTCTTTTTCTCATGCTTTACTCAGTGTGTCAGTCAGTTGATTTCCTGTCACCTGCAAGATATAGCAGTCTCCACTCCAGCACCTGAATGCCACCATGCTCCCTGCCATGGCAATAATTGATGGAACCTCTGAAACTGTAGGTGAGCCCCTCAATTAAATGTTTTAATTGTAAAAGTTGTCATGGTTATGATGTCTCTTCACTGCAATAAAAAGTTAACTAAGACACATGGGGAATACAAGGCAACTAAAATTGATTGCTGCATAGTTCCTTGATGACAGGTTAAACAAACAGGCTGAGTATACAGTAGGATAGAAGTGACCCCGAGAAATACTATTTATCTTTGGTTGTGAGGCCCAGCAAAAAGTTCCAGTCTCTTAAAATATAAGAGATATTTTCTTAGTAATGTACCATTGTATATGTTCACTGAATTTTATACTTTCAGCCTGTAACTGTTATACAGATAGTTTTAAATATCCAATGATAAGACAGGGAACTGAATTTCTACACTTTTAATTCAGTTAATAATTGTTGTCAGGTTTTTTGTCCTGCCCAGTTCCTGCAGTCATTAAGTCCCAAAGAAATCATACAGAGGTCTGCCTTAACTATAAACTGATTGCCCCATTAGCTCAGACTTCTTATTAACTCTTATAACTTCTATTAGCCAATTATTCTTGTCTATGTTATCCATGTGGCTTGGTACCTTATTCAGTGAGGCAGTTGCATCTTTCTTCTTCTGTGGCTTGTCAGGACTACAGAGGAATGGGCTTCCTCCTTCCCAGAATTCTCCTGTTCTCATTGACTCACCTCTACTTCCTGCCTGCCTATTTGCCAATCAGTGTCTATTTAAAATACAATTGACAGAATACAGACCTTTCTCCCACACCACATAATTTTGGCTAAATTCAGGCCTTCAGAGTTGGCATCACACACACACACACACACACACACACACACACACACACAGACATACACACAGAGAAAGAGAAAGAGAGAGAGAAGGAGGGGAGAGAGAGAGGGAGGGAGAGACGGAGGGGTAGAGATAGAGATGAGAGAGTGAAGATGAGAGAGACTATAGTATAGATAGAAGATTTCACTACTTCTAGGAGTCTAGCTATCATGAATAGTGATCTATCTCTCTCTTTCTCTGATCTATCTCATCTCTATTCCCCCTAATTATGTTCCCTGTGTGGTACTTGGCATACAGATGTGAATCAGACTGCTAGCCCAGATACTACAGTTTAGCCAAACTGCCTTAAAATGCTCATTCACACCATATTTTAAACCTGAAGCTGTCTAAAAAAATCAGCCAATACCAAGCCTAAATAAAAAAAATAAACTGTGGAAAGTATTACATAATTTATTGATTTTTCCTTCATTGTAAAGGACAAAACATTCATATCTTCTTTGACATGATGCTGGAGCAGTTGCCTAGGAGCCCTTATTTCTCTTAATCTCAGCTTTAAAAGAAAGTATGCCATTGCATGCTGGTAGACTGCACAGGAAACTCAACTTAGAGCTGAAAGTCAGAAGAAAAATTAAAAATTAAGCTTAAAATTTGCAGTGAATATGTCTAGCTTTTGTATCACTGCAAATTCAGAAAAATGTTAATTATTTGGAGACAGAGACCAGGTTTTAAAATTGATAGATATGTCAACTGTCTTGGTTTAATTACTCTATATATTGAATTTGTGGATATCCACACTTATCCATACAGCATATATATATATATATATCTCATATATCCGTACAGCATATATATATATATATATATATATATATATCACAATATCACTTTGCATCCTATAAATATATACAATAGTTTATCAACTTATAACTAAATTAAACATAGACAATAGTGTTTAAAACTCTCTGTAACATGTTTTCCTACATGTATCAAACTTTCCACTACCCATAGAGATTCAGCAGAACCTCTGCTACATGTCCACAGACATGGTAGAGAGTTTTTATTATGCATGTGCTTTGGAAGACACCTTCTTTGTAAAACTGAAGAATATGTAGGGCAGAATTACTTTGTGTCAGTGTTCTACACTAGAAAGATATTTTTCATTTACATTCTTTATTTTACTATTATTGCTTTTTCTGGTGCTTGGGATCAAGCTCAGAGAATTGCATTTGGTATATGCTAACTGTGAATTTTTGAAAAAGCTAATAAAATGTATTTTTCATTTATAATATAATATTTATAAAATATAAATAAAATAAACATTTAAGACATTTTCATTTAAATACATCAATGAACATCTGACACTTATCTATTCATCAATAGGATACATTTTTCAATCTCTATCTATAAAGACAGCATAAACATCTGTCTGCCTCTATATAAGACCTGCAAGAGTCACTAGCTCTCTGTTTTTATTACAACACAGTACACAGCATATTTGACTATCGTCAAATTCTGTGGAGTGTCATTCTAATTTAAGAGAAAAAGAAAATATGAAATTATAGAAATTAGACTCTCTGCCTTCTTATCTGCGAACATTTGCATGGCAGTGTTAGAGAGATGGCTCAGGGTTAGCAGTGCTTTCTGCTGTTAGAGAGAACTTAGTTTGGTTCCCAGCATATACATCAAAGTCTACAACTACCTCTTAATCCAGTTCCAGGGGATCCCATATTCTCTGTTGACCTCTGTGGGCTCCTATTTGTAGGTAGTTATATAAAACTCACACAAGCATAAACGCAAACATATAAACTGATTTTGTGTGTGTGTGTGTGTGTGTGTTAGAGGTATCACAAATGTCTAATACTAGCAAAGCAAAAATGTATTTTGTTGTATCTGGTTCCATGAATCATAGGATCCCTGAATTGAAACTCAAAAGTTGTGTTACTTAAATAGTGTGAACACACGGGCTAATATGGATATCAGAACATTCCCATATGGAAGCAGCATGATATCAGACTGGGGGAAGTTGGAGTCCTAGCTTTGAGACCTCAGTCCTGTGGTATTGAAGGGCCATTTCTTATCAGTGACATGGGGATAATTATATGCAAATAGTAGTAATAATACTTGCTTCAGGGAATAATAATATTCTACTCATCTCTAGAGCAATACCCAAAAAGAAATTCTGATTGAAGACCAGAGATTAATTGGTCCCTTGGGAATAAACAGGTACACAAAAAGTTGATAGATATAGAGACTGGTTTGAAGAGCAGGCATGAGCCATATTGTGACAAAGGGACATCATGATCTCAGAAGTGTGAGTTCCACCATGATTCTCTTCAGGTTCCTTAAGATGCACTTGATATTAGTTGAATTAATGCTTCAGAAACTTTTGAAAATAGTCATTGTTTATTTAAATATAATTTTATTATTTATTTAGTGCTGACTTGACATTAAAATGTTATATTTCATTGTAAGCTTTAAGTTTTAAAATGTTTTTTTTTTTCTCATGGTTTATTTTTTTTTATATTTAAAAATTTCCATCTCCTTCCCTCCTCCTCCCCCTCCCTCCCCTCCTTCTCCCCCTTCTCTCCCCTCCTTCTCCCCCTTCCCTCCCCTCCCCTCTACCCATACCTCCCCTCCCTCCCTCTCAAGGCCAAGGAGCCATCAGGGTTCCCCACTCTATGCTAAGACCAAGGTCCTCCCAACTCCCCCCAGGTCCAGGAAGGTGATCGACCAAGCTGAGAAGGCGACCACAGAGCCCGTCCATGAAGAACAATCAGAGCCCGGAGCCATTGTCCTTTGCTTCTCAGTCAGCCCCCGCTGTTGGCCACACTCAGAGAGACGGGTTTGGTCGCATGATCCATCAGTCCCATTCCAACTGAAGTTGGTGATCTCCCATTAGTTCTGTTTACCGTCTCCATGAGTGAACACACCCCTCTCGTTCCTGACTTTCTCCCTCATGTTCTCGCTCCTTCTGCTCCTCATCGGGACCTTGGGAGCTCAGTCCAGTGCTCCAATGTGGGGCTCAGTCACCTTCCCCATCTGTCGCCAGCTGGAGGTTCCCTCACGGTCCTGACTTTCTTTCTCATGTTCTCTCTCCTTCTGCTCCTCATCAGGACCTTGGGAGCTCAGTCCGGTGCTCCAAGGTGGGGCTCTGTCATTTTCTTTGGGCAAGACTGGGCCAAGGGAAGATGGGGAGAGAAAAGTGTGAAGGGGAGAGCGGGGGAAGCTCGGAGGAATGGGGTGCTTGGGATATAGGAAGGGTGGATATGAGAGCAGGGAAGCATATATCTTAATTTAAGGAGCTACCTGAGGGTTGTCAAGAGACTTGACCCTAGAGGGGTTCCCAGGTTTCCAGGGAGACGCCCCCAGTTAGTTCCTTGGGCAGATGAGGAGAGGGAGTTTTAAAATGTTTTATTAATCCTTTGAGAATTCCATATAATGTGTTTTGAACATGTTCACCCCCTTCAGCTCCCTTCCTTTCTACCCTTCCCAAATAATGTTGAGATTACTTTTTTCCCCTTCTTCCTTCATCAACTCCAGTTTGTGTTACCCATCTAGTCTTGTAATTGTAACCCACACTAGCATATCCTCAGCCTACCATGGGTACATCATTTAAAAAAAAGAGCAGAACTTTTCCCTCTCCCATCCCCAGAAAATGCTAATAGCTCTTCAACTAGTGGTGGCCTTATATGTGTCCCTTTGCTCTCTATGCCAAGATTTTTGTCTGGCTGAATCTTCCTTTGGTTTGGTGCCTGCTGTCAAATTGCTGTGAGTTCATATTTGCATCAATTCTGTTGTGTCTGGAAAACACTGTTTCTTTGAAGTTATTTTCTGCCTTTGACTATTATACAATCATTTTGTCCCTTCGAAGAAAAAGTAAAATTCTAACAATGAATATGGGGAATTATTTACATTTCAGAATATTTCCACATTATTGTTACTTTAATTCACAAATACTCTTTAAATACCAAACTAGGGCTTAGTATGGTGTCTGCTATATTTATGGGTAAATGACCATGAAACAGATAAAATGTTTACATACTAAAGAGCATCCTGGATTGGGTCTTGTCACTCATCCATAGTTAGGAGATTTTGCTCATTGCATAAATAAAGTTCCAAATTCAGAAAATACCTGAGAGACCAGGAAGACAGTTCTTAATCTAATGGGAACTCTAAACAGGCAGATGCTCAGAAAGGATGGAGAATATGTAAATTATATACATAGTAACTAGGGAGTCAAAATTCACACTTTTGTAAGTTTTTATGCAAACCATTGATGTTATGGTTTCAATTTTATCTGCATGCAGTTTAGTACATATTTGCCTCTCTCTCGGCCTGTTTGTTAATCTCACAAAAGTACATCCTTCTCCTAGTTGGGCAGCCCCATACTCAGTGGCAATCTAGTGATCAGTAGAGGTGACTTACCACTGCAGACTCTACAGAGTTATATACCAGAAATCATCCATATAGGAAAGTGTTGAGCAAATGACTTTATCAACTGAACATTAAATTTAGTTAAATGTCACAAAGATTGTTTTGTCTACTAAAGTAGTGACAAATATATCTTCTGTGATGGGAGTATACAACCATGCCTGTATATAGATTCTGATCTCTGCCTGTGGCAAAGACAAACTCTCAGGTGATCTGATTTTGAACTAATTTTAACACCAGTTCTTCAATCTCTTTAAGACTAGTTTTGAACTCACAGAAATAAGCCTGCCTCTGCCTCCCAAGTGTGTCAAATGTGTGTGCCATTGTGTCCTGGAAAGTTCATTAAAATTTATCAGAAGATTAAATTAGAATTATAAATCTGTTGAAACAAGTAGAAATGTTATTTAACTTCTGGAAAATTGTACTAACTATGTGGTCATGTTTCACACAAATATTCTTCAGTTGGGGCTGGAGAGATGGCTCAGAGGTTAAGAGCATTGCCTGCTCTTCCAAGGTCCTGAGTTCAATTCCCAGCAACCACATGGTGGCTCACAACTATCTGTAATGGGGTCTGGTGCCCTCTTCTGGCCTGCAGGCATACACACAGACAGAATATTGTATACATAGTAAATAAATAAATATAAAAAAACAAAACAAATATTCTTCAGTGTCTTCAGACAAAAAAGAAAAAAGTTGTGCACGAATATATCATCAGTCTAAAAATATTTACTGAGTATATGCATTGCCAAAATTACAAATTCCATGAACACTATATAACTGAATTTTAGGTATTTTCATTTGTCATTTTCCAACATGTTATTCTACATGGTAGTAAATACACATTCTAAAGAACCCATCTGTCAAAGAATTACTGTCATTCAAACAGTTTTTGTTGTTACCCTCAACATTGTCTGTGTTGCTTAATTTATTGCCGATGCAAGTTTCCTTTGTATTCATAAGCAATTCTTGGGCTTCCATTGATGCAATTGCTCAAATCTTTTGTTTTGATGTGTATAAGAGCTTTAGATTTGACAAAAGAGATATGCATTAAGTGAATATATATTTGGTTAAAATATATTTCTTGTGATAGTCATCTGTGACAAAAATTCTTCAAGAGCCTGTTGGTTGATTTTGTTTGTTATAGAAATATGCTGCTAGTTCTGTAAGAAAAATGATATAGAGTTATGCAAGTTTCAATTATTTTTTATTTTCACTTTTTTCTATTTTTGATATTGTAATTTTGTTACCTTTCTTTTTTCTTTTCTTTCCTGAAAACTCCCATATATATGTATACACACATGTATATATATACATACATATAACATCATACAGACTGAATAATTTATATTTAGTAATATATGTACATATAAACATATATAATAATTATTACATTGTACAGACTAAACAGTTTATATTTAGGAATATGTGTATATACATATATGCATAAAACAGCAATTAGTGAAAAATATATCTATATTTTTTATTCTGTTAAACTCTTAAAAATTTTAAGGACACTAGAGATTTAGGTACAGGACATTTAACTACAAATTCTATTAACACTGGTAATCGGAATGCCCAGATGCTAAAATTTATATCTAAATTTGTATAAAATTTGTATTTGAACACTTCACAGTATGTAAAAACTCTAAGTTTGATAGAAGCAGGAAGGTATTTTGAGGGTATTTCAGAGTTAATTATTTGTCTGGGTCAGAGGGCTCAGAGATAATCTGTGTTTCCTTCCTTGGACCTACATGATGGTTGGAGATAATAGAGTACTGCGAGTTGTTTTCGGACCTTCACATGTATATTGTGGTATGAGGGCATATTGACACACACTTTTTTATTATTTAAAAAGCCACTGAGGTAAAAAGTGAAAATAAAATAAGATGAACAAAAACACACAAGGTGAGGCTTCAGCCCTACACAAAAAATTCCAGGCATCTAAGAAATTCTGAAAGTTGGAGAAATAGTCTTCCCTAGGGAAGAACATTCTAATTGGCTGTCCCATATCAATAGTCAGCTCTAAAAGAATTTAAGTAACATTATACCTATTGAGCAGGTTTTACTTATAAATTTTGGAGTGTGTGTATGTGTGTGTACACACATGTGTATATGTGAAACAACAATTATTGAAAAATAGAAGCACTGAATTTGAGAGAGATAGGAGGGAACTATAACAGGTGGGTTGGAGGGAGGAAAGGGAAGTGAAAAACTGATATGATTGGATGCTAATATTAAAATAAAAGAAACAATTGAAATGCAATTTAATTATCAGCACCTGGGGAAATGAAGGTGTGAGTGCCTTTATCAAGGACGTGCAGACAGACCATCTATCCCTTCTTCATCATGAGTGACAATAAGACTTTGTGAAGAAAGTCTTTGGTGTTAACAAGGCAATAGGTTCTTCACAGCCTTCATCTCAAACTTCTTATTCTTCAGAGCATAAAAACTACATCACTGCTATGTACAAACCAGCTAATGATAGCTTTTAATTATGACCAAATGAACTAAGACAGCCTTTATTCAGCTTCCTTTTCTTCATTCTTTATTACAATCTATGAGTGAAGCAAAGTCCTTTAAAGTTTTTAATGTGTTATTGAAAGATGATTGGATTTCATGTCTTCTTGGCTTGGAGGGAGCTAGGGATGCCTTAACATCTTACAAATCCTGTCTTTCCTTCCTATTATTTGACTAAATGAAAAACATTTTATATTTGATTAATTTTATATTAGAATAGTTTAATGTTCTTGTAGATAATAGTTCTCAACCTGTGGGTCACTACCTGTTTCGGGGTTGAAGTACCCTTTCACATGGGTCATCTAAGACTGTCGGATATTTACATTAGCATTCATAGCAGGAACAAAACTGGAGTCATGAAATAGCAACAAAAGTAACTTTATGGTTGGGAGTCACCAGAACATGAAGTATTGTATTAAAGGTTTGCAGCATTGAAAGTTTGAAAACTACTGTTCTATATTGAAAACATACATTTTCCAATTTTACCTGAGATTTATATCTTTATTACGAAGCAGGCTTTGTATTCCTCTGTATATAAGAACACCAAAGACTAAATCATTTAAGTAGCACACGACAGCTCATTTCATTGTGCAATGATGGAAGAACTAGATCAACTCCCTCTGACTCCAAGTTCAATGATCTTCCACTTCAATGAAACATCTCATCATGTTTTTCTCTAATAATAACCATATTTTACATCAAAGTATTATCTTTCAGACCCATGATAAAATCCACTTAAACTTCTTGGACTTTTTATTACTTTATTTCACCAGCTAATATGGTTCTAACTTTGATTTTAATCACCCAAAATGTTGATTTTCAGATATTTTAAGTGTAGTGAGTGTAAGGAAGAAATATTTTTGCTTTATTTTAAGTAAGAGTTTAATTTATTTTAAGTGAGAGTCTAATTTACTTTTATATCACAGAATTAAATCTGAGATCTTTCAGAATAAATGAACAGTAAACATATCTTCTATTATTATTGGATTACAAACTTTCCATGGGTTGGATTCTTGTGTATGGGGTCAGTTTTACTCTCCTTTTCCAATATTTTAAGAGTAAATACAATAACATAACATTTTGAAGTTTGAATTTTGCTTTGCATGTCCTGTCTTTATCTCATAAGAACTGTGTAAAATTGATGGGTCAGACGAGACATAAAGGCCTATGACTAGATAGTAGTCCACATGCACATAAATCAGAGTTTGAGCATGCTCTTTCTTTTTTCCAGGTTTTCAGAGGCACCCTGTGCTGTTGACAGATGGCATATTCTGATAAAATTAAGTGACAGTGGTAATGTTGTTTTTGATGTTTTCAGTCCTTTTCCTTGCAAGGTACACCATACTTTTGTAAGTATTCCTAGTTTTCACTAGGCATTTGTAAGTAAGCCATAAGAATTCTTCATGATAAAACTCTAAATAATAGTTCCAAAGTAGCATGCAAAGAAATGAGTATCTCAGTGTTTTTATCGCTGCAACAAAACACCATGACCAAAAGCTAGTTGGGGAAGGAAGGGTCTATTTGCTGTTCATTATTGAAGGAAGTCAGGACAGGTACTCAAAACAGTATTTTGGAGAAAGGAGCTGATGCAGAGGCCATAGCAGGGAGCTGCTTACTGGCTTCCCACCACCCCCGGGCTTGCTTTAGCCCATCCCACACCCCCGGGCTTGGTTAGCCCGACTTCTTATAGAACACAGGACCTGCAGCCCAGGAATGGCACCACCCATCTTCGGCTGGGCCCTCTCCCATTGATCACTAAATGAGAAAAAATGCCTTACAGATGGATCTCAAGGAGGTATTTCCTCAGCCGAGGCTCCTTCCTCTAATGACTCCAGCTTGTGTAATGTTGACACACAAAACCAGCCAGTACAGTGGGAGAAAAATGCTCAGAGAAAGTTTCATATTTCAAGGCATCGGGTGTTGCCTTCTGCATCTACTGATTTAACACTCACCTGGCTACATCATTGAGCAGTTTCTGGTAACATCCTGACACCTGTCACTGCCACAGTCCCTTCAACTTAGGACAAGGAAACAACACACTCATCTAGAAACAAGCAAACCAAAGGTAACATTCAGTCAGGGGATAAATGCAGGTGCTGCCTGTATGTGCATTCGAAAAGAGTTCAGCTATTTCTGAGTGAGCTGCTTATGTGGGTGGACAGAAGACACCTTCCTATGATGCAAGTGTGTGGGAAACAACACAATTCTTTTTGTCCATAAGGAAACTGAGATACATAAATAAAATAATAAAATGATAGGATGTGGGGAAATGAAGTTTATTATGCAATATACTAAGAATAAATCAACACTGTATTGCCAAGTAACCTTCAGAAAAAAAGTCACTTCTAAAACTGTATTTGGATAATTAGAAGTGATTGCTGTGAGAATGCATGTTATAGTAATATGCATTGTATGTTTTATTATAAGCACAGTATTGCTCAAACCAAGACAGGTGTTTCAAACATTATGTAAATATGAGTGAAGGGGACACATTGCATAATCAACCAGTTTTGTTTCAGTAACAAGGGCAACATTGAACTCTATCAGCATCATGTGTGATTAGTGTATGTATGTGCTGTGTGTGCACAAACTTGTGCATATGAATCCACATTTGAACACATGTATGTAGAGGGTAAAGATCAGATTTTAGTTTCTTCCTCTACTACTCTCCACCTTATTGTTTGTGACAGTTTCTCACCAAACCCAGAACTCATTGGTTGAACAAGACTAGCTCGTCAATAGGGAATCTGTCTGCCCCACCTACCATTCCTGGAGTCACAGATATATAATATACATCTGATGATAAACCTCCTTCAGACAATGGCCTTTGAGGGGCTGTACCAGGTTGAAGTGTGACTTTGGGGTAACAAAATACTACAGTCCCATCTGCTTGGCTCTCTATTCCTGCACTCCACACCTGGATGTTGACTCCTGTTCCTATTCTGTGAGTTTTCTCCTTTAGCTGGAGAGGATGTGGGGTAAAGGGAAGACTCCTGCACTGCTGGTGGAAATGCAAGGTGGCACAGCCCCATTGGATGTCAGTGTGACTATTTCTCAGAAAATTAGGAAACAGCCTTCCTTAGGACTCAGTAATACCACTTTTGGGTATATATCCAAAAGATGCTCAACCATGCCACAAGGACATGTGCTCAACTACATTCATAGCAGCATTGTTTGTCATAGACAGAACTTGGAAACAACCTAAATGCCCCTCAACTTTCCACTCATCAATTGGACTTTGGGAATTCAGTCCAGTGCTCTGATGTGGGTCTCTGCCTTTGTTTCCATCAGTTGATGGATGAAGGTTCTATGGTGATATTTAAGATAATCATCAGTCTGATTACAGGGCAAGTAAAGATTGGGCCCATCTTCTCTATTTCTTAGGATTTTAGTTGGGGTCATTCTTGTGGATTCCTGGGAATTTCTCTAGAACCTGGTTTCTGCTAACCCTATAATGCCTCCCTCAACCAAGATAATTCTTTCCTTCCTCTCATCTTGCCTTTTCTTCATTTCTGCTATCTCATTCCTTCAAGTACTTCTCAATCCTCCCATTCTCCTCTCCTCTTTCTCTTCTACTTTTCCTTCTCCCCCGACACCCTGCTTGCAATTTTATCAGGTGATCTTTTCTGTTTCAAATTTCCAGCTGGGTCTATATATGTTTTTCTTTAGGTTCACCTTACTACTTAGCTTCTCTAGGATCATGACTATAGGCTTAATGTCCTTTGTTTATAGCTAGTATCCACTTATGAGTTAGTACATACAATTTTCATCTTTTTGGATCTGGGTTACCTCACTCAAGATAGTGTTTTCTAATTCCATCTATTTGCATGCAAAATTCAAGATGTCATTTTTTTAACAGCTGAGTAGTACTTTAATGTGTAAATGTGTCACATTTTCTTTATCCATTTTTTGGTTGAGGGGCATCTAGGTTATTTCTAAATTCTGGCTATTACAAATTATGCTTCTACAGACATAGTTGAACAAATGGTTTTGTAATATAATTGAACATCTTTTAGGTATATGATCAAGAGTGGTATTGCTGGATCCTGACTCCCATTTTCTGAGAAACCACCATACTGATTTTCAAAGTGGTTGACAAGTTTATATTCCCATCAACAATGGATGATTGTTCCCCTTACTCCACATGCTCTCCAACATAAGCTATCATGGATGTTTTTGATCTTAGCCATTCTGACAGGTGTAAGATGGTATCTCAGAGTTGTTTTGATTTGCGTATCCCAGATTGCTAAGGATGTTGAACATTTCCTTAAGTATCTTTTGGCCATTTGAGATTCTTCTGTTGAGAATTCTCTGTTTAGTTCAGTACCCCATTTTAATTGAGTTACTTAGAATTTTAATGTCTAATTTCTTGAGTTCTTTATATATTTTGAAGATCAGTCCTTTGTCTGATGTGGGGTTGGTGAAGATCTTTTCCCATTGAGTAGGCTGCCTTTATGTCTTATTGACTGTTTCCTTTGCTTTACAGAAGTTTCTCAGTTTCGGGAGATCCCACTTATTTATTATTGCTCTCAGTATCTGTGCTACTGGGGTTATATTTTTGAAGTGGTCTACTGTGCCTATGAATTGAAGACTACTCCCCACTTTTTCTTCTATCAGTTCAGTGTGGTCGAAGTTATATTGAGGTCTTTAATCCATTTGGACTTGAGTTTTGTGCATGGTGATAGATATGGATCTATTTTCATTCTTCTACACATTGACATCCAGTTATGCCAGCACCATTTGTTGAAGATGCTTTTTTTCCATTGTACAATTTTAGCTTCTTTGTCAAAAATCAGGTGTTCATAGGTTTGTCGATTAATATTTGGGTCTTTGATTGGATTCCATTGGTCAAACTCTCTGTTTCTATACCAATACCAAGCTGTTTTCATTACTGTATCTCTGCAATAGAGCTTGATATCAGGGATGATAATGCCTCCAGAAGTTCCTTTATTGTACAGGATTGTTTTGACTATCCTAGGGTTTTTTTTTCCCATATGAAGTTAATTCTTCTTTCAAGGTCTGTGAAGAGCTGTTTGGTATTTTGATGGGCATTACATTGAATCTCTAGATTGCTTTTGGTAAGATTGCTATTTTGACTATTTTGATACTACCTATCCAAGACCATGGGAGATATTTCCATTTTCTGATGTCAATTTCTTTCTTTAAAGACTTAAAGTTCTTGTCAAATACATCTTTCACTTCTTTTGCTAGTGTTACCCCATGCTATTTTATGTTATTTGTGGCTATTGTGAAAGGTGATACTTTTCTGATTTTGCTCTCACCTCTTCCTCCATTTTAATACATTTTGTATATTGATACAATTTTAAGATATATTTATCATATTTCATTATATATTTTACCTCTGATCAAGATTTTATTTGCATTATTTATATTTTGATGTCATTGTACTCATTTACTGCAGAGTTGTCTATAGATTGTTTAATATTCTAATATAAAGTCTGCATCTTTAAATTATTCAAGTATTAAGTAATATATGTCAATAGTCATTTATGTTTGTCACACTTAGGCTAGTCAGGTTCTTTAGATACATAGAGACTGAATTCTGCCTAAATAGGTAATTTTCAAGGAACTAAAGAACATAGCATTTAAATAACTTAGGGTTCTGTTGATGTGAGACATGATTGCTCCTGGCAGCACTGATCTATTCCTGAAAGAATGTTGAGCACTGAAGACACTTCACCTGGAGCTTCTTTTCTTTTTGGCAAAATTAGCCTTTGGGCAAGGAACTGTACATGACTTGACAAAATGCATGGTGTCTGGACTGAACAAGCAGGATACAAGAGGAAAGAGTGCCAAACCTTGCCAAGTCAGGTAAAGACAGTTTTGAAAAATTTTCCTGCCTCTAAAAATGGGCTGTAGTTACTCTAGGCCTTAGTCAATGTTGGTTACTTAAATATTGCAAATGAGACTTTTGGCGATTTCCCAGGTAGCCAGTTGTCTCTGTTATCTACTGCACATTTTGGAAGCTGCTTAATGGTACTTCCTGCATACTCAAGTAAAATTATCTCCCTTTTCTGGTCTTCAATAAGATTGAAGATTAGATAGTCGTAGTTACTTTCCTTTTATGATTTAGCCAAGACATTTCTAATACAAGACTTAGACTCCTTAGGATAGAATGTTTATTGAATGTATATTTTCCTTGCTTAATATTGTTTGTGCTGGTTGTAATTCTAGTTTTTATACTTGATATCTGTTCTTATTGTGTATAGTTTGTATTGGGTTTGAAACTCTCTTTTTTAGGCAAAAGGGGGAGCTGATGGGGAAACCTCCTTCAGCCAATGGTCTTTGAGATCCTGGACCAGGTTGAGGCATGGCTTTGGGGTACCAAAAACACAAGATCCCTCTTATTCACCCCTTTCTTTCAATGTTCCACATCTGAATGTTGGACACCTGTTTCTGTTCTGTGAGTTTTTCCTTTTAATGTAGAAAAAATTAATATGCTCTATTTGGAGCTAGTGTGGGATTATTTGATTCACACCCCCATCTGATGTACTCTTTTAAATTCTGCTTCATACAACCATAACTACACTTTTCTTCAGTGTTAAGTGGGAATCCAAACTCAGGGTCCTAGTAATTATGCAGCAGGATCGTAACTGGCTGAGCTGTCTTTCTGGTCCATATCATGATCATCTGCTTGGAATATTGTATAAAGTCTTGGGAATTTTTCTGTAGTTTTAAAGTTACAGAGAAATGTGTTGTTATGGAGTATTGGACATCTAACTTAAATGTATTTTAATCTAGAAACATTACTATCCTGCTGAGGACAACAGTATTCATCACTGGGAAAGCACCTGTTTTCATATCCCTTTATAGGAATAATTGATTCATTGCTGAATGGTCCAAACACTGTACTTCAGTGACCTTTCTCAGTTCAGGTAACTATGTCCATGCTTCTTAGGCAGATCTCTGTGCTCCTCCATAAATTGATCTAAGCTACATTTTTAAATATCTATATTTGGATGAATTTTCATTTTATATTTTCTGACTGTGACAATATTTAATATATTAAATTCTTCCCATGATCCAAAGATTTTTTTCTTTATGGATACTAACCATAAAACTCAGAAAACTCAAGTTTTACAGTTCTGACTCAAAGTTTTCATCTTCCATAAATTATTTCCAACTTTCCCAGAGGAAGTGGTCACTTGTTTTTCCCTAATTATGGACATCTGCAGGAGGTTTAAGCTAAAAAACATCTTTTTTGAAGGATTAGCTGTGTTTACAACAAATCAGGAGAGCCATTTGCTCTAGTTCTTGGCAACCACAGAGCCTGACATTTGCTCATTTTACCTAACTGAAAATAGTTACCCTAAAAATTCTTTATCTGTGTTTTCTGGGAACTTTTTGAGATCAGAAGTACAATGAGCAGTTCATTTTAGAAAGATGTGGGTGGACATTTCACTGATTTTAAATACATATTTGTGGTCTTAATGATATCTAAGTTAAAGAATCCAGGTTAACTGTGGTATTTTTGGCAAAGACCTTTGTCCCATTCCTGTGTTGGTGCTCAGAATGTGTTTGAGTGCACAGGAGATACCCATTATCTTTATTTTTAAAATTTGCTTGCTAAATGTTTGTTTGGTAATATTTTACTCTTTTGACTCTTAGTCATTATACCACCCAATTCCCAAATAAATCACACATGAAAGATTGTTCTTAGTTATGAATACTTGGCCTTATTTTGGCTTGTTTCTTGCCATATTTTCTTAACTTTAATTATCCAGACTACCTTTTGACTCTGAAATTTTATCTTTGTCTGTTTCTATAATCTTACTTTCACTCTTACACTGTGGCTTGCTAGGTGGCTGGGCCCTGATGTCTTCTCTCCTTGTTCTCTTCTTATTTATACTTTCTGCCTGCCAGCACTGCATATCCTTGTTACTAAACTTGCTATTGGCTGTCAACTCTTTATTATACCACTGGGTATTTTAGACAGGAAAAGAATCATAGCTTCACACAGTTAAACAAATACAGCATAAACAAAGGCAACATACATTAAAATAAAATTCCCCAATATTTCCTCTTTTTTATTTCTAAATAAAAATGAAAAGATTTGGTTTTAACATTTTTAACTATTTACAATAAGAACAATTATCAAACAAAGATTATATTCACAGTGTGCTGACTTCCAATTCATTTGTGTTAATTTAAAGAAAATACTCCTTAATATAGTCTATCTTATTATATCCAAAATTTTATACCTAATTTACTTTCTTTCATATGTAAGAAAAACTGCAACTATAGCTATCTACTCTTCAATTCCATCAAAGGCTCCAGAAAGATATAATATTTTTAAATAAACAAAAAGTGCATTGCAAGCAACATTTAAAACCCTAGAAATGACAGAGACATCTGACTGCCTGGATAGTCACCCAAATTTCCTTTACGGTTTTGGGACATCCATCTTCAGTCTACAGGCCGATAGTATCTGGCAGACTTTTCAATGAAGCTAGAAATTTGAGAGACTGTCCCCCTATATTGGCAGTTTGTCAGTCACTTCCCTCTGTGTCCTGCATAATGTCTGGCAGTTTCTTTTATGAAGCAGGACCCCTGAAGGACCATCCTACTTTGGGCAAAGTTTGAAACAGTCACCTTCCTGTGGGTTTTGCATGTCTTCTCTGCGCAGCACATAGTCTGAAGTCAAAGGCAAGAGCACTTTCTTTGCTTAATTGCTAACCTTGCCATAATTAAAAGAAATTTTATAAGGAAACTTATTTAATGTTCATATCTTAAGCAAATTGATGCTGGCAGGAGCAAATGCATTTTATTATCATGAAAAACATCAAATTAACAAAAAAATTTAAATGTCATAATCCATAGGTCTTTAAAGTATTGGAAGACCATTTATCTATCTAAAATATATCTCTGTGTGATCTGGAAAACATACCTGGCATATCTACAAGTGTTATTGATATAGGTGACTAAATATTGACCTGTGCTTCCTGGTTATACTAAATAGTCAAAATAATAGCTTTCAAAAACTAGAAATTTACCTTACATTTTAAATAAACTGTTTAGATACAATATGTTAAACAAGAGTCGAAACACACACACACACAAATATATATATATATATTATGTAATATATATATAATATATATATTATGTTGTAGCAGAAATAACCTTAAATTGGTATCAATATACAAAAAATCTTTTAAACAAGAGCAAAAACATATATAGTATATTATAACAAAAATTACCTTAAATTTGAATCAATATACAAAAGTACTTTAAGCAAGAGCAGAAATATAAAGTATAACAAACTTGACTTTGAATTTGTATTCATATACTAAAATTCATGCCAAAGCAAAATATCTGAGATTAACAGTTGTGGTTTTTACCCTATATTTTTATATTACCCTGAATTATAACAAACATCCATGGGCCACCAAATAACCAAAAGCATCCCATAACCCAGCTCTTCGGGAAGGAATGTTGTCATCATTTTCTCTAGACTGCTTCTTTCTGAATGTAGATGAAGGCATCTTTGGGACTCAGAGAAAATTTTGAGATAATGGTGAAAGACCCCCAGTTTGGGTAGACTCTCACTCAAGTCTCAGGATAACATGAACCCCCTCCCCAGTAACTCATGAGAGACTGTCCTTGCTGAATCACACCAGGTTTATTTGACAGGACAGGAACCAGTGCACCTAGACTGAGACTCATAACCCCACGCAGGAAGAAGGGGTATTTAAGGGAAGAGACCACAACCCAGTAATCCAAAGTGGGTAGGGAGGGCATCATTAAAAATCCGAAAATACCAGTGATAATCCCAAGGAGGTAACTCCCTATTTCTCAAGATTATTCTCAAGATTACAATATAACTTTATCTTCAGCTAGTTCCTGAAACCGAGTCACTGAACCTAGATTTTTTGGCTCTATTTTTCCTGCTAGAGGGGTCTGGATTTATCCAGGTCTTTCAATGGCCTATCCTGGGAAGACCACCTATAACCTTTATTGATAGATATCAGCTGCCAAGTTTCGGGAGGCCTCCCCTGATCAAACCAGATACATATCAACCTTGAACAAATTCATAGCATCTTGTTTCCTGTGGAAATAAAGGCAAAAGTGTTTCTGCCAAGCATTTTTGATTTTCATTTGACAAATACATATTTTGACTCTTTAGGCAAGGAATTCTTAAAATATCGAGGCTGGTTTATCGCAACAGTCCCTCTTTCAATTCGAGGTCTCTTAGCAGCTAATGGAAAATCAGCACAGAAGCATACAGGATTGGAACTCCCTGTGTGTTTTCCATTTTTACCTGTTTTTTAAAAATACTTTACTATTTGTTTCTTTTTGTGAGTGCCTATACCCATTTTCTTTTTTAAGTTTTTTCCCCCATTTGGACCTCTTTTACTATGTATCTTTTAGACTTTTTGACAGCTTATACAAACTTTAGAATGTTAAACTACACCTTGGTTGTCCTCATACAGATCTATTGGCTGTTTTTTCCCACTACTTGGGTCATAGAAACTAAGCCTGGAGCTCATGGCATCGTCAGAAGCTGGTGATCAAGAACTATGTTAAACCTTTCTAATTAAGTCCCTGAGCTGCCACAAGCGGTTTTTACTGAGCTTGTCATTTCTAGTTCTTGTTTAGCACTGCCTGCTGTACAGCCATGCCTCTTAAAGGAGCCATGTTTCTTTCTTCTTTTTCTTTTTAGCTTTCTCAACCTTGTGGAAATACGAGCCCCATGTTGGGCTCTAAAATGTCATATGATGTTTTACTCTTTTGGCTTTTGGGGAGGTGACCCACCATTGAGCTCCCAAACAAATCACACAAGATAGCTTATTCTTAGCTATGAATGCCTGGCCTCATTTTGACTTTTACTCTTGCCAGTTTTTCTTGAATTATTCTGACTACCTTTTACCTCTGGGCTTTTATCTTTATCTTTGTAATCTTACCTTCATTGTTAGTTGCTGACTGATTGGGTGACCATGTTGCTGGAGGGCTGGGTGTCTGGATATCTGGGTAGCTGGGCCCTGATGTCTTCCTTTCCCTGTCCTCTTGCTGCTTCTCTCCTCCAGATTCTTTCTTTTATTTATATTCTCTGCCTGTCAGTCCTGCCTATTCTTGCTCCTGCCTTGCTGCTGGGCATTCAGCTTTTTATTAGACTATCAGTTGTTTTAGATATGCAAAGAATCACAATTTTACTGAGTTAAACAAATACAGCATAAACAAAAGTAACACACCTGAAAATAATATTGCCCAACAAATATTTATCAGGAAGTTGTTAACTTTCAGTTCATTAAAATTAAAGTAAATAGCTGTTGCCTTTCCGAGATTTGAATGCTGGAATCCACCTATGCATTCCACAGCTATTGATTGAATATTTTTGTAACACAAGTAAAGGTATGTTTACTTCATTTGGAGAAACATTCACTTCCAGAGATGTATTTTAAAAATAAATTTTAGACAATGTAATTTGTCATTTTATTAAAACAAATAAGAGTTTTTAAATCTTATGATTATATTTGATCCAATTTTTTATTCTTTTTTTCCTGGAGCTTCATAAAATATTGAGTATATTGTCAGTTTGTGTATCAAGGTAAGTGTACTGGCTAATTTTATGTCCGCTTGACACAAACTAGAGTTATTTTAGAAGAGGGAGCCTTAGTTGAAAAAAATTACTCTCACCCAACTGACCTTTGACAAATTACGTGTGTTTATTTGCTTGAAAATTGATGTGGAAGTGATGTGGGAGAGTCTTCTGTTTGTCTTTATTTCATTGGTTAATTAATAAAGAAAACTGCTTGGACTAATAGGTTAGAACATAGGTGGGTGGAATAGACAGAACAGAATGCTGGGAAGAAGGGAAGTGAGTCAGATACAATGAAGCTCCGACCCAAGATGGACATAGGCTAGAATCTTCCCGGTAAGCCACCCCTCGTGGTGCTACACACAATACTAAATATGGGTTAATCAAAATGTGAGAGTTAGCCAGTAAGAGGCTGAAGCTAATGGGCCAAGCAGTATTTAAGTGAATACAGTTTGTGTGTTGTTATTTCGAGTGTAAAGCTAGCCGTGTGGGAGCCGGGTGAGATGAAAAGCAGGCCTTCCCCCAGCTCCCTTCTACATGGAAGGGCTCAGTCAATGTGGATGGTGACACCCCTGAACTGTTGGTTCTGGAAGCTCTAAGAAAGTAGGGTGAGCAAGCCATGAAGAGCAAGCCAGTAAGCAACACAAGCCCATGGGCTCTGCATCAGCTTCTGCTTCCAGATTCCTGCTCTGAGTGACCTCATGCATAGACCACTGCCTGAAAGCATAAGAAGAAGTAAATCCTTCACTCCCAATGTTGCTTTTGGTCATAGTATTTTATCTCTGCAATAGAAACCCTAGCAAAGGCAGTGTATTCATATACAAAGTGTGGTGTGTTTGTGTGTGTATGTGTTTGTGTGTGTGTGTGTTAGTGTGTGTAGTCCAAAGGTCAACCTATGGTATAGATCCTCTGGAAGTACCCCTCTTGTCTTTCACTGGGATTCAGGGCTTAAAGGTTATGCTAGAAGGCTAGACTAGCTGTTTGACTAATGAGCCCCAAAATTCCTTAGTCTCAGCTTCTTCAGAATTTGAATTATGAATAGCCATAACTATTGTGCTTTTCATTTGGAAAGTAGAGATTAAAATGAAGGCCTCATGCATATGAGGCAAGCACTTTACACACTAAACTATCTTCTCAGTCTTTGACATAAACATTTTTCTATAAAACTTTAGTGATACCCAATTCTGTGTTTCAAGACAATTGGTTTCTATAGAATGAAGAAAAGTGATATAAGCAGTTGTTTTAAAATATCACACTATAACATAAACAATATTTAAGTTCTACATAATATTTTGCAGCTGTTACCATATGTATGCAAGAATGCCTTATTCATTTGACACTAACACCATTTTGTAGTTGGTAAAGTTGAGTTTGAGGAGTTGTGTCACTTGTCCAAAGTTGCAGGGTAATATGAAATAAATGTCTTTATGGTGCTGCTGTCTAATGACTTCAGGTTAATTTTAATCCCTGTTATAGGTTTGCCCTTATTCTCGCAGTTAGCAAATCTTAAATATATTTAAACCCAGGTTTTCCTCAATTAAGTTAGAAAAGATTATTCTAAAATTGGCAGCTTCTTTCTCAATGAACAATGACTGTCTTCAAATGTTCTCTGAAATCTGTTTTATTTTTCCAATCTGGACTTTTCAGTGCTTCCAATATTTTTTCGGTTGGGGGAAAAAGAATCAGAATTCTCCCTGAGGAAAAAAAGCAACGCATTATGGAAAATCCAGAAGCAATTATGAAAGGATTTTCAAATATGTAACTATAGGTTACTATATTCATTTTTGTTGAATGTATATGATCTTCATTATGTACAATGACTGTGACTAAGTATTAACTATGCTTTCTAGTAGGAGTAAATGTCTCATTGTTTTTAATGGAACCACTCAGGAACTTGAGTCATCCAGGAGTCCCAATTTGCATTAATTACAGTGACTAATGAATCTATTAAGAATATAAAACATGCTAGTTTAGGGAACATAACTGACAGACTAATAAGCAAAATTTATTTGGGGTAAGTAAAATTTCAGTAAAATATATGTTAGAGCTAAAGTTGAGGCAGTCTGAATGACTAGCCTACATTTAATGTGACAGATTACAGTTGACTAGAAGTGTTTTTGACAGTTGCAGTTGACCATAAATACAATAAACTGCAAAAGTGAGATTTTTATGACCAGGTTTTCCAAAAATTAATATGAATATATTTTAGGTGAGTCAGCAGAGCTCTGTATACAGAAAAAAAAATTAAAATAGACACACACGAATTTTCCTACCATCTCCCTCTTCTAACACTGCATCCACCATTCTTACATGCCTCTAACACTATTAATTACTTGTCTAGAAATATATTCTAAATTATTAACTGTACCTATATGGAGAATACAGAGTGAAGGTAGAAGAAGACCATAAATGCTGGAAGAAAGGTGTGGTGTTTGCAATACTAGAGGAGATCAGTGCTGTGAGACAAAGGTCGTTACCCTGTCAATTATATTTTAAATAACTGCTGATTGGCCAGTAGTCAGGCAGAAAGTATAGGCGAGGCAATGAGAACAAGAGAATTCTGGGAAGAGGGCACAGTCTGCCATTGTGACCCAGCCTCAGAAGAAGAAAGATGTGAATGCCTTGCCAAATAAGGTACCAAGCCATGTGACTAACATAGAAAAGAATAATGGGCTAATATATGTTATATAAGAAGACTGATACAATGGGCCAATCAGTTTATAGTTAATGTAGACATCTGTGTGATTTCTTTGGGACTTAATGACTGTGGGAACAGGGCAGGACAGAAACCTTAGATAATAGACCAGGTAAGAAGAGAATGAAGGTGAACATTTACAAAAGGAGTTAGATCGAGGGAAATCTACTGTCCTGCTTGCCCACAGCTGGCATGGACCAGTACACAACTGAATGTGTGGATAACAAAAGCAGCATAAAAAAAATTGAAAAACCCCATGTAGACCTTCATGGTGCTGGGATAGCACAGATACTTTATAGGCAGACAGGTGTTCATATAGACCTGACTCTTGTTTATTCACTCCAGCTTCTGTGCTCCACACAGAGAAGAATGGAGAGCAAGGCTTCAAATGCTGTGGCTTGTGCATGACTGAAGCTACAAGCTTCTGTATACACAGGCTGTGACTTGATTCTCAATTTGTTTTTAACAGTTCATATGTTCAGAACTGATTTTCACCCTTTCCTTTGTATTGCAGAACTTTCTTTTTGTGATTGCTTGAATTATTAACTTGAAAGAATGTACAGCAATCTCTTCATGAGAGTCTCAGTGAGGATTTTTCTGTGGGTATATCTGTGAATGGCTTTTCTTAATTGGGTCTTTCAGGTAGAGGAATCTACACTGAGTGTGGTGTTTTAACTCTATAGAGTAAAAAGAGGTAGTAAAGCAGTAAGCATGCCTTCATTACTTACTGTTCTTTTCTGCAGCTGATGTGCTGTATCCAGTTTCACTTTAAGTTCTGCTCCCGTGGACTCTAACTAAAATTATAAGATAACATAGATGTTTTACCCTTTAAATTGATGTTTAAAAGTTATTTTGTTGTAGCAATATAAATATAAAATTAGGACCCCTTCCAATTTTATTCCTTCTTCCATTAGGGAACGTTGTGTCATTTTGATATTATGCAGAGCAACAGTGATCTAACTTGTACCACCTTCATATTTGACTTGGCTCTCAACTCCCTTTGTGGCCAATACACAGACTCTCATTATCTTACAAAATTAAGACTATTTTCTATTTGTCATAAGTTTAGAGAAATTTGCAGATCTCTGCCAAAGGGCAAGTAGTTCTAAAAAGAATTCAGACCAGACTCCCCAAGTCTTCTTTGAAGCAACTGAGATTAAGTCAGCCTATTTTTAAGAAATTCAACATTAAAAATTAGTTGATCTTGAATTAAGGACATAGTAAGTTTGTATAAACTATGGAGGAGTAACAAAAACAACAGATTTTTTATTAGACTTTTCAGACATGAAATATAGTCATATTCAATTTAAAATAATTAAAATGTGTAGGCTAAAGAATATGCTTTGGGGAAACTAGGATGCACTGCTGCACCTTACATGGAGGGAACAGAGGCCCTTCCTTCTATGTCACAGTCTATGGGAATTCATGTAGTAATTTCTCCCTAGTTACTACATTTCTTCCTGTGGCTTTTCCTTTTAACCTGTCTTTATTAGTCAATAATTCAACCTCTTTCACTATAGGTCATCATACACACACATCACACACACACAAGGATGCATACATTGCTCAGCCTAGATATAGTAAGGAGGGCCTTGGACCTTCCACAAGACAATGTGCCTTACCCTCTCTGAGGATTAGATGGGGGTGGGGTGGGAGGGTGTGTAAAGGGAATGGGAAGAGGGTAGGGAGTGGGAACTTGGTTTGGTATATTTTTAAAAATATAATTTTAAAAAGCCCATAGAATAGGAAAAAAATGTGTGAAACTTGGATTCAAGTAGCTTCCATAGGAAGTCACTCAGATAAGTATAACACACAGTGAATATATAAAAAACAAAAATTTAAATGTTAAAACCAATGGTTATTTAGAATTTGTTAAGTAGCGATTTATTATAGAGGCTTAAAAGAACAAAGATTCACAAGTGCTGTGCATACTTTATATATATCTTTGTGGTTTCTTCACTGGGCCTCTAGTCTGACAAGTGTCCCTCTTCTCCTAGGTGCTCCACTGCTGCTAAGTGTTTTCATGGTAGGAGTTGTTCAGATGTACCGCTCACATGACAACATGTAGCCCTCATTAGGGTGTGATCATTTCACAGGGCTGCTGTGTTTTTACATTGGTATGGAACCAGGCCTACACAATAATAACAATGAAGCATCAACATTTCAGCAACTGAAAGGTAAAACAGAGATGACTGTTCTGAGAAGAACAATACACGCTGGTCAGTCACTGTCATCCTTACGCATTACACAGAAAAGGAGGACTGCAAGGAAGTGGGAGCCCAATGTTAAGGTATCTTGACATTGTGTGTCTTGCAACCTAAGCTCATTAGTGAAAGCTTTCATATATGCTCACCACATTTATAACACTCTTATGTATGTAATACTTAGCTACTTAATGAAAGATTTAATTAAATCCGCAAATTAAATCAGATTTTCTTATCTTGTTCTCATAAAGTACCTTACAATTTTTCTTCCCAGCAATTACATTTTATAATGACATAATGATGTGATTGCATGATTGATATCTATATTAAACTCTAACTTGCATTGGTAATTATTGAATTTATTCTGAGAACCATAAAGATAGAGTGCTGATAATTTTTCATTTCTGAAAACATCTTCTACTTAACACTATTATAATGGCAGTACATTTCTACTTTCTTTTTCTTATTACACTTAGTTGGTGTGTGTGTATTTGTGTGTGTGTACGTTTTGTGTATCTGTACAAACACAAGCTATGGTGCACATGTAGAAGTCAAGGGATGTTTTGTGAGAGTTGGCTGTCTCCTCCTACCATGAGAGACCAATGGATTAATTTTGGTCTTCAGTTTGATAGCAGTTGCCTTTACATAATGAGCTATCTCTCACTGGACCCACAATGTTAATCAATATTCATAACAATTTTGGAGAGCACAGATATTCAAACATTTGGAACAGATGAGAAGAATAGGGGAGTAAAGGACTACAAAATACATAAACCCAACACAACTTAATAGATTAGATTTATTTATTTTATTCCGAACTAACTTTATAACATATCTAATAAAAACTGCAACTATAACTATCTAGTCTTCAGCTCCATCAAAGCTTTGTATTAAACCATCAGGTGTTTTAGACAGGTAGAGAAGCATAAATTTAAGCTGTGTTTAAATCACAGCTACCTTGATTTAACTCTCACAATAGAGTTAAACAAATGCAGCATAAATAAAAGTCATACACCTGAAAATAATATTCTCCAACCCAAATATTTTTGCCTATGATATCAGTTCAAATAATTTATGCATGGTCTGTTACATTTTTCATTCTCAAGACAGTAAGCAAACATAGTTCTTTACAAATATTTTTGTTTTTAATGTTTGCTGAGTCAAATGAAAAAGAGTGTACATCATTACCTAGGATTCTAATTTTCTTTAGTTTACTGTTGAATTTGTGATTGATTTTGAGTTGAATTTCAATTTTGTACATGGTACTAGGAGCAGATTAGGTTTTTTTTTTTTTTGGTTTTTTCGAGACAGGGTTTCTCTGTGGCTTTAGAGCCTGTCCTGGAACTAGCTCTTGTAGACCAGGCTGGTCTCGAACTCACAGAGATCCGCCTGCCTCTGCCTCCCGAGTGCTGGGATTAAAGGCGTGCGCCACCATCGCCCGGCCCCAGATTAGGTTTTTTTGTTGTTTATTTTTTATTTTGCACATTGATGTCAAGCTAGCTTTTGTACTCTGCTTGAAATCAATGCCTTACTTTTCTGGTATGTCCCATCAATCTTTTTTCTGTCATACGCCAATACATTTCCTTGATGATTGTAGTGTTTATAATGTGCATTGAGGTCAGGCTACATAAATTGTCTAAAGACATTGTTTTAAAGGTGTTTGAATTTCATGAGGGCTTTATAATTACCATGTAAATTTCAGAATTAGATTACTTGATTTTATAAATTAAAAAAAGAACACTGGAATTTGATTGAAGATTGATTCATATGGATGGATTTGTGAGAACTGGCTTCTTATGGATATTGACCTTTCAGCTATATGAACGTAGATGAATCTTTTATCTTTATGTCTTTTTAATTTCTCTCAACAATACCAGTGTTTACATCTTTAATTTTGCTTATCTATGAGTACTTTATTTGTTATTTCTTGCATTATTGAAATTGCTCCTTTTATTTTCTGTATTTTTGTTATTCTTTGCTAGTATGCATATTAAAAATGTGTTAAACTTGGCTAACACCTCTAAGAGACTTTGGAAGATTTCAAAGGTATTTTCTACATGACCACTTTGCCTACTGAGAGATGGACTGCCTTCTTAATTTTCTTTATTTTTAATCTGAAGATGTTTTAATTATTTTCCTTGCCATAGTGTTTCAATTACAATATTCAGTATATAGTTGAGAGGGATGAGTTTGTTGTATTCCTAATCTTTTTTTTTTTTTTTTTTTTTTTTGCAAATACAATCCTGGTGTTTATTTATCAGACCTTAGCAGTGTAGTCCTTGACTGGCTATTAAATAGGGCAATTTGATTATGCTGGTACACTTAGCAAACAGGTAATACATATTTTATCCAAGATTTTAAAATATGGACAACACCAGTAAGTAAGCATCTGGTACATGAATATAATACAGAGCTGAAAATCTCTCCACAGATCATGGAGATCCAGAGGTGATTTGCATATTTGAAATGTCTCCATTTTAGTGAAGTATGCCCAGAGATTTATCTTAAGGACAGAAAAGCTCTTAAATAACAATTTACAATACAACTGGCTTTTGATGTCACATTAAGAAAATCATACTTCAAACTCCAGAGTATGTGGGGCCATAAAACCTGATTAAAGTTTTATATGATAAAAATCCCAGTAAGTAAATGGCTTATTGATAATCTCAGATTCAATTTAATCATCCAAGAAAAAGTAGTTTCCACTCTTCTTTTGTTCTACATCCTTGATTGAATTGAGCTTATTTATTCGTGGTCTATAGTTGTTGGGATCTCTTCTGAATGTAATTTCCAGTTGAGACAAAAATTTGTTCATGCCAGCCAAAAGAGTTTGAGGACTGTTTGCAACTGTATTCTTAGACGGAACACCATCAAACACGATGACGCGGTCTGCTAGGTAGGTGGCCATGATGAAGTCATGTTCCACAACAAAAGCTGTCTTCTTTGCATGGAGTATGAAACGTTTGACGACTCGGGCTGCCATTAATCTTTGCTCAGAATCCAAATATGCAGATGGTTCATCAATTAAATAGACATCAGCAGGTTTCCCCAAACAGAGAGCTAAAGCTACTCGCTGAAGTTCACCACCAGACAATGTCTGCACCTCTTGATCAATGATGTTTTCAATCTGTAGGGGCTTCATCACATCAGTCACAAACTGTGGGTGAGTGTAAGCATCTCTGATCTTATCATGCAGTAATTGGCGAGCACTTCCAGTTGATTTGGGACTGATTTTCTGTGGCTTATAACTGACGTTTAGAACTGGTACTTCTCCTCCTTCGTCGGGTTTAAGCCTTCCAGCAAGCATTCTGATAAATGTGGTTTTACCTGTACCATTTTCCCCCAGCATCACCATGATTTCAGAATCTGTAAACTCTCCAGCTACAATTGCGAGCTCGAACTCGCCCATCTTTTTCTTCATCCCAGGGTATTTATACATACACATCTTTTTAACTTCTTCTTCGTTTGCTGTCTCAGCTACCTTAAAGACAAGGGATGCATCCCTGAACCTCAAGTTCTCTGTGGGAACATAGCCGTCCAAAAAGATGTTTATGCCTTCTCTTACACTAAAAGGCATAGTGACCACACCATAAGCACTTGGTACACCATATAAACAGCAGATGAAGTCAGAGAGATAGTCCAATACACTTAGATCATGTTCCACCACAATGATGTACCTATCTGGATTTATTAGAGATCTAATAGTAATGGCAGCTTTTAAACGCTGCTTGACATCAAGGTAACTGGAAGGTTCATCAAACATAAATATATCAGCTTTTTGTATGCAAACGACAGCACAAGCAAATCTCTGCAACTCTCCTCCTGAAAGATCTTCAACATTTCGTTCTTTAAGGTGAGTTAAATCAAGTTGCTGACATACAATTGCCTGTGTCTTTGTTTCATCTTTTCGGTCCGAAATAGATCCCACTGTCCCCTTCGCAGACTTGGGAATTTGGTCTACATATTGAGGTTTAATAATGGCTTTTAGGTCATCTTCTAGAATCTTGGTGAAGTAATTTTGTAATTCAGATCCACGGAAATAAGTCAAAATCTCTTGCCAATCAGGCGGATCATCATATTTTCCAAGGTTTGGCTTTTGCTTTCCTGCTAAAATTTTTAATGCAGTTGACTTTCCAATACCATTAGTTCCAACTAATCCCAAAACTTCACCTGGACGAGGGATAGGCAATCTGTGAAGCTTGAAGGCATTGGCACAATATCGATGTGTTGTTTCTTTTTCCAAGTTGCTTGGCAAGTTGACAATTGATAAGGCGCCAAAGGGGCATTTCTTAATACAAATACCACAACCAATACAGAGAGTCTCAGAAATCCATGCTATTTTGCTCTGGGGTGTAACCTCTATGCATAATTTTCCCATTCGAACCACAGGGCAACTCTTTTTGCACTCCTGTCGACATTTCTTAGGTTTACATTTGTCATGGTTGACAATAGCAATTCTTGTTAATTTGTCTGCCATAATTGTAACAAAGAATATCTGGCTTGCCTGGAGACGACGGTCCTCTTACAACCGGGCGTGCAGCGGTCAGAGCGGCGCTAGCCTTCAGCTCTCCGACGCACAACGTGTTCTTACCGCCACCGGCCAACTGTATTCCTAATCTTAAAAGGAAAACAATGACCTAATACCAAACATAATGATTTATTTTTTGAAAGAAGCTCCTTATCAGTTTGCTATCATCTCATCCTTAGCTAAGAGAGTTTTTAAATAAACAAATATGAATGTTATTTTCATCATATTTTTGAATTTATATTATATTTTAAAGACTATTAATGTTATAGCTAATCCTGAAAAAAATTAAATGTTAATTTATTCTTGTGTTTCTTTGAATAGTCAATATTTGGATTATTTCTTTTACACATTATTTGGATTATTTAAATCCAATGAATTGTATATAGGTTCGTGGAAATATTGGTCTCTGGACATCACTTTGTAATATTTTTCTTACATTTGGTGTGAGGCTAATGATGGAATTATTAACAAATTAGGAAAGTATCACAAGCTCTTCCAGTTTTGGAAATGTTTGCCTAGGATTGGGGTCCCTTCTGTCAAGAGTAAACCTTTGAAATATCAAAATATAATCTTGGACATTTTTCTTTATATTTTGAGTGTTCTGCTTTTATATTATATAATTTGAATCTTTGTTGCTTTACACTTTAATACTTAGAACTGGTATATAGTCTTCCTGGTGTTATCTCTATTAGTGATGTGAAGAAACAATATTCTTGTACCTTCTTCATCATTTCCTCTCATCTTTCCAGGAAGCTCACTTCTTAGATTCAGGCAATTTCTCACGGCACATGCATATCAACTCCTTCATTAAAATCCTCAGGCAGATCTTTCATATATGGAAAATTCATCCTTGTGCCTCTGTTCTATCAAGACAACTTTGTCTTTGCTCAGAACCCTATCTACTTTGGCCAGAGAATTCATAGTTATCTCCTATATATAGAAAAAATGCCAACATTTATTTGTGGTTCTTCTGACCCATCTAGAGATGAAACTGTAACCTCTTATAAAATTTCCTAATAAAAACAACCAAGGATAATTATTACTAACTATTTGAAACTGCTCCTTTAAGAAATTGTGATGTCATGTTGCTGGGAATGTAGCTCAGTTGCTCTAACACTTCCTTAGCATATGTGAAGTCATGAGCTAGTTCCCAGAACCACACCAAGCAAACAATCAGACAAAAGCATGTTTTTATACTTCTGTTTTAACTCAAATCATTGAAAAATAAGGATAGAGAATACATGAATAATATGACAAATATGTAGCTAACATCTAAAATGGTTTACTATTCTGGTAGCAGAGAAATGAAGGCTCTGCAAACATTCATAACCTCACCATGGTTCCAATTTGATGTATTGTTACCAATTCATGAAGGGAAACAGATGTTATTATTGTCTTGTGAAGTAATGCCATAGGTGAATATACTTGAAACAAAACAGGAATTTTTAAAATCATTTCTGAAAATGTTTGGTGGCTATTCCAAATATCTAGCCCTTTCTCCAAGCTCATATATTCAAATAATTGTCCTATTCCTTTTTCATCTCTTTCTCATAGTATCTTTTTATCATTGCATATCCCATGTGTCCTTGCCTGGGCTTCATCCCTATCTTTCAACATCCAATAGGCCTGTCACAAACAGAGCATGTGAGGACAAATTTCTCAGCTGCAGTTCTCTCTACATGCTTTTCAGTTAGAGCCATACAATGCTCTTGTTTCACAGTCACAAACTCTATAATTTTCATTTGTGTCATGTCTATGCTTGCATCTCAAGTAATTGACTGAAAATAGACAGCAGAGATTTGATGCAATTATCAACATTGTTACTCTGTTCTACCCAACACAGATAAGCATGTCTTTGTATCTTTTTCTTATAAACAGTGTTTAGGTTGGCGTACAAAATAGTAGGTTTCCTTATGCATTTTCAGATACATACATATATATGTGTATACATACATATATTTATACAATTATGGTAGTAAGGATTTGAATATTAATGAAATGCAATGATTCATATTCAAATCCTCATTACCATCTCTTGTTTTTGTCTGACTGGTCATCTTCTTCGTAGAGAGTACCTTTATTTTCACATTATATGCATGCGTGTCTATATTAATCTGAATATATTCAAAATATATTAATTTGAATTTCACATCACAGAAAAAGGAAGTGATTTTTTCCCTTGCTAATCTTATTTCTCCACCTTCTTTTCCACTATTTATTTCTTTAAAGATTACTTATTACAAACTAAATAAGTGGGTTTTCTCCAGATTGCCCTTCAAGCTGTGACCTTCAAAGGGTAAATTCAGTGTGACTAATTGTTCCATTATAAAATTTTCTATTATAAAAACAATTAAATTGCCATAAACCCTAAGGTTCTACAAATAATAACACTATTCCTTTTTTCAAAAATAATTTCTCTATATGTGGTCCTTAGGCATCACACTGATGTACAATCATACCAGGAGGAAACATTTCTTAGTATTTAAAATAAAGCACAGACAAATAACCTAGGCTGGGTATATGCTTCTCTAATGTGTGAGTTTCTTACATATACGTGTTCTATATTAAGATACTATTACCTGAGAAGTTTATTTTATTTTTGTGTTTCTTGATGTAAGTCTGTGTGTATTTACAGATGTATCTGTTTGTGTGTGTGTGTGTGTGTGTGTGTGTTTGCATGTGTGTGTGTACATGTACACGGGTACTCACAATGCATACCTCCTAACCCTCTGAAACTGGGGTTATAGACAGTTGTAAGTCACTATGTGGATGTTGGCAATCAAACTTTGGTGTTCTGTCAGAGTATCATGCATTCTTAACTGCTGGGGCATCTTTCCTGCTAAAAGCATCAAGATTTTTACTCAATATCCTTCAACATGAATAAATCTATTTCAAATACTTATAGTCAGTGTTCCCCCCTCAGAAACTGAGAACAATCATGAGCAACAGGTAAATCAACATCAGAACTTTAACCCTTAGATAATTTTTTTTAATTCATGGTCATGAAAATATGAATAAAAAATATTCTGCCACCACTGTATCAGGTCTGGACATGTTACTCTTCATCTCACCAGGTTGCTGGGAAGTTCTCCAAAGGTAACATGGTGAAAGACAGTATTAACAGAGCTTCCAAATGAAACTTATCTCAGACCCAAAAGGGAACCTTGTTCAAATGTAATCAAATAAGCTTCTCCTGAATCTATGAGGGTGTCTCATGCTGTGTTCTGTAAGCACAGGCCTGAGACTTTCCCACAGTCCAAGTCAAGATTTTCTCTGCCTTAAGTAGGTATAGCAGGCTTGTCTTATATACACTCAAAAGACACAGAGACTCACAGAGCAGATACCATTTGTAAAGTTGTTTTATGTGGTGGAAAATTCTGCCTAAATCTATAGGTGAAGAATTCAAAATCAAACCAGTGAGAAGATGGAATGCTTACAGGACATCCCACCCAGGCAACACGGTGGATGGTTGTATTTTTCTGTCAATATCAATAGTACCAGGGCATCCTTTCTTTGATGGTGGAGAGCATGCTATCATTTCATTTTCCTCTTGTCCCATTATCTTATCTACTTTTGGATCCATACATGGTCCATTGGCATTTGGGGGACGGAATACTGCCGCAGGGAGAGCTCATTTCAAATTCTTCCCAGCATACCCTGTCTGGAGGACCAGATGGTTGGTGCTATCACTTCCCTGGTGAGTCGATAGATGGCAGTGTTTCTGAATCTAGAGAGAGGAAAAGTTAAGCTTAAAAATAAAGATTCTGTGAGGCAGCATGGGGTCCAAGGAATGACAGAGAAATTGGATTTGCTTCCTGGCTCTTCTGAATAAGTTTATTTGAATAAATGGAGACTAGCCACTTAACTTTTGTTTCCCTTGTTTTCTTGACCTTGAAATTAGACAGAATACTCTGCTTCTTCTCTCTGCTCTCACAAGGACACTGTGATCTAATCAGACTGCAGATCATTTCCGTACTCTGAAGAAAGACTCTTTATGAGTTTGCTGTGCTATTTATAATGTAGATGGCAAAACTGATGCGGGCTGTTCATCTGGGCTGTTAAGTAAATAAACAGAGGCAATTGGCAAGAAGGGTCTTCTCTATTCCTGTGCCATAAAATGTTGACGCTTTATTTTAAGTAGCCCCATTGGCTTTCAAGATGCAAAATAACTCTTGCTCCTTGGAATGAAAATAACTTTCTCAGGAACACAGAACTTGGAAATCTTGGCATGAGGCCAGTGACACCCTTGGAGACTTTCCAGTTAAAATGTCAACTGTTTTTTGCAAGTAACAGCTTGAGTCAGATTCAATAATTTTCACTTCTGCCTGCTATTAAACAGAAGAAACTTGCTTTGACATTTCACCCCATTGCCAGTTAATGATAAACACGAAGTTAAACTGTAAATTTAGAATAACATTGAATGATTGGCAGATATGACCTGGCTATACACTAGGACACCAGTTCCACAAAAAAATTAGAATCATGGACTAAAACTTGCATTTTTTCTCATGGCACTGACATTGGTTATGGCAAGACTGTGCTGGGGGCAACTGAAAACATGGTTGTGGCAACCTGCCTCTGCTCACTACTGAGCATCTCTGCTGAGAGCTTTTGTTTAGGCAAGATTGGAATGGGATGGAATCAGTAAAACTCTGTCCAGACATGTGAGTTCTGTCAGAGGAGATCTGTGTGCTTAATACAGATGCTGTTCTCTTGCAGGGAGCATGAAACTGTAAGAACTGAGTACTCTTCTAGCAGTAGAGCTATACCTGCTGATTGACATGAATTGAGCATAGAACATACTGCGTTTCTTGGTAATATTTAACCAAAATTGACACAAACATTGGAGATAGATTCTTAGATACATCAGTGAAGGAAAGCTTGTCCAAATCAGCATCCACTGTCAAAATGCTGTCAAAGAACCAGGCTTTGGGAAATTTCTTCCAGGGTAAACAAATATCCCACACAAGTGATTTCTGTGATATACAGTCTCATTTGTAAGACGGACATCCCTCTAGATGAATGACAAATGGCTTGTTAGTTTGAATCCCAGAAGGTTGCCATTTTAACTTAAATATGTATAAGTATTGAAATATGTTCAAGAAAATGTCACATCAGCCTCTATCTCAAATTACCAATTATGTTGTCTGGGTTCTGCTTTTGAAACTGTTCTTACTAAACTGATTTTATCCCCAGATTTATAAAAGCGCCCATGATCTCAGTTTCATAAGGCCTTCTATTTAGAGCACAAACCGTAGAAATTGGAATATAGGAATATTATTTCATAGTTTCAAGGACATGGAAGTCAAACACACTGCTTGAAACCAATAAACAGTTATAACTATTCAGGCAACAATTCCCATTAATGTGGATGGCATAGCCTGGGCTGGACCATTCTATAGTCACTGAACAAAATAGGTTCAAAATCAAGGAGAATAATATAAGGCTAGAGTTTAATTAGAAAACTGATTTGCAAACTTCTTAGCCAATGTGTTATTTTCTTTGAAGCTTCATATTGATGCAAATAAATGATTCAAAAGAAGCAAGAGGAATAGCAAATCATTAATATTGTGCATATATATATATATATATATATATATATATATATATATATATACATGAATGACTTCAATGGAAAACAGCTGGGCTAAAGCACAGAAAGTTTAAAGAGAATGAAACATGACTTTTGAGATAGCAAGTCACAATTGTCTATTAATAAGTCTGCTTAGTAACTGAGAACCAGATCCTCATCAGTGTTTGTTGATGGCACCTACAGAATGAAAATAGAGAATAAAGGCACACATTTTTTTATTTAATCTTGTTTATAATTTATTATCTTTACTTAAAAAATATTATCCATATCTAATTTTGGGTAATCTTATGGGCATTTTATCGGTACATTAGAATGCTCCTTCCAGTCTGTGAAAAAAGAATAATGTAATACTTTCAACCATTCTATCCTTGTTTATGACAATGCTCAGACAAAGCCATCGTCACAAGCCGCACATCAGCTCAGTGGATACCAAAGGTACAGAACGAGAGTCTGTTATGCATGTTAGATGTGCACACTCAAAAGATAAATGTAAAACAAAGCTATCAAAAGTTAGGTTCTTTAGGAAACCAAAAGAGAGAAAGCCATTGGATGATCCAAGGGAATAAAAATTGAATTTTTCAGCCAAAGAGATAACTATGTGGTGTGGGACCATGGTCTGTATTCTGTCAATTATATTTTAAATAAATGCTGATTGGCCAGTAGCCAGGCAGGAAGTATGTATAGGCAGGACAACCAGACAGGAAGTAGAGGCAGGCCAAGGAGAACAGGAGAATTCTGGGAAGAGGACGCAGTCCTTGCCCAGCCACAGAAGAAGCAAGATGTGACTGCCTCGCTGAAAAAAATATCGAGCCATGTGGCTAACATAGACAAGAATAATGGGCTAATATACATTATAAGAGTTAATAAGAAGCGTGAAAAATAGGACAATCAGTTTATAGTTAATGTAGACCTCTGTGTGATTTCTTTGGGACTTAACAAATGCAGGAACTGGGTAGGACAGAACACTCAGTCAACAACTATGGAAATGAAGAAAGGAAACATTGTGGATACAGACAGAAGGAAGTATGACACTCCAACTCCTGAGATCTAAGGATGATGCTTCTTGGATGGCCCTCATATTATGCATCAGGGATAGAATTTAGTACAAATTTAAAAATAATCACATTTGATACTGATAAAACAAAAATGTTGATCCAAAGGTCACAGATTTATGAAACATCACAATTATTTGTCAAGAAATGATAACGATGCTTGTTATTCATAATTCTTTACATTCTAAATGATTGATAACAATTTACATTGGATTAAAAAGTCTGGGATATAATTGGCTAAGGTAAACATGCAACTCAGTTTAATAACAATTAAGGTTTTAATGATTGTGGCTTTTTCCTTACATGACCCTTATCCCCTGGGCTAGCCTAACCCCTACATAAAGCTTCTTGAGACTTGCATGTGCAGTGACAGCTACAGCAAGAAGATGGACATTGTCACTGTCCCTATTCAACATGCCTATAGCCTTTCTGAAGGCCTCATTTCCAAAGATGGTGTAAATGATCAGCCAGTACTTACAGAGAAAATAGGAAGAAACAAAGTTCTTTAGTTTCAGCTTTTATGTATCTATTAATTAGTAAGCTTATCTATAATATAAATCATCATATTGGAAACATTCTTTATTCTGATCATGGTGGTTCAGAGAATAAACTGTGGCAACAAAAGCACACAATACCATCAAAGAACATAGCCATAATTGGAAATGGATTATTTCCTAAGGTCAGATGGGGCGTTATTTGAAGGTAGGATAACAGATCCTGGAAAGTACACAAATATAGGAACATTTTAGATGTTTGTTTCTATAATCATTGTGCATAGATCATTCTCAGACAGCAGATTTCAGGGTGGCTAATATTACTGACTCATTAAAAGGCTGTAATTGTAGGTATATATTCAAATTTATAGGTATCTATGTCTAAATGCCTACAAATATCTGCATGTGTATATGTCTATGTGTGATGTGTGCATAAACACATACTAATTAGTGAATAAGATGTAATTTGAAATTTGTTCCAACCATACTATGATTCCAAACTGGTCTTCCTCATTTCTTCCTTCCTTCTTCACTCCCTCTCTTCTTTCCTATGTCTTTCATCTTTCTTTGCTTTTTCTTTATTTCCCTTTATCCTTCCTCTGTCCATCCTCATCTCTGCTACATACCCCTCTCTTCTCTGTCGCTCCTGTTTCCTATAGAACTCAGGGCCTCCTATATGCTAGGAAGCAGATCAACCACTGAACTATTTGGTGAATCCACACTTGAAATCCACAAATTTTTGTCTTCTGAAATTTATATACTTATCAAACTTCCTTAGACAACTGTAAGACAGTATTTTATTTCACATTTTTTCATATATATGATTATATTGGAAGCTTCTACTCACCATCCAAAAATTGTCCAAATACAAGTTTGAGGTACATGTGAATTTACTGCACCTCCCATTCACTATCCTTTATGCATACACCAATCTATATATTCTATAGTCTGTAGCAATAATTTGCTTAACTTCTTGACTCCACTACTTAGATTTGAAACAATAGGTAAAGGGATTTATTCATTTCAACACTGTGAGACTCACTTACTTCTTCATTAAAAATGGGTATTATTTAACATATCCATGTTTATATTTACCAACTCATTTATTCTCATCTCAGCAATTTTATATAGAAAAAAATTAAAATGCAGGACTCATATATATATGTATATATATATATATATAAATTAACTCATATATATATAATTAACATGTTGCCTTCATTTAACACTTAGTAAGGAGCAACAAAAAACCTTGCATATGCAATTTCCTTTAGCTTTCATGGACTCTCTTTGTCTCCCTGTCTCTGTCTCTGTTTTTTCTCTCTCTGTCTCTTTTTCTTTTGTCTAAGGTTTATCTTGATGTACATTGCAAATTAGTAATTGGTGAAACTTGAATGTATATACTGCATAGCTTCTGTATCGGTAACATTGTACATAATTCCTAGAATTCCATGTGACTTGAAATTGTGTAAGGAGTGATAAAAATCCACGGGTGGGGGTTAACTTCCACTTAAAACCAGTAAGCAAAAAGTAAAATAAAATTCACCTAGATGTACATCCACATGTAAATATGTATGTTTGTTACACACATAACATCCAACTTAAACAGAAACAATACCTGTGGTTTGTTATTGTAGATTCATTTCTTTGCCTGTTGAGTGTGATAAAGATTCATGTTTACATTGATCCTGGCATTACACAAGAGATCTGGCTTCTGACCAAAACTAGAAAGCATGAAATTCTCTACAAAATAACTTAAAAGGGGATTGTGAAATGATTTTTCTTCACTGCTATTTTTTGTTTACTCCGTCACTCGTGAGTAAATATGTTTAGGATACATATAATACTTGATCCAAATATCGTGTATATGATTGAAGTTCCTTGGTTAGAATGTGCTGCTAAAATCCAATGTAGCTTCACTCATAGATTCCACCTTGTCCTTTTATTCTAGTCTAGGGCCTTCATTGAAAGCACATTTTGCAGATGGCTACTTCTGACATGATCCCAAGTCTCAATATGTTTCTTTGTGCTGGGCTGGGAGGAAAGACAGAAATTCTGGGTGTGTTTCAGAGTCAACTATTCTCAAGTCCCAGAGGAGAGGAGAAAGAGCAGCAGTACAGAAAGCCTGGATATTTGCAGAAGGAACAGGAAATGATTCCAGCATCTGGTGCATCAGTAAAACAGTGGGAAGGACAGGGCTGGGGACAGCCTTTGTTGAAAACCATTTTGATTCAGCAAATAGAAAAAACTCTGTCTTTTAGAGTAAGCTTCCTCATCCACACCCGATGTTTGTGGATATCTCAAAGACACTATTCATTTTCTCTTGGCAGCAGCCTGTGTAAAAGGAAAAAAAAAAAGATTTTACAAAGGCCTTTTCTATTGCACTCATAAAAGTTATTTTCAAAACGAATCATGAGGAAATGTGCTTGCTAAATATCTATCTGATTATTTTCAGGGACCTACAAATTTGAGAGAAATATTGAAATTCAATGCTTGTAAGAGACACACTAAATGACTTTTAAAACTATAAACGTCTTAATGTTGTCAGCTCCTTAAACTACCATATCATTCCCCAGCATCCTTAAGTTGATTTAGGATTCTCAAAAGAAATACCTTCCTATTTTCAGAACAAAAATGTGTATCTAATTTTCCTATGCCTTTTCATGTTTACTTTAATTATAAGCCACTGTCTTTTGCAAAGTAATACCTACATACATTATGGCTTTTTATTAGTCTATAATGAAGGGACTCTGGCCCACTAGAACACGTGGCTCTGAAGGTCCTTGAGCTTCTCTTCCATTCTCTCGGTCTTGCTAAAAATTTTTTAGATTACATTCTTAAAGCTAGCCACCAAAGTCTATTTCTTTATTTGTCCACTTCCCCTCTTGAGGCTCACTATTAAGGTCTAGCTATAAAAGTATTGAAGTCCAGCAATCAAGAGACTTTTTTAGTTCACCTAATTAACATGCCCAATTGAAATTGAACACATCATCCTAACAAGGGGTTTCCCCCTCCACTTTTATAATCTGCCATTTGCTCATAAGCCACATCTGTGTGCCTCTGTCCAGAGGCAGACCTCTATCCCTCTATGACAAATACCCCTTCTCTGTTTTCCTTTCTCCCCAAGGTCTTTAACCACTGCAACCTAGCCCATTCTAACTTAGATCTCCCCTTTTTCTCCTTTTAAAAATTACCTCTATGCAGTCATTTGCTGCTGTTTTCTGATTCAGCATTCAGGAAAAAAAAATCTGAGTCAGAAATCAGCCACTTTGACTTTTATTCTTAGCTTAGTAAAGAATCTTTCTGTGAAAACAAGTGTTTGGTTGTGGTTTGGGCCTAATCCAAGGTCCAACAGAAAGCCCTGCTGTTCAAGGATCTCCCTTAAAAGTGTCCTTTGTTCCTGAATTTCCTGAGAAACCACCACACTGCTTTCCAAAATGGTTGCACAAGTGTGCATTCCCACCAACAATGGATGAGTGTATCCCTTACCCCAAAACCTCTCCAGCAAAGATTATCATTGGTGTTTTGGATTTTAGCCAATCAGACAGGGGTAAGATGGTATCTCAACGTTGTTTTGATTTGCATTTCCCTGATAGCTAAGGAGGTTGAGCATGACCTTAAGTGTCTTTTGGCCATTTGAACTTCTGTTGAGAATTCTCTGTTCAGTTCAGAGCTCCATTTTTTAATTGGGTTCATTAGCATTTTAAAGTCTAGTCTCTTGAGTTCCTTATATATTTTAGAGATCAGACCTTTGTCAGTTGCAGGGTTGGTGAAGATCTTTTCCCAGTCAGTAGGCTGCCTTTGTGTCTTAGTGACAGTGTCCTTTGCTTTACAGAAGCTGCTCAGCTTCAGGAAGTCCCATTTATTCAATGTTGCCCTTAATGTCTGTGCAGCTGGGGTTATGCATAGGAAACGGTCTCCTGTGCCCATTTGTTGTAGAGTACTTCCCACTTTCTCCTCTATCAAGCTCAGTGTGTTCAGATTAATATTGAGGTTTTTAATCCATTTGGACTTGAGTTTTGTGCATGGTGATAGATATGGATCTACTTTCATTCTTCTACAGGTTGACATCCAGTTATGCCAGCACCATTTGTTGAAGATGCCCTCTTTCTTCCATTGTGTACTTTTGGCTCCTTTATCAAAAATCAGGTGTTCATAGGTTTGTGGTTTAAGATCCGGGTCTTCTATACGATTCCATTGGTCGACTTTTTTGTTTTTATGCCAATATCAAGCTGTTTTCAATACTGTAGCTCTGTAATAGAGTTTGAAGTCAGGGATGGTAATGCCTCCAGAAGTTCCTTTATTGTATAAGATTTTTTTGGCTATCCTGGGTTTCTTGTTTTTCCATATAAAGTTGATTATTGTCCTCTCAATATCTGTGAAGAATTTTGATGGGACCTTGATGGGAATTGCATTGAATATAGAGATTGCTTTTGGTAGAATTGCCATTTTACTATTTTGATCCTCCCAATCCACGAGCAGGAGAGATCCTTCCATTTTCTGGTATCCTCTTCAATTTCTTTCTTCAAAGACTTAAAGTTCTTGTCATATAAATCCTTCACTTCCTTGGTTAGAGTTACTCCCAGATATCTTATGCTATTTGGGGCTATTGTGAAATGTGATACTTCTCTGATTTCCCTCTCTGCTTCTTTATCCTTTGTGTATAGGAGGGCGACTGATTTTTTGGAGTTGATCTTGTAGCCTGCCATGTTTCTGAAGGAGTTTATCAGCTGTAGGATTTCTTTGGTGGAGTTTTTGGGGTCGCTTATGTACACTATCATATCATCTGCAAATAATGAAAGTTTAACTTCTTCCTTTCCAAATTGAATCCCCTTGATTCCCTTATGTTGTCTTATTGCTATTGCTAGAACTTCAAGCACTATATTGAAGAGATAAGGAAAGAGTGGACAGCTTTGTCATGTTCCTGAATTTAGTGGGATAGCCTTGAGTTTCTCTCCGCTTAATTTGATGTTAGCTGTTGGCTTGCTGTAAATAGCTTTTATTATATTTAGGAATGACCCTTGTATCCCTAATCTCTCCAAGACCTTTATCATAAAAGAGTACTGAATTTTGTCAAATGCTTTTTCAGCATCTAATGAGATGACCATATGTTTTTTTTTCCTTCAGTTTATTTATATGATGGATTACATTGATAGATTTTCGTATGTTGAACCAGCCCTGCATCTCTGGGATGAAGCCTACTTGATCGTAGTCGATAATTTCTCTAATGTGTTCTTGGATTCGGTTTGCCAGTATTTTATTGAGAATTTTTGCATCAATGTTCATGAGTGAGATTGGCCTATAATTCTCTTTCTTGGTTGAGTCTTTGTGTGGTTTAGGTATCAGGGTAACTGTAGCTTCAAAGAGGGAATTTGGCAGTGACTCTTGTGTTTCTATATTATGAAATAACTTAAGGAGTTTAGGTATCAGGTCTTCCTTGAAGTTCTGGTAGAATTCTGCATTGAAAGCATCTGGTCCTGGGCTCTTTTTATTAGGAAAGTTTCTGATAACAGTTTCTAATTCTTCGTGACTAACAGGACTATTTAGAGCATTTACCTGGTCCTTGTTTAACTTTGGTATATGGTATTTATCTAAAAAACTGTCCATTTCTTTTACATTTTTCAATTTTGTGGCATACAGGCTTTTGTAGTAAGATCTAATGATTCTCTGAATTTCCTCTGTGTCTGTGGTTATGTCCTCCTTTTCATTTCTGATCTTATTAATTTGCGTGTTCTCCCTCTGCCATTTGATTAGTTTGGCTAAGGGTTTGTCAATCTTGTTGATTTTCTCCAAGAACCAGCTTTTTGTTTCATTGATTCTTTGATTGTTTTCTGTGTTTCTATTTTGTTGATATCTGCCCTCAGTTTGATTATTTCCAGTCTTCTACTTCTCCTAGATGAGTCTGCTTCTTTTTTTTCCAGAGCTTTCAGGTGTGCTGTTAAGTCACCAATGTGTGCTTTCTCCATTTTCTTTAAGTGGGCACTTAGTGCTATGAACTTTCCTCTTAGCACTGCTTTCATTGTGTCCCATAGGTTTGAGTATGTTGTGTCTTTGTTTTCATTAAATTCAAGAAAGACTTTAATTTCTTTCTTTATTTCTTCCTTGACCCAGGTGTGGTTCAGTAGTTGACTGTTCAGTTTCCTTGAGTTTGTGGGCTTTCTGGGGGTAGCATTGTTGTTGATTTGTAATATTAATCCATGGTGATCCGATAAGACACAGGTGGTTACTAATATTTTTTGTAACTGTGGAAGTTTGCTTTGTTACCAAGTATATGGTCAATTTTTGAATAGGTTCCATGAGCCGCAGAGAAGAAGGTATATTCTTTCCTATTTGGGTGGAATGTTCTATAGATGTCTGTTAAGTCCATTTGGTTCATTACCTCCATTAAGTCTTTCAATTCTCTGTTAGGTTTCTGTCTGACTGACCTGTCCACTGGTGAGAGAGGAGTGTTGAAGTCTCCAACTATTAGTGTGTGTGGTTTGATGGCTGCCTTGAGTTCTAGTAGTGTTTCTTTTACATAAGTGGGAGCTTTTATATTAGGGGCATAGATATTCAGGATTGAGACTTCATTCTGAAGTATTTTTCCTGTTATGAGTATAAAGTGTCCCTTTCCATCTCTCCTGATTGATTTTAGTTTGAAGTCAACTTTGTTAGAAATTAGTATGGCCACACCGGCTTGTTTCTTATGTCCATTTGCTTGATAAACCTTTTCCCAACCCTTTACTCTGAGTAGGTGTCTGTCTTTGTGGTTGAGGTGTGTTTCTTGTAAACAGCAGAATGTTTGATCCTGTTTTCGTATCCAATCTCTTAGCCTGTGCCTTTTTATAGGTGAATTGAGTACATTGATATGAAGTGATATTATTGAACAGTGGTTGTTAACTCCAGTCATTTTTTTGTAGTAGAGTTTGTGTTGTGCTGGTGAAGGGTTGCTAGATGCCTGAGTTATTGTGGGCGTTGTTGGACTCCTAGGTTTGTGATTTTCCTTCTATTACTTTCTGCAAGGCTGGATTTGTGGCTACGTATTGTTTAAATCTGTTTTTGTCCTGGAATATCTTGTTTTCTCCATCGATGGTGAATGCAAGCTTTGCTGGGTATAGTAGTCTAGGCTTGCATCCATGTTCCCTTAGTGTCTGTAGCACATCTATCCAAGCTCTTCTGGCTTTCATGGTTTCCATTGAGAAATCAGGTGTAATTCTGATAGGTTTCCCTTTGTATGTTACTTGACCTTTTTCCTTTGCAGCTCTTAATATCTGTTCTTTATTCTGTATGTTTTGTGTTTTGATTATTATATGGCGTGGGGATGCTTTCTTTTGATCCAGTCTATTTGGTGTTCTCTAGGCTTCTTCTACCTTCATAGGAACATCCTTCTTTAGGTTGGGGAAGTTTTCTTCTATAATTTTGTTGGCTATGTTTTCTGGGCCTTTGAGTTGTAATTCTTCTTCTTCTACCCCAATTATTCTTAGGTTTGGTCTTTTCATGGTGTCCCAGATTTCCTAGATGTTTTGTGTTAAGAATTTGTTAGATTTGTTTAGTTCTTTAATCTGTGAATTTATTTCCTCTATGGTATCTTCAGAGTCCGAGATTCTTTTTTCCATCTCTTGTTTTCGGTTGGAAATACTTGTCTCTGAAGTTTCTGTTCGTTTACTCAGAGTTTCCATTTCCAGTCTTCCCTCAGCTTGTGTTTTCTTAATTACCTCCATTTCATTTATCAGGTCTTGTACTGTTTCCCTTACCTGTTTGATTGCTTTTTCTTGTTTTTCTTGTTTTTTCTTGGGTATCTTTGAGAGATTTATTTATTTCGTCTACCTTTTTGTTTTTCATCTCCATTTCTTTATGGCAGTTTTTTACCTCCTGTTTAAGGTCCTCTATTATTTTCATAAAGTACTGTTTAAGGTCGGTTTCTTCTATATCTTCTGGGTTAGGGTGTTCAATTCTTTTTGTTTCAGGATGTCTGGATTCTGGTGATGTCATTTTGCCTTCCATGTTTTTGGGGGAGTTTTTGCTTGGCACCTGCCAAATGGAGCCGGGAGGCGCTTGGTGTCCTAGACCAATCTTTGCTGTGACTGAATGGGGTTGGATCTCCCCAGTGCCAGAGCAGGACCTATTCCTTGCGGCACAATCTGAAGAATCCCACACTCCCTTGCAGGAATTCTCAGACCTGCCTGGAGGCCAGAGTCTGACCCTTTTGGGTGGATGGTCTTAGTACAGGAGCAGGACACCTAAAGACACTAGGGAAGGCAGTCCAGATGGAACTCCAGGGCAGGATCAGGGATTCCAGGCAGCCCAGGGATGAGGCCCAGACAATAGGGCCAAGGTGGGGGCAGGGCGGGGTGGAATATCACACAGCGAACCTGGTAGCACAATCTGATGGAGCCAGCACTCCCTTGCAGGAATCCTCAGACCTGATGACCTTAGTCTTAACATAGAGTAGGGAACCCCGATGGCTCCTTGGCCTGGAGAGGGAGGGAGGGGTGTATGGGTGGAGGGGAGGGGAGGGGAGGGAAGGGGGAGGAGGAGGGGAGGAGATGGAAATTTTTAAATATAAAAAAATAAACCATAAAAAAGTGTCCTTTGTTGAACCAGTTGTGCAGAAAATAAAATGCACAGATACTGAAAGCTTTACTTCATTCAAAACAGCATTAACTTTATGGATAATATTATTTAAAAGATAACATGAGAATTAACAGAGAATTTAACACAAAAAAAAGGATCAAAGTTTTATTTAAAGCCTCATGTTATCAGTTGTCTATTTAGTGGGTTTAAGTAAAGTAGCCAGGCTGGCTTTTCTAAAGAAAATGGCGCTTATTATGGTGCTCTTCAGGCAACGTCTAAGTCTCTATTAACCTGAATGATGGAAATTTGGTGTTGGTGTCTGTCATGCAAAAATGTGCACAATACTGTTAATGTCCTTCTCATTCCAAATGTTAGGAACTACTGCCAGGTAAATCCTGTAGGAAAAGAGATGGTATGCTAGATGCGCCACCAGGAGCCTTTAGATGGTAGGTCTCAGGTGGTTCTTACCAGAGTTTTGGGGGATCCAGAAAAGATATTTGCAGCCCAGCACTTAAATAACTCAGAACATAACAGCTATTGAGCTACTGAGAATCAAATTAGGGGCCAAGTAATTGCCTCTCCTGGAATCCAACGAAAAGGTACCTGTAGCTCTCCCTGCCTGGCTCTGAGCAATTCCTTGAGTCAAGACTCAGCTGCCCAGTTGGTTGAGCAGGGGAATTTTATGCTCAAGACTAGTCTGGGCAACTTTAAAACATTATTTCAGAACAAAGAGTCTTTTTATCTGGAGTAGGGAGCAGGGTTGAGATTGACTCATTGATGGAGGGTATGGCTAGCATGAAGGAAAACAGGTTCAATTAAAGGTAATATAAAATATATAAACAATAAAGAGCAAATACATAATATGAAACACAAATAAAGCTAGCCGCCTTGTCAGATGGCAAGGTAGTACACCCATAAGTAAACTAAAGGAGTTAGTGGACTCTCTGCTCAGGTGTCAGAAACCTAATAATCACATAACCAGATGTCGGTGAACATCAGGCTCTCACTTTGGATCTCAGTCTTTCTGGCTCTTCTTTACTTCTGTTGAGACTTAACGTATGGGACAAACCATGATATGCTGTTAGAAGTCAGGGCCAGTAACTCCCTGTCCTCAGAGGTGCCTCATGTCTTTGTATCACAGTTGCTGCATTTAAGTGAATATAAGCAAAATATGTACTTAATGGAAATGTTGAAAAGTAAATCAATTAATTACATTATGAAGGGCATACTTTATCAAACACAAAATGTAGCTAACTGGACTTTAAAAATGATTTGAAGAAAAACTAATGCTACACTGTTTAAAGTAAATCCTTTTTATTTTCCCCAATTCTGGGGTCAGAGCAGGTCAAGTAACCTCAGTTCTACTATCTCAGAAGAGAGAGACAGACCAATTCCACACAGCTGCAGCAGGGATTTGAGCAGAGGGCATACTGAAAGGGAGCTAATATTGGTAACTCCTGCTATCACTGAGGACATCTATATGGGACAGCAGGGGCTTCAAACAAACAGCTAGAACAAGAGCAGCGCATCTCAGGCAAAGAACACTTTAGCTTCTGAATTGGTGCCACTGCAGTGAAAGAGGCAAAAATGCTTCCTTTTTTATAGTCACACAGAGAGTCACTAGGTCACAGCTGGGTGCAAGACATAGGAGCCAATGAGAAGTCAGACTCAAGAAGCAGTGGGTTTAGTGACACAAGGAAGGGCAGGTCAGACTATTTTACCATATTATAATGTGATGTTCGGTCATTGAAATAAAATCTGACCTTTAGAAGAATTAAAGTTTAAAAGAGAGTAAAGGTTCAGCCTTCCATATTATTTACTAATCTGGAAAGAAGAAAGTCTAAAAAGTATATGCCTCATGAATACATTTAAACATAAATAAATTCCTCTTTATATGTTAATCTTGTCCTTTCTTCAAATCTCAGAATTCTTTCTCTCAAAACTATTCTGTCTTTCTAAATCTAACAGTCAATATTTAACTTTTAAAGTTTTAACTAATCAGCCATTATTAATGTTTATCTGTAAATTGATATAGTAAGATTTAAAATAATTTATTTAAGACACAGTTTGGACAATGGTCTGTACCCTGTCAATTGTATTTTAATAAAATGCTGATTGTTCAGTATCCAGGCAGGAAGTAGAGGCAGGACGACAAGAACAGGAGAATTCTGGGAAGAGGAAAGCTCATTCTGCAGTTGTGACCCAGCCACAGAGGAATCAAGATGTGACTGCCTTGCTGAAAAAGCTACCAAGCCATGTGGCCAACATAGACAAGAATTATGGACTAGTATAAGTTATAAGAATTAGTTAATAAGAAGAGCCTGAAATACTGGGCCAATCAGTTTATAACTTTTGAGTGATGGGGGGGGGGGGGCTAAAGGGCTGTGGGTTGTGGTGGAACAAATAACCTCAGTCAACACTTCCATAAAAGGTTGTCTTTGTGAGTGAGAATTTGAGGTTAAGTTCCCATGCTTACATGATAATCCCTCCTCCACACTCAGTGGTTTCTCCAGTCTCTTTTGGGCTCTTACAAGGGCATTCATTTTACTCATGAGAGTTTGGCTGTCATAAACTAAATGTCTCTCAATAATACAAGGCACCAAACAACATTTGGTGATTAATGTTTCTACGTAATAGTTTGCCAGTTTTTCCTTCAGGACTCTCAAATCCTCTAGAAATGCCATTCTTGAAGAACTGTGGGTGGGTATCTCAAATAGCATGTCTATCATAGATTTCCTTATTCTTTTCTCTTTCTCTCTTGCTGAATTAAAGGAACATTTCTTGCTTGCTCCAGTCATTGCTGACTTGTTTGTCTCATTTTTGTCTGTTATCACAGTTCATATATCTCCCTTACTCTTCAACCTCAAGTATCATGGAATTACTACACAGCACTTTTCTTAATTGTAATAATGTCAGATTTCTCATGTCTGCCTTCTTAATACTCTTCAAACAGAGTATTAAACCAGAGGATTGGGCATTTAAATCATGACAAAGACTTTTAATCCTTTGTCCCTGTGGATCTCAACCACACTTTTCCTCCTGATCTTTGTCCCTGTGGACCTCAACCACAATTGTCTTTCTGATCCTCAATTCAGGACACCAAGACTACCATATTGGATTCATGTAGCACTGTAGTTTCTCAACTCAGAGGAAATACAATTGTTGTTTTAATTTTGATGACTTTCTTCTTTTCCTTTCCTTTCTTTTCTTTCTTCCTCTTTCTTTTCTGGTATTGGGTATTATGACTAGGGGCTAGACACCCTAGACAGACATTCTTCTGCTGAACTACTTTCCAGCCACAATTTTGGTATATGTTATGATATTAGGTCTCAATAAATTCTCAAACTAGACTTAAATTCTCTCCCTGTTTACATGTATCATATACTAAAATCCTTCCTCATCAGTCATGGCGGAGAAGGGAACAACAAATCTGGAACATGCCATCTTTATTCCATTTTCCTATAGTTATGTAAACTGTTAATGTGTCAGATAAAGCCAGATATTTCTATCAGTTATAGCCTCGCCTTATAGTTTCTACAGAAACAAAGCTTCTAGATTATTTTTCGCCCTTTAACAATCTCTATATTTATTCAACCTTATGTGAATAGCTGTTATACTGCGAAAGAGATTTTTACTTATTTCTTACAAATGGCACTAAGGCCCAAAGTTAAGTGTCAAAAGCTATTAAGTAACCTGAATTCTACTCTAAAATATAGACCAACCATGAGACTGCCTTCTCTCATTATAGCTCAGTGAAAGTTGGTTGCCTACCCCCATGGCCTCACTAAACCTCACTGGTAGCTTTGGGTGACTGGTATAGAATATAGATGCTCTCTTCTAAACATAAAGTTGAGAATAAACTGTTTGCTTCAGCATCTCTATGGGGATATAAGGGTTCTGCTTTCTTTCCAAATAATCAGAACAATTTTGGTTTTGATAAATATAATTTAAATATTCTTTAACCATATAGGTACATAGTAGATACATTATCATTTGAATATAAAGCATCCTAGTAAGATCTACCTCATTTCCCCAGACTCACATTGTGTTTCTTCATGCCTGTGCCCATTTTGTGTATATTCTGATTGATTTGAATGTCAACTTGCCCCAAATTAGAATCACCTGAGCAGGGCATTTCACTTAAAAAGTACAGTTTGCCTTGATTGAGGGGGAAGAGCAGTCTGAATTGGGAGTGGAGACTTCGGACAATTGGAGATATAGAAAGAAGGACAATGCCTTTGTTTATTTGGTCTTCTCTCTTTTTTCTGAGTTAATTCCCCTGCGAAGGCTGCTGATTCCTTCCCTGATAGCAAAGCCAGAATTTCTAAGCTTTCATCATGGTCTAGAAACTAGGGACTCTCCAGTAACCCTTTGATATGCCAGGGAGATACAGGGATTACTGACAGACTGATCAATTGCTTTTTCTTTTTCTTTCTTTCTTTCTTTCTTTTTTTTTGGTTTTTTGAGACAGGGTTTCTCTGTGGCTTTGCAGCCTGTCCTGGAACTAGCTCTTGTAGACCAAGCTGGTCTCGAACTCACAGAGATCCTCCTGCCTCTGCCTCCCGAGTGCTGAGATTAAAGGCATGCGCCATTATCGCCCGGCTTCAATTGCTTTTTTAACCCTCATTCTTCCAGGTAGCTTTTGTCCTCAAGCATGGAACAATTACAGGTTCTTAGTATTCTCTTTTTTACATACATATATGTAACATATATAATAACAACATATATAATAAACAACACATTATCTATGTAATATACAATGCATATACATATATGTTATATATAAATGTATGTGTGTGTATGTACAATAAAACCACTGGTTCTAAAGCAGTGGTTCTCAAATTTTCTAATGTTGCAACATGTTTTTACAGTTTCTCATGTTGTGGTGACCTTGAGTCATAAACTTAATCTTGCTGCTAATTCATAAATAATTTTGTTACGGTTATGAATCATAACATAAATATCTGTGTTTTGTGATGGTCTTAGGTGACTCCTATGAAAGGGTTCTTCAGTCCCAAAAGGGATCAAGACCCACAGGTTAAGAACCACTGTCATTGAGAAATCTGACAGATATGGTAGCATGAGTATGTGGTGTGCATGTATAAGCATATGTGCCTGTGTGTAGGTGCACATCAATGAGTATGCTTGTAGAGACTGGAAATGGACATCAGATCTCTTCCTCAATTGCTCCTCACCTTAAACAGGATGTGTGATTTCTTAACCTAATCTAGTTAGCTTTCTCTGAAGATCTCTAGTCTAGGCATTCCTCATACTGGATTGGCAAGCAGGCTTCCTCACCCACCTGGCTTTTACATGAGTTCTGGGAAATTGAGCTCCAATGCTCATAATTGTGAAGTGGGCACTTTTACAAAATAAACCATCTTTGCAACCCTTGTGTCCTTTTGAAAGTTGAGAGAGTGTCCTTGACAAGTTGCTAATCATAGGTCAAATATGACTTGAGATTTCTTTTTATTTTTTTTAAAATGTAGCTGTCATAAGATAATGAGACATGCTATTGATGTTCATCTGACTGACCTATGTAGTCTTTATCTGAAATGAAGGCAAACAGTTTGTGGTTTATATGTAGGATTATTTTCAAAGCCAGAGAGTCAAAATGAACTGTTCTAAGACCTGTATCCTTAGAGCTCATTCAGCCTTAGTCTATAAATGGCTGACTGATAGAGAGCTCCCTCTTTCAATTGTACAATTATCTACCTACTGAATTGAAATATTTTCCTGGGAAAAATGGCAGTTTGGTGTTCTGGGTTTTTTTTTTTTTTTAAGTCTTTGCAGATTATAAAAAAAAAAGAATGAAAAAAATGCTATTTCAGGCTGCAATTATTTAGCATGCATTAAAATTAATCTAAAATATCTACCGGGCCTGTGAAGTTGTATGGGAATGAGCTGCTCTCCAAGTTAATGCCAGGGAAAATGGCAGCTAAGCTGATCTCTTTTCACAGACTTTTAATGATGTGTTTCTCTTAGGATCTGAAAGAACATTAGATATAGGGGCTTTTAACTTTAGCATGTGGATGATTCAAAGTGAAATTAGACTTGGGTTCCACCATGTGTGAGTTTCAAAATATCTAGTAGCTTCCTTTATACGATTTCAATGTCCATAACTTCCATATAAACAACTGAGAAGATGTTTTAGTGAGAGATGTTTATGCTAACTCTCCAAGCTACCAAGTCTCTGACCTTCCTTTCACAGATTTCATATGTCACACGTTTGCTCTAAAAAATGACCTTTGGTTCTCATTTGTATGTGTATGTGTTCAGTTGTACATTTGTAAATCTTTGTATGTGTGTGTTCATGACTAGGGAAACAAGAGAACAATTCTAGGAGCCATTCTTTTGGCACAGTCTTCCTTGGAGACACTGTCTCCTTGGCTTGGAACTCAAATAATTGGCTAGGCTTACTAAACATCAGGTCCCAATGATCATCCCAGGCCATGGAAATAGTAATATATATCACCACATATGACTTTTCATCTTCCTTATTTTTGTTTTTGTTATTTGTTTTTGTTTTGTTTGCTTGTTTTGAAACAGTGTCTCTTCATGTATCCCAAACTATTAAGAAACTCACTAATTTCCACTTATGAGTGAGTACATACTATGTTTGTATTTCTGGGTCTGGGTTATTAGATATAAAGGATAACCAACCTATAATCCATGACCACAGAGAAGCTAGGTAACAAGGAGAACTCTAAGAGTGACATGCATGATTCCCCTTGGAAAGGGAAAATAGACAAGTTCTCCTGAAAAAAAAAAACTGGGAGCATGAGTGGAAAGACATAAGTGGAGGCAGAAGGGAGGAGGAAAACATGATGGAAACGAATGCTCAAGAAAGGGGGAAGGACAGAGAGCAAGAGCAAGGGAAGATATATCTTGATTGAGGGATCCATTATTATTATTATAGCCTTTTGATTATGAGGGTAGCAAGAAACCTGGCACTAGGGAAATTCCTAGGAATTTACAAGACTAAGAGAAGCCTCAAAGTAATAGCGGAGAGGGTGCTGTACTGGCCTTTCCCTGTAATCAGATTGATGACTGCTTTAATTATTATCATAGAACCTTCTTACAGCAACTGATAGAATCAGAAGCAGAGATCATCAGCTAAGCATTGAACTGGCTCCCAGAGTCCAGTTGAAGAGAGGGAAGAGTGATAATATGAACAAAGGGGTCAAGACTATGATGGGGATACCCACATAGACAGCTGACCTGAGCTAGTAGTAGCTCACTGACTCTAGACTGACAGTGGGCCTTCATAGATCCAAACTAGACACTCTGAATGTGGGTAACCATTGTGTGGCTGGGGCAGTCTGTGGGGCCACTGTGGAGACTGAAATTTATCTTTAGTGCACAAAACTGGATTTTTGGAGTCCATTCTCTTTAGAGGGATCACTTGTTTGGGAGAGGGCCTTGGTTCTGCCTCAAAATGATATGATAGACTTTTTTGACTCCCCATAGGAAGCCTTACCTTCTCTGAGGAGTGGGTAGGGAATAGGGTGAGTGTAAGGTCAGAGGAATGGGAAGAAGGGAGGGATTGGGAACTGGGATTGGTATGCAAAAATGAGAAAAGATTGTTTTAAAATAAACAAATAATAAGAAAAGAAAAAACTCACTGATCAGACCAGGCTAGACCTCCAACTCACAGAGGTCTTCCTGCTTCTACCTCTTGCATGCTGGTACTAAAGGCATGCAATACTGTTATGGGGTACCTGAACTCCCAAGACAACTGAATAAATCACACGGAGTTTTTATTATTCATTACTACCAGCTGAACTATGCAAAGAAGAGTAATGTGGAACACCTCTGACCTTGAGTTTTGATTTTTTATAATACAAACAACACAGTTGTGACATATACAGAAAGGTATCTGTGGACATCTGTGGGAGGTATTGTTTTACGAAGCAGAAAGATAGCAATTAAATGGTTAGCCAGTTAACTTTTAGATTAGGGTCATATTGTGTAGGAGCATACCGCTGGTCCAGAGACCAGTTTACCATAGAAATTTATGACCAGTCTAAGTAACCAGAAACCAGTTTTACCCAAGACAGTTTTAGTAATTAATGTATTCTTAGGATTACTTTCAGCATACTTATAGTTCAGTAACCCACACTTAAGACTCAATCTTCCTTTTATAATAATCTACACATGCTAAATACAGCTTGCCCTTTCTCTGTAAACCTTTTTTAGCTACACAGTAGTAGATTATTTGTAGAACATAATGCACTAATATAGGTTTTTATAATATTTGTTGGGATGAATACCATGGTAAATATATTGTATGGTAAAAACAGAAAACATTGTAACAGATAATAAAATAGAAATGGCACTTTTGTATAAAGTGGATTTTAGTGCTATTCAAAATTATATTTTCACAAAATTGATTGCAAATAATATGAAACAACAAATCAATATTGGGATTATCATTTCTGTAGATGTTGATAAAGAAGAGGACAGAATTAAAATATCTCTTAAACAATGTAGTGAAGTCAATATATAGGTATTCACAATTCTATGAAGCCACTGTGAAAATCCTGTCTCAGTCTCCTGTTTGACTCAGTGATGAATGCTGACCTGGTCTCTTATTTTTGGAATCATCAGAGCAGGAAGCATAACAAGGCAAAACACAATTGTTTGACTCTAGTTTTTAAATATGTAGCTTTGTATTGCTAAAAGTTAATTACAAAGGAAGAGATTCACAATTTGACTTTATTTATCTCAAGAATAATTCTGTCCAGAAAAAGAAACAGACTAAAGAGCTGTTGTGGTAGGGTTCTTAAGAGGAAAAAATTAACAAAACATATATTTATTACAAAAAACATTTCTTATAGTGCCACAAGTTGGCTGTCTTCATGCTAGTGAGGCTTTGCTAGTGAGTCCAGCTTCTCAGTCTGTAAGGCTGCATTGTCACAGTCCGAGTCTAGCACAGAAGGCCTAGAAGACACCTGGAAAAGTGGTCTTTAGTCCATGATGGAGATGAAGGTGGGTGGGTTCTAATGGCAGCAACTAAGTAAGCAGTTGCACTCATTAGCAAAGAAGGAAGAAGGAAGATGGCCTAGAAAGGCCATAATGGGGAAAACACCCTCATCAAAAGGTAACAGACAATGGAACCCATAGTTTACATTTTTAGATAAATTTTTTAACAGTACTTTCCAGTTTCTAAAACACACAACTTTCCTGAGGATTGTTTTCTTATCTAGGAGATTGACAAGCATATTTACATTAAGTCTTAAGAGAGAGAACAATGTATATCTTGTTCTTTATTAGAAAACCCTCTAGAAAATAATGATGCTCTTTCTGGTAGTTCAGAAGGCCGTTTCTCCACCTATGGCCATGGATACCACTAGATGACTTGTTTGGACCCATAGTCAAAATCTGACTCATTAAGTTTCTGGCTTAATAAGCTAGTTCTTATTAGGGAGGATCCATCTCCTTTGACCTTCAGGCCTGCTGATGTCGGACTAGTAAACAGAAGTGAGTTCACATTCCACATTAGCTAGTGTTCCCTGGATGAAAGACCCTAGACAAAGATGTTTTCAGCTCACTGCTTTGAACATTTTATTAAAAATTCATTTGCTGCAAGATTATTTGGAGAAAGTTTGTTTGTTGGTGATTTCTCTACCATGTTTGGCAATTAATGCAAGCTCATAAATGACTTTTCATTTTATATTTCTTTAGCACCTACTACTAAGATATACAAGTAATAACTGTGGTTAAAAGAATTAGATCTGACTTGTATTAGTTAGGGTTGCTATTTCTATGATGACATACCATAATCAAAAGCAAGTTGGAAAATAAAAGGTTTGTTCTGCTTACAATTCAATATAACTGTTCATCACTGAAGGAAGTCAGAGAAAGAACTTAAACAGGGCAGGAACCAGGAGGTAGGAGCTGATGCAGAGGCTACAGAGAAATGCTTCTTAGTGGCTTTCTCATCTTGGCTTGCTCAGTCTGCTTTCTTATAGAACCAACAAACATATGCAGAAATGGCAGTACCTATAATACGTTGGACACTCCCCATCAATCACTAATGAAAGAAATACCTACAGGCTTGCCTATAACCAGTTCTTTTGTTTTCATTATGTTTATATAGTTATTTCAAATTCCAACAGTAATTCTTCTCCCTCATCTCCTTCCATTCCTTCCCTAAACCAACCCTTCTCCCAATCTATTCCTCTTCCCTTTTTTAAAGAAAGGGGCAGACCTCCTATGGATATCAACAAAACCTCAAATTTTGTGGTAGGACTAAGCACCTCACCTTTGATTAAGGCTGGGCAAGGCAATCAAGTATGAGGAATAGGTTCCCAAAAGCCAGGCAAAGCATTAGGAACAGTACCTCCTCCCACTATTAAAAGTCCTGTAATTATACCAAGCTATACAACTCACATCTGTACAGGCCCTAGGTCAGTCCCATGGAGGCTCCCTGGTTGTAGGTTCAGACTTTGTGAACCCCTATGATCACAGATTAGAGATCTCTCTCTCTCCCCCCTCTCTCTCTCTCTCTCTCTCTCTCTCATTCTCTCTCTCTATCTGTGTTTGTGTTATGATTTCCTTGACATGTCTGACTCTTACCATCCTTCCTCCCTCTCTTCAGGACTCCCCAAGTTCAGTCCAATTTTGGCAACATTTTGGTCTTTGCATCTGTTTTTATTTAATGACAATTGGGGTAGGCACCAAACATTAATTAAAGTAGAATATCATTAGGAATCACTATGTTAATATTTTTCTCCAATTGTGTTTGTTTGTATCCTAAGTCTCTGAACTACCCAGCCTATGGGTTCTGACACTCTAGACAGTGTCAGGGATGAGGTCACTCTCGTGGCATGTGTCCCAGGTTGGATCCATCATTGATTGGATGCTCCCACAATCTCTACCCCACCCTTACCACAACACATTCCATAGGCTGGAGATGGCTAATTTAGGCTATATATCCACTATCACTAGCAGTCTTAGCTGGTTTCATCTTTGTAGATTCCTGAGAGATTCTCCTCCTGCACCAGGTTTAACATGACCCCAAAATGCCACCCTCTCCAGTCATCTGTTTGAGTACTCTCTCCTTCAGTCAACCCCCAACCTGATCAATCATGTTCCAATCCTCATCTGGCCCCAGTGTACCCACTAAATCTCCTGGAATTTTCCATACCAGGGAGATCAGAGCAACCACAATTGATTATCCCTTGTTACCTATCCTATCTGAGTCTGTGGACTGTAGTATAGTTTAACCTTTACTTTACAGCTTATATCCACTTGTACGTGATTGCATAATGTGTGTGGGTCTTTTTGGGTCTGAGTTACCTCAGTCAGGATGATTTTTTTCTAGTTCCATTCATTTTCCTTCAAATTTCATGTCATTGCTCTTAACCACTTAGTAATACTTCATGGTGTATATGTACCTTTCCATTCATCCAATTTGGGATAACTTGGTTGTTTCCAGTTTCTGGCTACTAGAAATAGAGCTACTATAAACAAAACTGAACAAATATCTTTGTGGAATGATTGAGCAGAGCTTCCTTTGGGTATATGCTCAAAAGAAGTACAGCTAGGGCTTGAGGTAGATTGATTTCCAGGTTTCAGAGAAACTACTATATTGATTTCCAGAGTGGCTGTAAAGGTTTGCACTCCCACCAGCAGTGGTGGAGTTTTCCCTTGCTCTATGTCCTCAACAGCATAAGCTATCACTTGAGTTTTTGATCTTAGCCATTCTGACAAGTATAAGATGGAATCTCAGAGTAGTTTTGATTTGCATTTCCCTGCTGGCTAAGGATATTGAACATTTATTTAAGTGCTTCTAGGCTATTGGAGATTCTTCTGTTGAGGATTCTGTTTGGAGTATTTTTGCATTATTACTCATGAGGGAAATTGCTATATAATTATCTTTTTTGTTGAATCTTTGTATAGTTTGGGTACCAGGATGACTGATTCCTAATAAAAAAAAAAAGTTGACAACTTCCTTCTCTTCTAATTTTGTGGAATAATTTGAAGAGTATTGGTCTTAGCTCTTCTTTGAAAGTCTGGTAGATTTCTGTACTCAAACCATCTGGTCCTGGGGTTTTTGTCTTTGTTTAGACTGAAAGACTTTTAGTGACTGCTTCTACTTCTTTAGGGGTTATAGGTCTATTAATGTTGTAATTTGTTTTTTCCTCTGATTTTGATTTAATTTTGGTAAGGTGTATCCATCAAGAAAAATGCCCATTTCTTTTAGATAAATTTCACCTAAGTGGCTTAGCAGCACATCTGAAAACTCAAGAAGAAGAAGAAGAAGAAGAAGAAGAAGAAGAAGAAGAAGAAGAAGAAGAAGAAGAAGAAGGAGAAGGAGAAGGAGAAGGAGAAGGAGAAGGAGAAGGAGAAGGAGAAGGAGAAGAAGGAGAAGATTCTCCTGTGAGAGTAGATGACAGGAAATAAACTCAGGGCTGAAATAAATCAAATATAAACAAAATAGCAATATAAAGAATCAATGAAAAAATAATTGGTTCCTTGAGAAAATCAACAAGATAGTAAAACCCTTTCCCAAACTAATGAAGAGAAAGAGAAAGAATATCCAAATTTACAAAGTTAGAAATGAAAAGGGGGTATAACAACAGATTCTGAGGAAATCCAGAGAATTATTAGATCATACTTTAAAAGCCTATACTCCACAAAGTTGGAAAAATCTAACCAAATTGGACAACTTTCTTAATTGGTAACACATGCTAAATTAAATCAAGGTCAGATAATCAATTTAAACAGATTTATAACCCCTAAGGAAATAGAAACAGTCATTAAAAATCTTCAAACCAAAAATATTCCAAGACCAAATGGTTTTAGCACAGAATTCTTTAGTATTTTAAAGGAGAGCTAATTCCAATACTCCTCAAATTGTTCTGCACAACTGAAACAAAAGGAAAATTGGCAAATTCTTCTCATGAGGCCACATTTACTCTGATACCAAAACCAAACAAAGATGCAGCAAATAAAGAAAATTGCAGACCAATGTCACTCATGAACTTTGATACAAAAAACTCAATAAAACATGGCAAACAAAATCCAAGAACAACTAAAAGGTCATCCATCATGATTAAGTAGGCTTCATGCAGAGATGCATGAATGGTTTAACATATGAAAAATCTGTCAATATAATCTACCATGTAAACAAACTGAAAGAAAAAAGCATATGATCATCTCATTAGATGCTAGAAAAGCCATTGACAAAATGCAACACCCCTTCATGATAAAAGTTCTGGAGAGAACAGGGAGACAAAGAACATACACAAATGTAATAAAGGCAATATACAGCAAGCCAACAGTCAACATCAAATTAAATGGAGAGAAAATCAAAGTGGTTCCCCTAAAATTAAGGACAAGACTAGGCTGTCTACTCTCTCTATATCTATTCATTATAGTACTCAAGGCTCTAGTTAGGACTAGACAAAAAAGGAGATAAAGGGGATACAAATTGGAAAGGAAGAAGTTAAACTTTCACTATTTGCAGATGATATGATATTATACATAAGTGACCCAAAAATTCTACCTTAGAACTTCTACAGCTGATAAATACCCTCATTAATGTGGCTAGGCACAAAACTAACTCAAAAGTATCAGTAGCCCTCCTATATACAAATGATAAATGGACTGAAAAAGAAATCAGAAGAAATATCACCTTTTACAATAGTCACAAAAAATATAAAATATTATGGGGTAATTCTAAACAAATGAAAAATGAAAGACCTATATGACTAGAATTTAAAGTTGTTGAAGAAGGAAACTGGGGAAGAAATCAGAATATGTAAAGATATTCCATGCTCATGGACCAGTAGGAGCAACACAGTAAAAATGGCAATCTTATAAAAGTAATCTACAGATTGAATGCAATCACCACTGAAATCCCAAAAGAATTTTTCACAGACCTCAAAAAAAATCCCATGGTATTCAATATCATATGGAAATAACAAAAACTCAGGGTGGTTATAACAATCCTGTACAATAAAGCAACTTCTGGGGGTATCAGCATCCCTGACTTCAAGCTTTACTATAGTGCTATTTTAGTAAAAACAGTTTGGTATTGGCATAAAAACAGACACATGAATAGATGGAATTGAACTGAAGACCGTGACATAAATCCACACACCTATGAATACCTAATTTCTCAAAAAGAAGCCAAAAATACATAATGGAAAAAAGAAAGCATGTTCAACAAATGGTACTGGCATAACTGGGTGTCATCTTGTAGAAGAATGCAATAGATCCATATCTATCACCCTGCACAAGTCCAAGTGGAGTGAAGACCTCAACATAAATCCAGTTACACTGAATCTTATCGAAGAGAAAGTGGGAAGTAGTCTCGAATGCATTGGAGTAGGAAACTACTTTCTAAATGTAACACCAGTAGCACAGACACTGAGATCGGCATGGAATGTCCTGAAACTGAGGAGTTTCTGCAAGCAAAGGACACTGACATAAGACAAAATGGCAGCCCACAGAATGAGAAAAGAGCATCATGAACCCCACATCTGACAGAAGATTCATCTCCAAAATATATAAAGAACTCAAGAAAATAGACTTCAAAATTAAAAAAATAATTTATTTAAAAATGGAGAACAGATTTAAACAGAGAATTTTCAACTGAAGAATCTCAAATGGCTGAGATAAACTTAAAGAAGTGTTCAACATCCTTAACTATCAGGAAAATGCAAATCAAAATGACTCTCAGATGCCATCTTACATCCGTCAGAATGGCCAAGATCAAAAATGCTAATGACAGCCTATGTTGAAGAGGATGTGAAGTAAGGGGAAACACTTGCACATTGTTGGTGGAAGTGCAAACTTGTACAGCCACTTTGAAAATCAGTGTGGTGGTTTCTCAGAAATTGGGAATCAATCTACCTCAAGACCCAATGACACAACTCTTGGGCATATACCCAAAGAATATTCAACTATACCACAAGGACACTTGCTCAACTATGTTCATGGCAGCATTATTCATAACAGCTTGAATCTGAAAATAGCCTAGATGACCCTAACGTGAAGAATGGTTAAAGAAAATGTGGTATATCTACACAATGGAGTATTTATTATTCAGTGGAATAAAACAATAACATTATGAAATTTGCAAGCAAATGGATATAAATAGAAAAAAAATCATCCTGAGTGAGGTAACCAAGATCCAGAATATAAGCGTGGTATTCTCAGCCCCAGATAATAAGCAAGGAGGTAGGCAACAAGGAGAACCTTAAGAAGGTTGCATGGATCTCCCTGTTAAAAGGAATTAGATGAAATGTCCTGGGTAAACTGGGGGTAGGGAGAGTGGAGTGGAGGTGATGTGGGGATGGGAACATGAGGAATCAGGATGGTCAAGTTGGAGACAGTATGTAGGGGGAGAGTCATGAAAGAGATAGTTTGGTAGAGTAGGCCACTATGGGGTTAGGAAGAAACCTGATGACAGGGAAACTCCCAGCAACCCACAAAGATGTCCCCAGCTAAGACTCCTAGCAATAGAGAGGGTGCCTGAAGTGGCCTTCCCCTTCAATCAGATTGATGAACACCCTAATTTAATCATAGAACTTTCATCCAGTACCTATCAGAAGTTGATGCAGAGAACTATAGCCAAGCCCTGGGCTGAGCTCCAGGATTCCAGCTAAAGAGAGGAAGAGAGGAAAAGAGGAAAGATTATATGAACAAGGCAGGGGGACGGATGCATCAAGATCTGTATGGGAAACCACACAGAGACAGCTGACCTGAGCTTGTAGAAACTCAAGGACTCTGTATGGACTGCTAAGGAGCCAGCATGAGACCAAACTAGGCCCTCTGCACCTGGGTGACATTTGTGTAGTTTGGTCTTTTGTGGGACCCATAGAAGTGGTACCAGGACCTTTCCCTAATACATGAGCTGGCTCTTTGGAACCTAATCCCTATGGTGGGATCCTTTATTCAGCCTTGATGAAGCAGGGAGGAGCTTGGTCCTGCCACAACTTGCTATGCCATGCTTTGTTGATTCCAAAGGGAGCCTTTATCCCATCTGAATAGAGATGGCGAAGGAGTGGATGGGGAGGTGGTAGAATGGAGGTAGGGGATGGAATGGGAGGAGAGGAGGGAGAGGAAACTGGTTGGTATATAGTAGCTACAGACATGATATGAGTTGAAATAACTACAAGGCAGAGAACAGCACCTGAAACTTTCTAAGCATCATGCTTCAAAGCCAGCCACTAAATTCTGACTCTTGAACTAAAAACAATGCTTTACTCAAAATCTTAAAAATTGTATTCTCATCAACCTGCTCAGTTTCCAGAATAATGTTTTCATTTATATAAATATCTTGTATAATATCTTGTATATAAATATCCATAAAATTAGAAGTTCTTTTCAAATTAACATTTCGAAGAACATTTTTTCATTCTTTAACCCAATATAATTCTCATTATAATTTATTTTTATTTTCATTTTACTTAACAAATATTGACTACCTGCATTACATAAATCTCTTTGCTTAGTTAATCGAATATGAAAAAGTTTCCAAAAGATAAAGTCACCTCGTTCTTTTATCTCAATGTGTGAAACAATAATAATAATAATAATAATAATCTATTTTTACAATTATGTATGGTAAATCCATATTCAGTTATGTGTTTGGTATATCAACCAGGACTTATGTTTCATTTACTTTTGATTTATGGTGTGTATCCAATGGTCTGTAAGTATGAGATATTTGCTAAATTATGCCTTAGGTTTTCAATTATTCCTGTATATAATAAAGATAATGTTTTTCCTCAAAAAATAAAATAAAGAAAAAATGTAAAAACATAAAAAAGAAGAGTATTACTCCAGAATTGATTTCTCTGTTTTCTTCACTTTGATATTATAATTAAGTTTTTTAAAAAAGTTTATTCTTTGCAAATTTCAGTGATGTATACAATGTATCTTAATCATTTCAATGGCTCCATCCCCTCCCTCCAATTTCCTCCAACTCTCTCACCGTGTCTTCTTCCAAAATTCATATTCTCTGTTTACTATTTTAAACAACTCATTGAGGCCTGTTAAAATTGCCAATGTGCACTTAAATGTGGAGTCTTCAACTGTAGCATGGGCAACCAACTCAGAAATCAAAGTGATTCACCTTCCTCCAGCAGCTACCAACAGCCAATTGCTCTTCAATTAGTGGCAGGGACTTAGGAGATGCCCTGACCAACCACAGTTTCATACAGGAATGAGTTTTGAAACATGGCTTTTGGATATAGAAACTTGTTTTAATATCCCCACAAATTGAACCATGAAGAATATAGTTTGGGCAGAGGAATGATCCTCCTTTACTGAATGAATGCCCATGGAATGTTAACTAAATGCCACATTCCTGGAATACATGAGTGAAATAGGCAGAAATAAGATTGATTTACAATGACAAAGTGTATATCATCTGAGACAGTATAATTAAATATGCTAAAATCCTTTATTTTCCTTTAGTAAAGTGGGGATGTAATGCTTGTATGCATATAGTGTCCTATTTAAAATGTAATACATATTTGTTGTCTTCAAATACATTGGATACATTATAAAATTAACTTTTCAAAATGTTCAATTTATTCAGTGTGTTAAAACTGTTTTTGATACATCATCTGATATCTGAGATATATTTTGGGAGCCATGTTTTCAAGCTCAGACTAGAAAACAATTAGACTTGTCAATATTGTAAAGTCAGATCCACCTACCAATATGGTAACCATCACTAATTCTTAGTGCTGTGAACATAGAATACTTAATCTATGCTTTATAGAAGCTTTCAACTTTAAAGTTTCTAATATAATCGATCAGAATGAAATATTAAAAGTAACTCACCTCATACTTAAATAACAAAAGGATGAACAGATCTCAGTGTCATTTATATGGAAAGTTTTCTCCACAGTGTATTGTTAGCTATAATTTATAACCATAGGTTTCTGTCCTCTGTTTTGCACTGGATAATGTACAAGCTCATATGTTTGTCTTATACCATTCTTATGTAACTGTATTCATCTTTTTTATGTTACTTTGATATTGTATTTCCTGAAATGAGAAATTAAACATATCAATAATGCAATGTGTAGAAAATTTGTTATAAGTTAACAAAAATTATTTTTTAATGATATCTATTAACTCCTAAATAATAAGGTGTAAGTTTGGGGGTTCCTAACCATAACCAATTAGTGTGGGGGGGAGGTCATTCAGTAATCACCTTCCATTTGCAACTATGCAATGGGAATGGCTGCCAATTTTGTACAAAATGAGATAAAAATTCAAGGAATCAGCAACAAATAATTTCCATTCATGAGAAAATATGGAACACATTTCTTTTAGAGATCACTTGCCCTGAGGCAAGACAAGCAGTGTGCATCTTATGCTCACAGAAAAGAGGAAAACTGTGAAGGCTTCCACATCCAGCTCAATTCTACCTGGCTCTAATTACCACTGCAGTGCCTATGCTATTTCTGTCCATTTGGGATCATATATTAAGATGTTTCCATTTATTTCAGTGAATAAAAGCCCATTCTTATTAAATCTACATGAAGTTACAGGGAACTGCCCTATCTCTCCCAAATCTTCTAAGAGTACTGATGATGTTAATACAAACTTCAGGGCAGCAAAACCATGATCTCAAAAACTTATTTTTGTGACCACAGTTCAGTCTTGCTGTGTACTTACAGCTGGACTCAGAAGTCAGAAGCAGTCTAAAGGACTTTTTCTAGGAATGCCTCTGAAGTAGCGAAACCATGTATCTGTTTTCTGACTTGACATTGCAAATTAAACTAGGTGCTGAACATGATTGAGCAATATGCTTTCTTGGAAATATTCAAAACAAATTAGGATTCAGCAAGCAGCTACTTGAATTTCAGCTGCTCTGAGCAGTTTTCTATCCCTTATTATTATAATATTTAACTAGGGGTGACAAACATAACAAATATATAACGTCAAAGTGACTGAAAATAGAAGTGTTTGTTTCAGGCCCTAAACTTTCAGATTTTAAAGTAGTTTATTTTGAAATGGGATATCATCACCTAATAAATAAATAAAACAATATAAACTTCTAATCATGTTTAAAAAGAAGTTAAGGAGCATTTTGCATTTCAATATAAATTGTTTGCTTATGCCGCTTCTCTTCGTTTGAAATCAAGGTGAAAATATATTTTTCAAAAAGTATAGAATCGAAGTGTGCTTTATTCATTGAACTATATAATTCTGTCATATATAAATACTTAGTTACCCAAGAGACAGTTGCCTGAGACATTTCCTTTACTACCAGTCAATTTAGTGCCTGCTTCTCTTTTTCTTGAATTTGTTGGGTTTTCTTGGCTTCACTGTTATAAAGCTTATTCAATTCCAGCTTTCCACAAAAAAATTAAAAAACAAAACAAATATTTGAGATGCTTTTCTTCTGTAAGTTGTCTAAAACAATGAATCATTTTGACAAAATCCTTGGAAAGATGAAGCAATCGCATAATTCTCTCTTATTTATGCCCATTACTTTCATCTAAGTTTTCTTCTTTAGTGTATTGTAGAATGATCTTTTACAAAATAATGCTAAAAGATTCCCAAAATGTTATATTCTTTTCTTGATGTAGGTGTGTCTTCTATCTATCTGATGATTTCATTGGTTAATTAATAAAGAAAGTGCTTGGCCCGATAGTTTAAAACATAGGTGGGTGGAGTAGACAGAACTGAATGCTGGGAAGAGGGAAGTGAGGGAGATGCTTCAGGCAGTCGCCATGCCTCTCCTCTCCAAGATGGACGCAGGTTACCATCTCCCCTGGTAAGTGATCACCTCGTGGTGCTACACGGATTACTAAATATGGGTTAATTAGCCAATAAGAGGCTGAAACTATGGGCCAGGCAGTGTTTTAAAAGAATACAGTTTCCATGTAATTATTTTGGGTAAAGCTAGCTGGGTGGTGGGCACAGCCCTGCTGCTCATTCTACAGATTGGCACTCCAATGTGGTGACTAAATCAACTTAAAAACCTGAGAGGGCTTTAAATAAAGGAGAGAGAGAGAGAGTTTAACACAGCTTTTTGCTGTTTGCTAGGACGTGCCATAGAGAGATTTCCTGTTTCGGCAATAGCGGCAGAGAAAAAGCTGAGTCATTTTAAAACGCGGCTTCCTGTTGCTGTGCAGCCATTGCTAACTCTGGCTTTAAAGCATTTCAATGGCTTTTATGGGATGTTTGTGTGCCTGCTTGGGATTGGAAAGAAAGTACTCTGAGACCATGCCAATGGCTCACTGCTCCCTGCCTGCAGCTGGGCAGGTGGCGGAATCAGGCTTAGGTGAGTGGGGGGAGAGCATGCGGATTTCTGCCACCATACAGAGAGATGTTTCCAGGCTGCACAGTGCTCTGCACGTCAGATTTGGCTATAACTTGGATGAAAAGAGTTTTGTGCGGCACGCTCAGTCTCAGAGTTAAACTGCTGAGTGCGGCTCCTACCTGGAGGCTCCTACCTAGCGGTCCCAGAGCTAATAGAAAAATGGTATATCCTCCACTTTGAAATTGGAGAGAGGTGGAGCCAACATCCAGAAGAGCCTGGCAGCTCTGCCAAGTTGGACTGGGTGGGGCAAGCACACAGTACCTGTTTTTGACCTAGGAATGTCACAGCTTAGAGTGTTAAGTGCTTAGCGATGTAAAGGCACAAATCAAACATGTTTCTAGACAGTAAAAAAAATTACGGATTCACAATAGGACAGATTCAGACATATGAATGTACGTAGGCTTGAGAGAGAGAAGAGAAAAAATATAAAAAATAAAGTTGATGCCTTCAAAAAAGGGGAAAGTCTTTAAAGAGACAGAGTACAGATAGTTATAGATTAAAAGAAGTAAAGTGATAGAGTAAAAATAAGCCACGTAAAAATGGAAAATTCATAGAGAGTCTGTATTATGTATTTTTTTGTGTTTTCTTTGATTTTTTTGACTGCAAAGGAGCTAAGTACAGAGAGACATTTCATTATATGGGCCGCCAGGCTAGACCAAAATGGACATCTTAACAGTATGACTTCAGAATTTTGATCTAAGAACATGATGCTTTGGAAAAGAGATTCTTCTTTTGTTTTCACAGAGGATGACACCCTGTGGATTGCTTCTATCCCAATATGGTATGATAGACCACGCCCTCCTTAAAGGTTGCTGTGAACACCCTCAAAAAATTATTTCACTCAACTGCTGACTGAGATGAACCTGGCACACAGGTTACACCATGACATGAAAGATCTGATTAACAGCGCCCCCATTCAGCAGGAAGAAGTTTGGAGAGAAATAACTGTACCCATTTTCCCAAATATTGTTTATAAATGTTCTTTTACATTTAAAGGGGGATATGCTATAGATATGTATAATTTTAATTGGTATGGATTTTAAGGTCAATTTTGTTATATGTATATGTATTTCTGATCTTGATTAAGGTATTATAATTATGTAATTTATTTGTAAAAATGTAACGTATAATTAGGAAATATAGGTTAATGGATAATCATCAATAATAGTCAAGCTTGTAGTCATGTTAGTTAGATTTTCTAGATATATAGAGATATATTTCAGTTAGATGGGCATTCTTCATATCTTTCCAAGACTGCAGAATATGGCATTTAATGTTTTAATGACTTAGATTTTTCATGACAATGAGACATGTCTGCTCCTGGCAGCATCAGTCTGCTTCAAGAGGAAGATGGGCATCGAAGAGGCTCCTTATGGAGTTTGATAGCCATTTGTGTAAGAAACTGCTCTTGCCTGGACTGTTGTATAAACTGAACACAAAGAACCCACAGAGAGAGGACTGCTGAACTTGCCTAAAGGTGAGATGGTCTTTCGGGGTTCCTGATTCGTGAAAGAGTCTGTGAGATGTTCTGCAGGACACAGCAGAAAGTGACTGAACTGTCTTTGGAATTTCCTGCTTTATGGAAATGTCTGCTGGGCACTATGGGCCTGAAGGCCGAAGATGGTGCTCCAACGGTACAGAAGAACTTTGGGTGACTGTCCAGGCAGCAAGTTGTCTCTGTCATTTCTAGAGTTTGAAAGCTGCATATTTCTTGTTTACTTGGGTAGTATTATATCCTTCTGGAGTCTTTGATGGAGTTGAAGAATGGTTCAACAGTTATAGTTTTCCTTAGTTATGATAAAAGGTAAAATAGATCTAAATATTGTAATTGTAATTCTTGCTTGATAACTGTTATATGTAATTTTGCTATGTTAAAGTTGAAGCCTTCCTTTTTGTTTAAACAGAAAAAGGGGAAATGATGTAGGTGTGTCTTCTATCTATCTGATGATTTCATTGGTTAATTAATAAAGAAAGTGCTTGGCCCGATAGTTTAAAACATAGGTGGGTGGAGTAGACAGAACTGAATGCTGGGAAGAGGGAAGTGAGGGAGATGCTTCAGGCAGTCGCCATGCCTCTCCTCTCTGAGATGGACACAGGTTACGATCTCCCCTGGTATGCGATCACCTCGAGGTGCTACACGGATTACTAAATATGGGTTAATTAGCCAATAAGAGGCTGAAACTATGGGCCAGGCAGTGTTTTAAAAGAATACAGTTTCCATGTAATTATTTTGGGTAAAGTTAGCCGGGTGGTGGGCACAGCCCCGCCGCTCATTCTACATTTTCTGTTGTGGGAGCTTAGTATTCATAGTATTTTGTTTTTCATTCCTCTTTATATTCATTTTCCTAATTACTCTTTTGGGTCAAAAGAGATTAGGAGAGAGAGTCAGTGACAGTTATAAGGACTAGAGAAACTGGCCTCTAAGTATGTTAGCATATGTGCAGGAAATTACAACGTATAGTTCCCTACTAGGCCAACAGGATTCAGATATTCAGAGAGAAGGTAGAGCAACGGTTAGCAAACTGTCCCTGCTGATAGGCAATTTGCTTTAGGGAAAGTCCACGAATCCAGAGAAGACCCAAGACTTCAAATGAAGTCTGTTGAGTGAGCAGACTGTGGTGTGTAAATTGTTTCTGGAATAAGTACAGACCTAAAATAGAAAACAATGGTGTTTGAACAAGCCTATCTATGCATATATAGAGTTCAGACAGCCTGTGATTAGAATTTATCATTTTCTTCTAACATAATATTTCTATTGATTATTTGGGAATTTCCCATCATACACTCTGAATATACTTATGTCCAAGACCTCCCAGGTCCGTCCCTAGTAGCAGTATGGACAGGAAACCATTGGAGAAAACGCTTAAAAAATTGTGATAAAGATGCTGAAGTTTAGCTCCATAGAGCTGAAATCTTTTGGCAAAAGTGTGGGTCAGAAACAGTTCTTTCTATTTAATAAAAGTTCTAGACAAACAATGAAAACCTTTTGGTGAATACGAAATTTTCATATTTGGCTAAATTTAATTTAATTAGCCATTTCCTATAAAAAAAGGTATCTTCAAGACTGTCCTCTCTCCACAGAGAGTGTGACTGTAGGTCAAATATGATCTGGCTGATCCTAGCCTGCCAAGCCACAAGCCGAGGTGAGCGACCAGATGCAGAGTGGTCTTCTGGTAAGTGCTAACACATTGACTCAGCGGTAGAGTTTCTGCTGCACCACATCTGAGCCAGCAGACCACACACAGTGAAAACTGAAGTCTAACTTGGCTTTGCTTCATGTGCTTGTCCTATTTCAAAACTGAGTGAACAAGTCTTTCATGATGACCATCATTTTTAGGACATTGATTTCTAATCTGATTCACTTTTTTTTTCCTGGCCCCCTGTGGAAATCTGATTAGTTCCACTCTGACTGCATGCATTTCTCTGAATTGCTTAGATTGTTTCAGTTTCTTTCATATTCGAAGTAGACTGGGTTGGGAGCAATAAGATCAGCAAGTGATTCCTTACTCCAATTTATAAGGACTTACTTTCTTTTCATTGTTCAGAAAAACAGTATTCTGATAAATAAGATATATCTATAGCAACATCTCCATAATGCCACTGCTCCTACATGCCACTCAGTACTGTCACTCCTTGATTTTCTCATCCCATTAACCCACAACTCAACTATTTAAAATTATATACTTCCAGCTCTTTTACATATGGTCTGTGGTCTTTGTTATTCCAGTACTAGAAATCAAACCCAGAACCTGGCATATGTCAAGCCATTATTTATGCAGAGATCCATTCCAAGCTATCATATTTTGTTGTCTATCAATATCATTCCTTTTGTACATACATACAAATTTTGTACAGTTTTTTTCCTCTGGCAATTAATAAGCCTTTGATTATGTTAAATCCATGAGGTCTATGATGCTGTGTCCAGATATGAATAAGTATCCAGGTTTTAAATAATTTCAAAACTGGTCTTTCAAAGAACAAAATGTTTCTATTTTTCCATGTGATGACTAATTTTCTATATCAGTTTGACTGGTTTTATGGTTCTACTAGAGTTTTACCTCCTAACGTATCTATGATTTTCTAGAAGAGATCAGCATTGGAATCCACAGACTGAGGCAGAGTTGCTCCTGCTGAGAGCAGGCATCATTGGCCTATGGAGAGCTCAGACGTTCTTTCTCCCATAGACCCCAGACATGCACCTTCTCTTGCCATAGGAGATGGAGCTCTTGGATCCTTTGACCTTAAGACTCTGGAACCGATTTTCCAGTGATGGAATGGAGAAAAAATTATGACACCAGTATGTCATTCTCTAGCTTGCACATAGTCTATCAGGAAACTTCTGATTCTCTGTGATTTCAGTGGTTAGTTTCCACATAAGACTTACTTGCCATCTGTCTGTTATATTGTTGTACTATCAATCAGTGGTGGTTTGAATAAAAATGCCCCCCATAATCTCATAAGGATGTCACTATTAGGAGATGTGCCCATGGTGGAAAGAAGTGTATGACTAGGTGTGGGCTTTGAGATTTCAGAAACTCAGGCCAAGCCTAGTGTCCCTCTCTCTTCCTGCTGCCTGCTGGTTCAGATGTCGAACTTTCAGTTGCTCCATGGCTGCCTATATGCTGTCATACTTCTCACCATGATCATAATAGGCTAAACCTAATTAAGTGTTTTACTTTATCAGAGTTACTATGGTCATTGTGTCTCTTCATAGCAATAGAAAATCTAACTATGATGCTATCTATCTATCTATCTATCTATCATCTATCTATCTAGCTAGCTAGCTAGCTAGCTAGCCCTAGCTATCATCATTTGTCTATCCATCCATCGGTTATCTATGTATCATGTCTATCTTCCTTTACCTTTATCATCTATCAGCATCTACCATCTATCATCTTTGTATCTATTTTCTATGTGTCATCTATCTACTAACTTTCTATTATATATGTATCATCTGTATTTATTTATTGTCAATTTTTTATTTTTATTTATGTTTTTACCTCCCAACCATCCCTTTTGAAGCTATCATCTATCTGTAAATCTACCTTTCATCTATCTTCTATCATCTCTCTTCTACATGTATATATCTATTATTTATCTATTTATATCTATCTACTAGTCTATCTACCTATGATTCATTTATCAGGCATCTCTCATTCCTCATTACTATAATCTTGCCATGTCTCTCTTTTGTTCATCGATTCACTCCTTCACCTATTCCACTTGTTCTGTTTTCTATGGAATCTGAATATACTCTAAGTACCACTGTTTCTAACAGAAGTTTTTCTAAAACCATTGAGTAAAGCTTTCATTATTTACTTATCACTCCATTCATGGATTTATGAATCAGCTTTCCCTTAGTATAAAAAAATCCATGATAATCAGCTTAAAAGCAGAACAAACTTATTTGGGCTACCAGTTTGGTACACTTCCTTCTTCTAGACTGCCTCCTGCTCTGGAGGCAACATGCAGACAATATGAAATGGTGCAAAACATCTAATGGAAAAAGTCTTATATCCAATAGTTGTGAAAGAAAAGGATGCTAAGAAGACAGGTCAGATCTCTCTATATCCCCTTTCAAAGGCCTGTCCCCAGTAACTTAATTTTACCCACTAGACTGTATCTATGAGTAGTCTACCATCATCTTCAGTGTCAAACTGTCAAGGTCATAGCACAAGTCTTCATGGGACATTTTAGACCCACAATAATTCAATAAGCACTTATCTTCAAAATTATGTAAATATATCTGAAATTAATGGTGTAAATAATACTAGTATTTTGGTTTATTCAATTTTATTTGCCTGATTATGTTTTTTATTGTACCAGCATCCCTTGGAAGAAAGGAATTGTATCTTCTATTTTATTACAACTTAAAAATCAAGTATGGGGGGCAACCTGCCCTGGGAGAGAGCAAAGACCCCCTCCCCCAAGCTCCCTCTGCAGGCTTGTCTTTGTTTCTCATGACCCTGCCTCTCCCAAGCCTTCCCTAGTGTTTTCAGGTGTCCTGCTCCTGTACTAAGGCCATCTACCCAAAGTGGCCAGACTCTGGCCTCCAGGCAGGTCTGAGGATTCCTGCAGAGGGGTGCAGGCTCCTTCAGATTTTACTGGCAGGTTAGCTGTGTGATATTCCATCCCACCCTGCCCCCACCTTGGCCCTTTTGTCTGGGCGGCATCCCTGGGCTGCCTGGAATCCCTGATCTTATGCCCTGGAGTTAAGTCTGGACTGGCTTGTCTTTGTTTCTCATGTCCCTGCCTTTCCCGAGACTTCCCTAGTGTTTTCAGGTGTCCTGCTCCTGTACTAAGGACATCCACCCAAAGGGATCAGACTCTGGCCTCCAGGCAGGTCTGAGAATTCCTGCAGAGGGGTGCAGGATCCTTCAGATTGTGCTGTCAGGTTTGCTGTGTGATATTCCATCCCGCCCTGCCCCCACCTTGGCCCTTTTGTCTGGGCGGCATCCCTGGGCTGCCTGGAATCCCTGATCCTGTGCCCTGCAATTACATCTGGACTGGTGAGTGAGTGCGAACCCTGGGGCAACCTGCCCTGGGAGAGAGCACAGACCCCCTCCCCCCAGCTCCCTCTGCAGGCTTGTCTTTGTTTCTCATGACCCTGCCTCTCCCAAGCCTTCCCTAGTGTTTTCAGGTGTCTTGCTCCTGTACTAAGGCCATCCACCCAAAAGGGTCAGACTCTGGCCTCCAGGCAGGTCTGAGGATTCCTGCAAGGGAGTGTGGGATTCTTCAGATTGTGACAGAAGGAATAGGTCCTCTTCTGGCACTGGGGAGATCCAACCAGATTCAGTCTCAGCAAAGATTGGTCTAGGACACCAAGTGCCTCCCGGCTCCATTTGAAGGAAGAGATGGGCAGGTGCCAATGCAGGAGCTCCTCCAACAACATGAAAGGCAACATGACATCACCAGAATCCAGACATCCTGAAACAACAAGAATTGAACACCCTACCCCAGAAGATATAGAAGAAACCGACCTTAAATGGTACTTTATGAAAATAATAGAAGACCTTAAACAGGAGGTAAAAAACTGCCATAAAGAAATGGAGATGACAAACAAAAAAGTAGAGGAAATAAATAAATCTCTCAAAGATACCCAAGAAAAAACAAGAAAAACAAGAAAAAGCAATCAAACAGGTAAGGGAAACAGTACAAGACCTGATAAATGAAATGGAGGTAATGAAGAAAACACAATCTGAGGGAAGACTGGAAAGGGAAACTCTGAGTAAACGAACAGAAACTTCAGAGACAAGTATTTCCAACCGAAAACAAGAGATGGAAAAAAGAATCTCGGACTCTGAATATACTATAGAGGAAATAAACTCACAGATTAAAGAACTAAACAAATCTAACAAATTCTTAACACAAAACATCCCGGAAATCTGGGACACCATGAAAAGACCAAACCTAAGAATAATTGGGGTAGAAGAAGAAGAATTACAACTCAAAGGCCCAGAAAACATAGCCAACAAAATTATAGAAGAAAACTTCCCCAACCTAAAGAAGGATGTTCCTATGAAGGTACAAGAAGCCTAGAGAACACCAAATAGACTGGATCAAAAGAAAGCATCCCCACGCCATATAATAATCAAAACACAAAACATACAGAATAAAGAACAGATATTAAGAGCTGCAAAGGAAAAAGGTCAAGTAACATATAAAGGGAAACCTATCAGAATTACACCTGATTTCTCAATGGAAACCATGAAAGGCAGAAGAGCTTGGATAGATGTGCTATAGACACTAAGGGAACATGGATGCAAGCCCAGACTACTATACCCAGCAAAGCTTGCATTCACCATTGATGGAGAAAACAAGATATTCCAGGACAAAAACAGATTTAAACAATACGTAGCCATAAATCCAGCCTTGCAGAAAGTAATAGAAGGAAAATCACAAACCAAGGAGTCCAACAATGCCCACAATAACTCAGGCATCTAGCGACCCTTCACCAGCACAACTAGAAAAAGGGAAACACACAAACTCTACTACAAAAAAATGACCGGAGTTAACAACCACTGGTCATTAATATCACTTAATATCAATGTACTCAATTCACATATAAAAAGGCACAGGCTAAGAGATTGGATACGAAAACAGGATCAAACATTCTGCTGTTTACAAGAAACACACCTCAACCACAAAGACAGACACCTACTCAGAGTAAAGGGTTGGGAAAAGGTTTATCAAGAAAATGGCCCTAAGAAACAAGCGGGTGTGGCCATACTAATTTCTAACAAAGTTGACTTCAAACTAAAATCCATCAGAAGAGATGGAAAGGAACACTTTATACTCATAACAGGAAAAATCCTTCAGAATGAAGTCTCAATCCTGAATATCTATGCCCCTAATATAAAAGCTCCCACATATGTAAAAGAAACACTACTAGAACTCAAGGCAGCCATCAAACCACACACACTAATAGTTGGAGACGTCAACACTCCTCTCTCACCAATGGACAGGTCAATCAGACAGAAACCTAACAGAGAATTGAAAGACTTAATGGAGGTAATGAACCAAATGGACTTAACAGACATCTATAAAACATTCCACCCAAATAAGAAAGAATATACCTTCTTCCCTGCGGCTCATGGAACCTTTTTGAAAATTGACCATATACTTGGTAACAAAGCAAACTTCCACAGTTACAAAAAATATTAGTAACCACCTGTGTCTTATCAGATCACCATGGATTAAAATTAGAAATCAACAACAATGCCATCCCCAGAAAGCCCACAAACTCATGGAAACTGAACAGTCAACTACTGAACCACACCTGAGTAAAGGAAGAAATAAAGAAAGAAATTAAAGTCTTTCTTGAATTTAATGAAAACCAAGACACAACATACTCAAACCTATGGGACACAATGAAAGCAGTGCTAAGAGGAAAGTTCATAGCACTAGGTGCCCACTTAAAGAAAATGGAGAAAGCACTCATTGGTAACTTAACAGCACACCTGAAAGCTCTGGAAAAAAAAGACGCATACTCACCTAGGAGAAGTAGAATACTGGAAATAATCAAACTGAGGACAGAAATCAACAAAATAGAAACACAGAAAACAATCAAAGAATCAAGGAAACAAAAAGCTGGTTCTTGGAGAAAATCAACAAGATTGACAAACCATTAACCAAAGTAATCAAACGGCAGAGGGAGAACACGCAAATTAATAAGATCAGAAATGAAAAGGGGGACATAACCAAAGACACAGAGGAAATTCAGAGAATCATTAGATCTTACTACAAAAGCCTGTATGCCACAAAATTGGAAAATGTAAAAGAAATGGACGCTTTTTTAGATAAATACCATATACCAATGGTAAACCAGGACCAGATAAATGCTCTAAATAGTCCTGTTAGTCGCGAAGAATTAGAAACTGTTATCAGAAACCTCCCTAACAAAAAGAGCCCAGGACCAGATGCTTTCAATGCGGAATTCTACCAGAACTTCCAAGAAGACATAATACCTATACTCCTTAAGGTATTTCATAATTTAGAAACACAAGAGTCACTACCAAATTCCTTCTATGAAGCTACAGTTACCCTGATACCTAAACCACACAAAGACTCAACCAAGAAAGAGAATTACAGGCCAATCTCACTCATGAACATTGATGCAAAAATTCTCAATAAAATACTGGCAAACTGAATCCAAGAACACATTAGAAAAATTATCCACTACAATCAAGTAGGCTTCATCCCAGAGATGCAGGGCTGGTTCAACATATGAAAATCTATCAATGTAATCCATCAGATAAATAAACTGAAGAAAAAAAACCATATGATCATCTCATTAGATGCTGAAAAAGCATTTGACAAAATTCAGTACTCTTTTATGATAAAGGTCTTGGAGAGATTAGAGATACAAGGGTCATTCCTAAATATAATAAGAGCTATTTACAGCAAGCCGACAGCTAACATCAAATTAAATGGAGAGAAACTCAAGGCTATCCCACTAAATTCAGGAACACCACAAGGCTGTCTACTCTCTCCCTATCTCTTCAATATAGTACTTGAAGTTCTAGCAATAGCAATAAGACAACATAAGGGAATCATGGGGATTCGATTTGGAAAGGAAGAAGTTAAACTTTCGTTATTTGCAGATGATATGATAGTGTACATAAGCGACCCCAAAAACTCCACCAAAGAACTCCTACAGCTGATAAACTCCTTCAGTAACGTGGCAGGATACAAGATCAACTCGAAAAATCAGTTGCCCTCCTTTACACAAAGGATAAAGAAGCAGAGAGGGAAATCAGAGAAGTATCACCTTTCACAATAGCCACAAATAGCATAAGATATCTGGGAGTAACTCTAACCAAGGAAGTGAAGGATTTATTTGACAAGAACTTTAAGTCTTGAAGAAAGAAATTGAAGAGGATACCAGAAAATGGAAGGATCTCCCCTGCTCGTGGATTGGGAGGATCAACATAGTAAAAATGGCAATTCTACCAAAAGCAATCTCTATATTCAATGCAATCCCCATCAAGGTCCCATCAAAATTCTTCACAGATATTGAGAGGACAATAATCAACTTTATATGGAAAAACAAGAAACCCAGGATAGCCAAAAAATTCTTATACAATAAAGGTACTTCTGGAGGCATTACCATCCCTGACTTCAAACTCTATTACAGAGCTACAGTATTGAAAACAGCTTGGTATTGGCATAAAAACAGAGAAGTTGACCAATGGAATCATATAGAAGACCCGGATCTTAAACCACAAACCTATGAACACCTGATTTTTGATAAAGGAGCCAAAAGTACACAATAGAAAAAAGAAAGCATCTTCAACAAATGGTGCTGGCATAACTGGATGTCAACGTGTAGAAGAATGAAAGTAAACCCATATCTATCACCATGCACAAAACTCAAGTCCAAATGGATTAAAGACCTCAATATTAATCTGAACACACTGAGCTTGATAGAGGAGAAATTGGGAAGTACTCTACAACAAATGGGCACAGGAGACAGTTTCCTATGCATAACCCCAGCTGCATAGACATTAAGGGCAACATTGAATAAATGGGACCTCCTGAAGCTGAGCAGCTTCTGTAAAGCAAAGGACATTGTCACTAAGACACAAAGGCAGCCTACTGACTGGAAAAAGATCTTCACCAACCCTGCAACTGACAAAGGTCTGATCTCTAAAATATATAAGGAACTCAAGAGACTAGACTTTAAAATGCTAATTAACCCAATTAAAAATGGGGCGCTGAACTGAACAGAGAATTCTCAACAGAAGAAGTTCAAATGGCCAAAAGACATTTAAGGTCATGCTCAACCTCCTTAGCTATTAGGGAAATGCAAATCAAAACAACTTTGAGATACCATCTTATACCTGTCAGATTGGCTAAAATCCAAAACACCAACGATAACCTTTGCTGGAGAGGTTGTGGGGTAAGGGGTACACTCATCCATTGCTGATGGGAATGCACACTTGTGCAACCACTTTGGAAAGCAGTGTGGAGGTTTCTCAGGAAATTCGGGATCCACCTACCCCAGGACCCAGCAATTCCACTATTGGGAATCTACTCAAGAGATGCCCAATCATACTACAAAAACATTTGTTCAACTATGTTCATAGCAGCATTATTTGTAATAGCCAGAACCTGGAAACAACCTAGATGCCCTTCAGTGGATGAATGGATGAAGAAACTGTGGAATATATACATATTAGAGTACTACTCAGCGGTAAAAAAAGCAATGACATCTTGAATTTTGCATGCAAATGGATGGAAATAGAAAACACTATTCTGAGTGAGGTAACCCAGACCCAAAAAGATGAACATGGGATGTACTCACTCATGGTTTCTAGCCATAATTAAAGGACATCGAGTCTATAATTTGGGATCCTTGAGAAGATAATAAGAAGGTGAACCCTCCCCCCAAAAAAAGATATAATAATTCTCCTGGATATTGGAAGTAGACACGATGGCCAGGCAAGAATTGGGAACTTGAGGGTGGGGCGAGATGCGGCCAAGGTAAGATGCGGAGAGAAAAGCGTGAAGGGAGAATGGGGGGAGCTCGGAGGAATGGGATGCTTGGGATACAGGAAGGGTGGATATGGGAGCAGGGAAGCATATTTCTTAATTTAGGGATCCATCTGATGGTTGTCAAGAGACTTGACCCTAGAAGGGTTCCCAGGTTTCTAGGGAGACGCCCCCACTTATTTCGTTGGGCAACTGAGGAGAGGGAGCCTGAAAAGGCCAGTTCCTATAGCCATACTGATGAATTTCTTGCATATCACCATAGAACCTCCACCTGGAGAGAGATGAAGAAAATGACTGAGCCCCACATTGGAGCACCGGACTGAGCTTCCCAAGGTCCTGATGAGGAGCAGAAAGAGAGAGAACATGAGAAAGAAAGTCAGGACCGTGAGGGAACCTCCACCTGGCGATAGATGAAGAAAATGATTGAGCTTCACATTGGAGCACTGAACTGAGCTCCCAAGGTCCTGATGAGGAGCAGAAGGAGAGAGAACATGAGAAAGAAAGTCAGGACCTTGAGGGGTGTGTTCACCCATGGAGACAGTGGGACAGAACTAATGGGAGATCACCAACTCCAGTTGGAATGGGACTGATGGAACATGCGACCAAACCGGACTCTCTGAATGTGGCCGACAGTGGGGGCTGACTGAGAAGCAAAGGACAATGGCTCTGGGCTCTGTTTCTTCTGCATGGACGGGCTCTCTGGGAGCCTTCTCAGCTTGGTCGATCACCTTCCTGGACCTGGGGGGAGTTGGAAGGACCTTGGTCTTAACATAGAGTAGGGAACCCTGATGGCTACTTGGCCTGGAGAGGGAGGGAGGACGGGTATGGGCGGAGGGGAGGGGAGGGAAGGGGGAGGAGGAGGGGAAGAGATGGAAATTTTAAATATAAAAAAATAAACCATGAAAAAAATCAATTATGATACTTACAAACATTATTGATTCAGATTATTGAAACAGATTGATTCATTGCCTAGTGGCTGAGTTAAAAGAAATTCTCTCTCTCTCTCTCTCTCTCTCTCTCTCTCTCTCTCTCTCTCTCTCTCTCTCTCTCTCTCCCATGATAGAGATCAGATTCAGGACCTTTGTTGCATGAGTAAACCAATGAGTTACCTCCCCAGTCCATGAAAGTAAAATAACATAACTTAGAAATTTAATAATCCTTTACAAATATTTAAGATTTTCTAAGGTTGGAGAAATTGTTGAGTAGGAAAAGTACGTGGCAAAGAAGTATATTTTGATTCCCAGAATGCACATAAAGCTGCTTACTGTAGTTATATATGTAATCCTAAATGTTGGGATGGATGTGGGATAATTTCCTACAGGCAGTCAGCTAGCCTAGAGTATTTGGTGGTGAATAACAGGAGAGATTTCCTCAAACAAAGTGAAATGAGAAGACCTAATTGAACCAGGTTTGTCCTCTAACTTCCAAACATGTCCTGTAGTATGCATGTGTTCAGTGAATCAAACACACATACACACAAACACTCACACACACACACACACACACAGAGGGGGGAAGAAGGAGAAAGGAGAGAGAGAGAGAGAGAATAGTGATTGAAAAAAGGTTCTCATTAGAATATATGTAAGGGGGACCAAAGAATTCACATTGAGTAACAAATCATTTAGCACCAAGAACCTCAGTAGCCATCCTTGGAAGAGGGTTATAATATAATAAATAACTTCATTTAAGAGTTTATTAATTATCTCTATCCAGTAATCAACCAGTAGATGAAAATTGGTCATGTATTATCAGACTTGTGTTATGCCATATCAAAGCCTAGAGAATCAGAACCTGCAGTTTCTAGTCTCTCTGCCAGGAAACTGCATCTCTATTCCAGTCATTGGCTCTTTCCTCCCCAAAGCAGGGCCTGGCATGTAATAGAAATTCCTATTTAGCATGCTTTTTATAATGAAAAAAAATGAGGTTCTGTAATTCAGCAAGTATCATTTATGAATCAGCGTCAAAGAAAGCTTTGCAAGCAAACTAAAGGCTAATGTGATCAAGTTAGCTATTCATAGCCTGGGCCCTGGATTCAATCAAAAACACTGAATAGGCTAACATCTAAAGATTGTGGGCCAACTCTTTTTCACAGCTGAGAAGATGCTTGGCATTGCTCTTCAAATCAAAAATTATTTTGTCATATTTCATTTTCAGTGATCTGCCTGTATTGTGTAGAAAAGCTAAAAAGAATCATTCACAGGCTTTTTAGGGGATTATTTTTAGATCACCATAGTTCCTTATATTGTCAGATGTCAACCTTATCTCTAAAGACACGCAATCCAAAATTCACAAAGTTAAATGCTGATTAAATCATTTGTGGTGTTCTTGAATTTTAAACTAACTTGGGTGAAATTTAAAGTTCCATTTTCTGACATCTCTGACATAATTCATCTTCATGTTCCAAACTAAAGTCCTCATTTCCTCTATCCAGAAACCTATTACCTATTTATAATTTTTCATCTCTCACTCTGTTAAGTACAAAAGTTTCTCATAATTAAAGACCCATGAAAACCAATTATATGAGTCTAATATTGTACTCATTTTTTACTCTGTCATTGGTTCATCAATATCAGTTTTCTTCTTTTAAGGGGCTAGAGATGAGCATATTCACAGAGAGAATTGGGTAAAATGATGTCAGAATAAAGTGGAACAAAGACTATTGAAGACAGAGGATGAAGATATGGATTTTCTGAGAATTCTGAAGGCTAAGTCTGAATTTATCTTAAAATTTATGACATTAAGATTTAAATACACAAGAAAATGGAGAAACTATGGTGGTGAGTTGTGAGGTGTGGCAGATGGAATCCTGCCCTCCAAACATAATGGGACACAACAAAAGTTTTAGGATATTCATATAGGAATATTATTTTGGATTATATAAGTTTTAAAATTATTACAAATCTCTGCTAAGAGAAATAATGGGGACATAGTAAGAGACAATGTAATGAGCTAAACTTACTTGAGAGAAACATAAGAGGGAGGTGAAGAAAGAGATAGAAAGACTCGAGGTATCATCAGGCATGCCACCTACTGGTATTGGTTATGATGGAAGAAATGGTGAGCCAAGTTAGATTTGAGGCTATTTTGATAAGAAAGTAGGCTCTTCCCTTGAATTAAAAAAGTTTATGCATGTAATTCTGCTGAAAGCCATTGTGTTGTTTAGTTTTAACTGTCAAATTGAAACAAATTAGATTCTCCTAGGAAGATAGACTGAGCAGTTTTTTGATCAAGTTGGACTGTAGGGCATGTCTGCCTGGGGTTATCTTTATTGATGGTAAAGGGAACCATGGGCAGTATCAACCCCTAAGCAAGATCCTGAATAGTTTGAGAGGAGAAAGCTATCTGAGAGTGTGCAAGCAAGAAGGTTGTGCTAATATTTTCATTGCTTCTGACTGTGGCAATGAGGTGACTAACTGATTAAATTCTGCCTTAACATCCCTGAAACAATAGATTAGAACTTGTAATCATCTACACAACACTTTGCTACTATATTGCTTTTTTTCTTTTTAGTGTATTTGTCAGAACACCAGAAATAAAACATGGACACACCTAATATGAACTGTTTTTTACATGGAACCTCTAGGAAAATGTGATGCTTTATGTGTCCTGTTTAAACCATTTGATTTATTTTTATTTGTTACAGACCCATAAAGAATAAAGAAAGAGCAATATGAGCATAGGAAGTATCTGCTTAATATTAACATGATATAGCCTTCCAAAAAGATTATACAACCAGATTCAGACAGCAAAAGGAAGCAAGTGCCTGACCTTTGTTGCATAGATAATACTTCCTGAAATCTGGGAGAGTGAGGAGGCTAATGACACTGACCATGTTCAAGAAACACAAGGAAATTATAAGTGTAACAAATCGTCTTCACAAAATTAAAACATGATGAGCAACCATTGGAAGGGGCGATTTGGTAGAGACTAATGTGGTTGTACAGGGAGGCAGTGTCCCATGTGAGTTTAAAAGTTTCATTGAGAGAGCTGCTGTTAGTTGCTTGTGCTCCAGCCAATTCTTTGGTTCTCTGCATTGGAATCCAGTTTTTGTTCTAGCTTCTGTCCTTTATCTGTGAGTATATAGACATTTTCTGTGTCATCTTAGGGAAAGTTAACAATCTTTGAGTCAGAGCACTCTTATAAATAACATATAGCTGATATGTTTGAAACAAATATTTACTTATCTATAACACAGATTACTCAGAGTACCCTGTCTCTTGAGTAATATATTTTTGTGTTGTTTTATAAAGGAGTATAATATGTTGAAAGGGCAATTTTATACTATTCTTATACAATTAATGCACTCACAATTTAACAGTGGTGTGTACATTTTGGAGAAAATTGCAGAGTGTACATGTTTGATTAACTGTAACTAACATTTACATTGAATAATAATACAACTAAGGGGCTGGAGAGATGGCTCAGCAGTTAAGAGCACTGACTGCTCTTCCAGAGGACCTGGGTTCAATTCCCAGCACCCACATGGCATCTCACAACTGTCTGAAAATGCAGTTCCATGAGATCTGACACTTTCACACCAATGTACATTAAATAAAGTTAAATAAATCATTTAAAAATATTTTTAAAATATTTTTTAAAAATAATACAACTAAAATGATTTTGATTTTCACTAGATTTTCCAAATACAAGGTAAGAATTACCAAACTGCTTTTGTATAACACCATCCACTCCTCTCAGAATTGGAGCAAAACAGAGTATAATTACAGATGCATATGGGTAAGATCTAACATCAAAAAAATTATCTAACAGTTTCTCAAGTACCTAGCATCACTATATGAAACAAACAATTGTTTATCATTAGTAGAAACTTGAGCACTTGCAGAATAAATAACCTGTGTTTGTCATAAAGTAAATAATCGTTTAGCATTAGAAGAAACTCGAGCACGTGCAGAATAAATAAACTTGTTGGTCATAAAGTAAAGACTTCACATTGAGGCTTGTACAATGATATCAATTCTTGCTTTCTTTTCACAATCTACTCTTTCCTACTCTCTTTCTTTCTCTCTCCTTGTGTGTGAGACACGTATACCCACACACAAAGAGAGAAAGAGAGAGAGAGAGAGAATGTAGGTATGACTGTCATTGTAAACAGTGTAAGTTTACCCTCCTTTGCTGTTGAACTCTTGATGAGCTCATGATTAGTTTCTGATGACCAATACTGTGGTAATCACTGCTTTGAGCAATTCTCTATACTTTATTCACTTACGATTCCTAGAAACATAGTTTTTAAATATATTACATAAATATATAATAAATATATAATTTAACACTTGTCATCAAGCTGTACTATCTGCAACTTCAGGAAAGATTGACTTATCATGGCAGTATTTAAATTATTCCTTAAGTGATGATTCTATGCTTTGGAGTGGTTTTGTTATTGTTGTTTGTTTGTTTGTTTGTTTTGGATTTTTGAGACAGGATTTCTCAGTGTAGTTTTAGGGCCTGTGCTGACATGGTTTTATAATGCTTCTACTGATAGGTTTACACTGATAGAATCACACATCTAGTATTTCTCTGAGAGCACTCTAATGATAGTCTAATTAGAATTGTTAGTGAGTTTCTCTGTCTGCTAGGACCTGAATTTTTTTGTCAGGACATTATCCAAGACAATGGTCAATTGTCAAACAGTTTTTGCTTATATGATATACTTAGTCAATTCCTTAATGTATTGTCTATAAATATAATAGAAAGAATTTGGAAGAGTCATTGACTATTGCTTACTTAGGAAACAGTAATTACTCATCTATTGATTCAGAAGTTCAATTTCCACATAGCACATATTATTGATCAGTTATCTCTTGTAAAATCTCATGGCAGATACAGATTAATAAACTGTAGCCCAGGCACTCATTTGATCCAACAGAATAAATATGAAGAAGAGCACTGAAAAGCAAAGTGAAATAAAATGAGGAACTGAGGAGCTGACCCACCAAAATAATGCTTGCTCTTTTAGCATAAGGACCTGAGATTAATCACTAGCACCCATGCAAAAGTATATCCACAGTGTTAGAGAGTGAGTGATGGGGTAGGAATACCTGAGGCTCATTTGTCAGCCAGCTAAAGCTTAATTCTAGAGATACTGGACCCAGTGAGAAACAGTCTCAAAAAGCTGTGGAACAGCACCTAGGGTGATCTCTGCTATCATATGCATACACATGTACTCATTCACTCATGGACACACATACATAATTAAAATGAGATATGTCAACTGAATTGTGTCTTTTTTTCTAAGTAAAATTCTGGAGCTTTAATATTGGTAAAAGACTAGGGATAAAAAGATCAAAGCTATGGTGACAGCAATTGATTTGGCTTTATAGAGAATTTTGAGGAACAAACATCTCTCCATTACACACACAGTATCTAAAAGCACAGTATCTAAAACAACCATTAGAAATAATTCTAATAGAGCAATTCATAAGTTCATACTAACATGAAATCAGTTGAAAGTATTAAAATAATAAGAAACTTACTGTGGATATAAATCATCATACATTGTTTATGCATGTGCAGACAGTGAATGTCTACTATACCCCTGAGAGTTCACTGGCCACAGAACTCTTTAATGAGTTAAGAAACTTATAGAAATCCCTAAAGTCATCTGGCAATTTCAGGAGGCTTTTAGGCCATGAAATAGCTCAGCCACATAGTTATTTAAGAAGGCTTCTCTAGCACAGGATGGATTTGGAATGCGCTGGGGTCACTACAGAAATAAGTGGACAAGATCATTGTTCTTTTTATAGTGATTACAAAAAGTAGTGTGTCCCACAGGAAAGCAGAGGTCTAGGAAGACATATTTTAAAGTATGAACAGTGTGAACAGCTCTTGCAACCTAACTGCATTTAAATATTATACTAAAAAATGTGAAAACTCAAAAATAAGCAAAATATTTTAATATATAAAATAAGCTATTTCAAGTGGGTTGTAAGTGACACTTGCAACAAGTTATCTTCATGGAGAGTGGATTAGCTGTCAGAGATGGGTTCCAGAGTCAACAAGGTATCATTGTGGTGAGTGGGTGGGTATGTTATCAGAGATAGGTTCTGCAGTCAACAAGGTATCATCATGGAGAGTGGATACGCTGTCAGAGATGGGTTCCTGAGATCATAAGCTCAACATTACAGCATCTACATTAAGATTTTAAGAGTAACATTTGTGACTGTGGAATCTTCAATAGTCAGTGTCTGCACTATTGATAGCTGTGTTTGAATCTGTTCATTTGTCCTCCACTAAGATGGAAGACTGTAGCATTACTGTTGCAAATTGAACATTATTATCATTGCTTTGGAATTCTGAGGAAACCAATAATAAATTTTGTCAGCTCTTTAAATTTTTCTGTTTCTTATTGGAATATGAAAAACTATAATGTATGAATCGAGTGTTTATATCCAACATGGCTGATGTTGAGTTAACAAAAGATTATTGCTGAATGATGATCTTGACATTCTGATATTGCTTTCATCTATAAACAATATTGTTTCAGTGTCAGAGGAAATTACACCTGAATATTTTGGAAAACTGAGAAGTGAAAGTGTAGAACAGAGGACCCCAGAACCCCCCATGCATGAGGGTGCTGAGATGACCTGCAGGGAAAGGCAATTGCTCCCAACGCTGAAGGCCTAAGCTGCAACCCTGAGACTCACATGGTAGAAGAACTGACTCCTAAATTTGTCCTCTAAGAACCAAGTTTTGTGTGTATGTGTGTGTGTAAGCTCTCATACAAATAAATAAAAAACTTCTCATATATCTATCACACAGAAAATGTGATGACTGCATTACTTCTGCATGTATTGAAGCATTACACTGAATCTCATCAAAATGTCAATAAATACATATTAATAAAATTATATATGTATGTGCATGCATGCATGCATACATGCGTGTGTTGTGATGTGTGTATAAAATTAAAAGACAATAATCTGTCAAGGACCATATCCTAATAATTAAGTCACTCCAATGAATTTGCTTTAATATCCTGTGCTTTTTATTTCATGGTTTCTGCCTACTTTCTCTCACTTGGCTCTTGTTCCCACATCTCAGATGTCCTCTAAAACTGTCATTTCCATCTATATATATCCTACAGCTGGTGTGTCATTCATGGTAGTTAAGTCTGTTCATTTAACCATAGTGGCTCTTGATCTCTATGATTTTCCATGGACCATCTCTATAGTTACTGAGATAACATTCACCTTCAAATAATAGCTTTTATTAACCTTGCAGTTGTTACTTCTTCCAATATTTTTAAGTAGATGTAAGGCATAATAGCGACTTATCTTGTTTTTTTATTTTCAGGGGATATCTCTTTACATAAATAAAATCCATTTATCTCAGCAATTACAGGTCTAGATTTATTACCCAAGGAAGTTAAAAAGTTTATCTCCTTGATCTGGTTTGGGGCAGATTACTATAAATATTTTTAAAATTATTATTATTTAGATATAAAGTATCTTTTCATATAGCTTTATAGATATCCATCAATACATAGAAGAAATGGTTTAAAATTAAAAGAAACAAAAAATGAATGATTGCCATCCTATTTTCTTTCAAATACTATGGAGTACATATTGTGCTACTACCTCGCTAAATATTTTGCTGGAATCAGTCAACCATGTATTGGGATAGAGTCCTTAGACCTCACTCTTTCTTGTCTGTTCTTAGTTTTTCTTTTTGCCTACCTAGAAAAATTTTTGTTGAGTGCTAGACATGATGGGTCTGGTAATAGGACCAGAGCTGCTTAAATGCAGTGTGTATTTGCCACTTTTTGTGTCCTGATTTGCCATCATATCAAATTCCTGCTGACACCGGTGTGTGCATTTACTTAAGGTGATATGAACATATGTCTGTCTATTCCAGAAAAGATGCAGACAATAGACCAAAGAAATTCCACCTAATCTAGTTAAGCAAACTAGTAAACATTTTTGGGGGTGGTTACTTATAGTAGCATGAATGAGTGATCAGTTATAGGAACACAGAGGCAGCTCCATTATGATTGATGGCTAAGGAAAGCTGTATCCTTGGATGCAATGTCTGAGCATCAGATAGTTTTGTTGGGTATTGGCACCTTTCTTCCCAGTGGTTGGTACTTGATGAAGAACTTAGTCTTGCAACTCTTTACTCCTTAAGAGCTTTTGCTGCCTTGCTAGTTGCTTTATGTCTTGTCTCTTGTGAGTCATATCCCTACTTTAGGAGATAGTATTTAACTTTGGTGGGAAAGGCTGTAAAGCAACACAAAGGTAAGAATAAAGAAATAAAGAAAAAATAAAATTATGTGAGGGAATCTTGGGTCTTTCTGGTGTCCCTAGGCCACCTTACTGTAGCCTACATAGATAATCACTATCATTTCATTTTTGTTATATGTAAGACAAAATTGTAAGTTCAGACTAGACGTGTATACTCATACTTCCCCACTCTATAAAAGTCTAGTACATTTTTTCTTCCACAATTAGGAAAAAATTTATGTAGACTTTATGGGAGTAGTCACACAAAAAGAAAAAGAAAAATACAAATAAGAATATACAAAAAACACCCCCCAAAAAAACATAAAAAGCAACACTTTGCTATGTCTTTCTTACCCCTCCATCATCTTATTTCTTTATTGGCATTGGGAGCTGCTGAGTGTCTGTCACATAGTAGACTCTTTTGTCCAAACAGCTTTAGTTCTAAATGCTGTGTGATGTGTTGTTGGTCAAGTTCAAGGCCTCTGGTACACAAGAAATGCTGGATCCTCCATGAATCTCCTCTTGGATATTCTGCTATTGTCTAAGTCATGGAAACACTGCAGCTATGGTTCAGTCTTTTCATGTACTCCAAGAGGTCACAGATGGATGAGATGCTGGGGAGTGGCCACTAAAAGCCCTGGATATGTGCCTGAGCAGTAACTGAACTGGTGCTGCTGCTGGAATTATCCCCTTTAGGTGTGGGACTGGGACAGCTCCCCAACACCTGTACTGAGAGGTGGGGCCAGCTCTCCTGTGCTGAGGTCATTAAGGGTCCATATTCTCAAGGTAGGGTCAGTTTTCTGGTGGGGAAGTGACTCTCTTAAGGTCAGTGATGGGTATTGCCAGTTCAGCATGATGCTGGTAGTTCAACACATGGTTCATTACATGGTTCTCATGGCCCTTTTGGTAACATGGACAACTGACAGCAACACAGACCCCAGCTGTGTCAGGACCATGGACCCCAACATAGCCATCAAAAGCAGTTTGGGCTCAGATGTCACCATGGGACTAGGAGAGCAATGCAGGCATCTTAGATTGTCATGATTCCTTGACTCCAGCAGGGTCCCAGGTGAGGCCCATATGACTGGCAGTTGCAAGACCTTTGATGGTAACAGGTACCATGGACCTCAACAAAGTCCCTGGCTGTGATAAGGCCAATGATCCAGACATAACCCTCTGCAGCAGCTCAAGCTCAGATGACATTTCCATGGACCTGGGTGTTAGCTCAGGTTATACCTTATTGTGATAGCCCCTGTGGTAGCATGACCCTTGGGTACTAATGTGGTCATATGTGGAAGCCTAGACTCTGAACATCCTCATGGCCTTTGGTGGTAACAGGAGCCATGGACATCAACACAGACTGCAGATGCAGCAGAGCCATTCACCCAGACATGACCCATGGCAGCAGCTCAGGACTGGGCAGCATCAAGGCCCTGGATGGCAAGCAAGCTTCCCACATCAGACTGTTCCTCACTGCCTTTGCCTCTTCACACAAGCCTTTCTCCACAGGACATGAACCATTTTGCCTCTCTCTCACTTCCATACCCCAGTATATATTTGGTTACCATAATGGTGCCAACTACCTGGCACCACAAGGCATGGAACATGGCCATGGTTTCTTCTCCTTCAAAAGGGCAACAGACCCAGATGGGCACATCCTAGTAGAATGCTTTAGTAGTAAATGTCTATGCATATCCTCAAAGTCTCAGCCTCTGAATGGTGTGTGTCATATTTGTTCTAACAGCCATCACTCATGCACCATTAGGTATCTGCTGTTGGGGCTCTGATGTTTTCAGTTCTAACCCAACTGATAGCAGTTGTGAAGCTCTGGGTTTGTCTGTCTCTCAGATTGTGTGTGGTGATGATTTGCTTATGACCACATTGACCATTATACTCAAAATTTGTTTCCCAAAAAAAACTTGTTGAGTTTCAATTTGCTGAGCTTCTCAGTTTGTTTAACATAGTCCTCTTGAAAGGGCATCAGATGATTTTAAAACACTTTGTATTTGTGATATGAAACTACATACCTATAACCATTCTTTACAATAGCTTCTATGAAAATTCCAAATTAATACAAAAGTGCAAAGAGTACTATACTCACATAGTTAATAATATATGTGTTTTCTCCCCACTCATCTTATTTGATCTTTTCTTCCCAATCAGTACTTTTAAAATACTTTCTATATTTGAATTCTTATTATCAACCCCAGTAAGCATGTAGTATATAATAATGGGACATCTTGAAGTCAGCTATTTGAAAATTTTCTCCAGCAATTGTACATTGCTTTTCAGTTCAGAATCACTCAAGTTTTCAGAACACATATAGAAAGCAGACAGATTTATTAGCAGAATTCTAGTTGTGATTGGCCTTTAGCCCAGTTCTCAATATAGTCTTTATGACCCTCTATCATCTCAGAAGTTGGGTCTCCACTGTCACTACTCTCTTGGCATTCATAATTCTGAACTAGTGTGTGATTATTTTGTAACTTGTGTCATCAGGAAGAATGCAGAATGAGGCTGTAGGATGCATATTATTCAGTTTTAATTGTCTGTCTGAATTAATGAACACCACTGGCATTAAATTAATGTCTTTGAGAGTGTTTCCAGGGAGTTTAACCAAAAAGGCACACGCAGAATGAGGATAGCAACACCCCATGGCTGGTCATCCAGAGTGAATAAGAAGAGGAAAAGGAAATCCAACTGCATACTGCCTGTTCTCTGCTTTGGAGTCTGTACCAAAGACCATACTGCTCCCATACCATGCCTGCCCACTGAAACAGATTGCATTGCTCAGAAATCTGAAATAAATAAACCTTTCTCCCTAACATTGCTTTTTGTCAGGTATTTTGTCACATCAATGAGAAAAGTAACTAACATGGGTGGAATGCTTTGATTATAGTGGAGTGTTCATAGATGGACCAGATTACTATCAGGAATTTTAGGCATCATAGGACAAATACACCCACAAGGCTGGAGACCAGCTTTAAGATGGCTTCTGTGATTGGATGTGAGTTTAACAAATTAATTAATGACAAGAACCAGAAGAAGACATAGGGCAATTTAAGTGGTAAATACTAATAGTTATTTACTTCCCCCTGTTGTACAACAAAGATGCTTTCATCACTGGTGCTCAGAGATCTGAGAAAGAATCTCAAATGTAAAACCTTATGTGATAGTTTTGGGTATTCAGAATGTCACTGACTTTGTGGTAATAGCATCTCAGGTTTCTGTGAGTTGTGAGTAAGACCTTGAGCTACTGCATAAATCAGTGTCACTTGAGCTTCTTTTAATTCTTGTAAATAACTTCCAATTAATTATTCCTAGGCATTTAGGTATCCTACAGGAGAATGAATTAAATTAGAATCAATCTGTTGTACTCTTGATAGAAACATGCTAAAAAACTTAATATTAAGTTATACAAATAGGAAACATATAATTTATGGTTATCACAGTAATTACAATAAAATAAGAACACTTCTTGGTAGATTTTTACAAAATTGATTTCCACAAAGCAAAAGAAAATATCATTTGAACATCTGTGATGGATATCTTTGTGGTCTGCATATTTGAATTTAGAGTTATTTAGGAACATACTTTGGTTTGTCTGTGAGAGAGAATTTCCAAAGTAGAAAGGATTCACCTTACATGAGGATGGTTGACTTTCAAGATTGCTGTTATGTATAATTGTAAACGGTCTATGAGTATTGGATAGGGTTTTTTTTGAATTTCTTACTTTTATAAATGGTACCCTAAAACTGGTCTCATAGTAGTGATGTCAGCACTATGACATCATATTAACCAATTGGAATTGTTGCTGTGGGACCCCATCTTCTTCCTGGAAACTTCAAAGATTACTACAGGAAAATCTAATGTTCATTGTGGAAAATTTAGTCATTATTTATATAGACATATATTCAATGAAAGATAACATGTAGAAAAAATGGAAATGTAGAAAAGTAAAATATTTCCTTAAAATCTATCTTCTTTCTGTCCCATACCACATGACTCTAGACATGAGACAGAAATCCTGAATTTTTCTTCTAACAACATGCTTAGATTTAGAGAAAGAAAGCCATCATCCAAATCTAAAGCCTGTTGAAGGAGGGCTGCTTGGTTGTTCCTGGCTGTGTAGCCCCAAAATAATCACACAGAAACCATATTATTTACAATACTGTTTGACCAATAGCCTCAGAGTATTTTTGGTTAACTCATATCCTAAACTAGCCCATCTCTATTAATCTGTATATCACAACATGGCTGTGGCTTAAGAGCTAATGTTCTAGCATCTGTCTCTGGCAGGGCTAAATGGCTTCTCCATGACACCTCCTTCTTTCTCCCAGCATTCTGTTTAGTTTTCCCTATCTACCTCTATTCTCCTATAGCTGCACTATAGGCTCAAAGCAGTTCTTTATGCATTACTGGTAATCAGAATATACAGAGGGAAATCCCACATGACATCCCCTTTTCTGTTTAAATAAATAAGAAGGTTTTTAACTTTAACATAATAAAAATTACATATAACAAAACATATATCAAGCAAGAATTACAGTTACAAATTTTTTTATCATAACTAAGGAAAACTATAACTATAAATTCTTCAACATCATCAAAGAACACAGAAGGATATATTACCTAAGTAAACAGGAAGTGCATTGTAAGCAACTTCCAAAACACTAGAAATGACAGAGACATCTTGCTGCCTAGACAGTCACCCAAAGTTCTGTACCATTGGAGTATCCGTCTTCAGCCTACAAGCCCATAGTATCTGGCAGACTTTTCCATGAAACAAGAAATTTCAAAGACAGTTCCACCTATATTGGAACTCTCTTTTGTATCCTGCAGAATTTCTAGGAGACTCTTTCATGAAGCAGGTACCCCAAAGGACCATCACACCTTTAATAAAGTTCAGCAGTCATTTCTCTGTGGGTCCTGCATGTTTAGTTCTTCAAGCAGTCCAGGCAAGAGCAGTTTCTTGACCAAATGGCTAACAAACTCATCAGGAGCCTCTTCAATGCCCATATTCCCTTTCAAGTAGACTGGTGCTGCCAGTAACATATGTGTCTCATTGTCTTGAAAAGTTCTAAGTTATCAGAATATTTAAATGTCATATTTGAAGGTCTCTGAAAGATTTGAAAAAATCCTATCCATCTGAAATACATCTTTTTACATCCAGTCATACTAACATGATTACAAGCTGGACTATTATAGACAATTATTAACCTGTATGTCTTAATTACAGTCACAACACTTAATCAAGAGCAGAAATATACATATAACAAAATCTACCTTAAATTAGTATCAATAAACCAAGATCCAAAAAAAAAATAAATCAAGATCCATACCCATGCAAATCTCTATAGCATATCCCTCTTTAAGTGTAAACAATCATTTATAAACAGTATTTGGGTAAATACTTATCCAAACTGCTTCCTGCTGATTATTGGGTGAAATAATTTTAGAGTGTTCATGGTGACCTCTTGGAGAATCATAGTCTATAAAACTATATTAGTCTGGAATCATCAAAAGGTTATCATCCTCTGTAGAAACAAAAGAAGAACCTCCTTTCCAAAGCAACATATCTTTAGACTCAAATTTTGAAGTCAAGAAAACTTTAAGACATATATGTTAGCTTGGCTTAGCAGTCTGTACAATGAAATGATGGAGGAGGGTCATCTGTCTATGTGTTACTCTCATTGGTTAATTAATAAAGAAACTGCTTGGCCTGATAGGTCAGAACATAGGTGGGTGAAGTAGACAGAACAGAATGCTAGGAAGAAGGCAATGAGACAGTCACCATGCTTCTCTGACCCAAGATGGATGTAGGCTAGAATCTTTCCTGGTAAGCCACCATCTCATGGTGCTACACACATTAATAGAAAGGGGTTAATCAAAATGTGAGAGTTAGCCAGTAAGAGGCTAGAGCTAATGGGCCAAGCAGTGTTTAAATTAATACAATTTGTGTGTTGTTATTTTGGGTGTAAATCTAGCTGTGCAGGAGCCAGGCGAGACAAAAAGCAGACCTGCTCATTCCTATCACTACAAATGGTGCCCAACGTGAAGCTAAATTTACTTAAAAACCTGAGAGGGCTTAAAAAAAAAAGGATAGTTTAACACAGCTTTTTGCTGTTTGCTAGGATGTGCCATAGATTTCCTGTTTCAGCAATAGCGGCAGAAAAAAAGCCAGTCATTTTTAAATGCATCTTCCTTGGGCTGTGCCACCAGTGCAAACTCTGGTTTTAAAGCATTTCAATGGCTTTTATGGGACTGGATGTTTGAGTTCATGCTCGGGATCAAAAAGAAAGTACTCTGAGACCATGCCAATGGCTCAGTGTTCCCTGCCTGCACCTGGGCAGTCAGCAGAATCAGTCTTAGGAAGGCTGGAGAGCATGGCGGATTCCTGCTGCCATACAGAGAGATGTTTCCAGGCTGCTCAGTGCTCTGCCTGTCAGATTTGGCTGTAACTTTGATGAAAAGAGTTTCTGTGCCACACACTCAGTCTCAGAGTTAAAGTGCTGAGTGCGGCTCCTACCTGGTGGCCCCAGAGCTAGTAAAAATGGTACATCCCCCATTTTGAAATTGGAGAGAGGTGGAGCCAACATCCAGAGCAGCCTAGCAGCCTGCCGCTCTGCAGTTCAGAGGCCACAACTGATTCAGTCACAAGTAGCTCTACAATGTTGGACTGGGCAGCCCTGCAGTACCTATTTTTGACCTAGGAATGTTACAGCTTAGATTATTAAGCACTTAGCGATTTAAAGGTGCAAATCAAACATGTTTCTGGACAGTAAAAAAAATTATAGATTCACAATAGGAAAGATTCAGACATAAGAGATTTTTAAATGGGTCACAGCGTTGGATGAGTATACATAGGTTTGAGACAGAGAAGAAAAAGAATATAGAGAAAAATGTTAATGGTTTAAAAAAAGATTAAGTCTTTAAAGAGACAGAATAAAGTGATAGACTAAAAATAAGCCACATGAAAATGGAAAATTCACAGAGAATCTGGATTCTTTGTATTATTGTGTTTTCTTTAAAATTTTTGACTTTGAAGGAGCTAAATACAGAGAGACATTTCATTATATGGCCTGCCAAGCTAAACCAGAATGGATATCATAAGGGTATTATGATTTTAGAATTTATGTCTAAGGATATGATGCTTTGGAGAGGGTCTTCTTTTGTTTTCACAGAGGATGAGATCCTGTGGATTGCTTCTATCCCAGTATGGTATGATAGACCACACCCTCCTGAAAGGTTGCTGTGAACACCCTCAAAAAATAAAGTTGCTCAACTGCTGACTGAAATGAACCTAGCAGATAGGTTATACCATGAAAGACCTAAATAACAGCACCCCCATTCAGCACGAAGCAGTTTGAAGGAAAAAAACTGTGCCCATATTCCCAAATATTGCTTATAAATGCTCTTTCACATTTAAAGGGGATATGATATAGATATGAATAATTTGCATTGGTATGGATTTTAAGGTCAGTTTTGTTATATGTATATGTATTTCTGATATTGATTAAGGTATTGTGATTGTGTAGTTTATTTAAAAATATAATTTATAATTAGGAAATATAGGTTGTTAATGGATAATCATCAATAATAGTCAAGTTTGTAGTCATGTTAGACTTTCTAGATGTGCATAGATATATTTCAGATAGGCATTCTTCATATCTTTCAATGACTACAGAATATGGCATTTAAAATGTTTTAATAACTTAGGGCTTTTCATGACAATGAGACATGTCTGCTCCTGGCAGCACCATCTACCTCAAGAGGAAGATGGGCATCGAAGAGGCTCCTTATGGAGTTTGATAGCCATTTGGGCAAGAAACTTCTCTTGCCTGTACTGTTGTATAAACTGGAAACAAAGAACCTGCAGAGAGAGGACTGCTGAACTTGCCTAAAGGTGAGATGGTCTTTCGGGGTTCCTGATTCATGAAAGAGTCTGTGAGACATACTGCAGGACACAGAAAAAAATGATTGAACTGTATTTGAATTTTCCTGTTTTATGGAAATATCTGCTGGATACTATACGCCTGTAGGCTGAAGATGGATGCCCCAACGTTACAAAAAAAAACTTTGGGTGACTGTCCAGACAGCAAGATGTCTCTGTCATTTCTAGGGTTTTGAAAGTTGCTTATTTCTTGTTTACTTAGGTAATATTATATCCATCTGGAGTATTTGATGGAGTTGAAGAATGGTTAGCTATAGTTATAGTTTTCCTTAGTTATGATAAAAGATAGATATAAATATTGTAACTATAATTCTTGCTTGATAACTGTTTGTTATATGTAATTTTGTTATGTTAAAGTTGAAGCCTTCCTTTTTGTTTAAACAGAAAAAGGGGAAATGATGGAGGAGGGTCATCTGTCTATGTGTTACTCTCATTGGTTAATTAATAAAGAAACTGCTTGGCCTGATAGGTCAGAACATAGGTGGGTGAAGTAGACAGAACAGAATGCTAGGAAGAAGGCAATGAGGCAGTCACCATGCTTCTCTGACCTGAGATGGATGTAGGCTAGAATCTTTCCCGGTAAGCCACCATCTCATGGTGCTACACACATTAATAGAAAAGGGTTAATCAAAATGTGAGAGTTAGCCAGTAAGAGGCTAGAGCTAATGGGCCAAGCAGTGTTTAAATTAATACAATTTGTGTGTTGTTATTTTTGGTGTAAATCTAGCTGTGCAGGAGCTGGGCGGGATGAAAAGCAGACCTGCTCATTCCTATTACTACAATGAAATGTCTCTCTGTAATTATTACTTGATATCTGTCTTGTTGTATGTAATTTAACTATGTTAAAGTTAAAACCTTCCTTTTTATTTAAACAGAAAGAGGGAGGTGAAGTGGGATTTCCCTCTGTAGGCTGTGAATACCATTGGTTAATAAAGGATTGCTTCGGCCCCATTGCAGGGTATAACTTAGATAGGTAGGAAAAGCTAAACTGAATCCTGTCTAAAGTATGTGCATTTGTGTCAGATAGCAAAATGTCATCCAGGTAATAATAAATTATACACTTAGGAATTTAATTGCATATCATTTCCAATTGTTGACTTACCGAGTATTGACAGAGGGTGGGACTCTTGAGCATTCACTGTGGGAAGATAGTCCACTGGTAACTCCTAGTAGGCTGAGAATTATTATAAGTAGGCACTGTGAAAGCAAATTTTTCTATCCTTTCCTTGTAGGGGTATAGTGAAGAAATTTTTTATAAAACAATAACTTTGAGAGGCCATTCATTTGGTAATAGAGAAGGCAGAGGAATTCCAGACTGTAGAGGGATCATAGGTTGAAAATTTTTGTTGACAGCTCTTAGATCTGTCACCATTCTTAATTTTTCAGATTTCATTTTAACAACAAATACAAGAGAATTACAAAGGCTGGTTCATTCTTCAGTATGGTAAGCAACTTGTTGCTCCTATATTAGCTGTTCTAAAGCCTATGGTTTGTCTTCTGTTACAGGCTATTTTTAACCCATATGGGTTTCTCAGTTAACCAATTTAAAGGCAAGGCCATTAGTACCTCTGAATATTTATTAGTTGCTTTGTGTTCTTGTACAACCTGAATGGCTGGTAATCTTTGTTTATAATACCTTATAATATCCTTCCCAGAAGTGTAAATTTTTGGGACTGCAGAAATGTTAACTTAGGTATTCCATTGCTGCAATAGGTTGTGAGACCATAAGTTCCTTGCAATATTAGCTACATATGGCCTCAGCCTTCCTTTCTGTCCTTCTGTCCCTATATATTCAACCCACATTGTGCTTTGTTTCACTTGAGATAGGGTTCCAATTCCTAGGAATTAAATATCTGCCTCCTGAAGTGGCTAATCTGCATGCCAAGATCTGTGGTAATGATGCTCATGTCTGCACCCACGTCTAGTAATTTCTCAATTACAATGTCATTTATAAACACTTTTAGTTTTGGTCTTTGATCATTTATAGAAGTCTGCCAAAATATATGTTTTCTATTTCCTACTGAATAGTTTTGGTTCATCATCAATGTCTATTCCATCATCCAGAGCAGTATGATTTTTTTTTTACAGTAGGCACTGGATTTTTAAATTTTCCTGTTATGACATGTTCTACACAGTGACTGGAACTTTTTTTTAACATCACAGCCTGCAAGAACTTCCCCCACCCCAGGAGTTTCCCAGTGGCATCATGTTGCCTTGTCTGTCTTATGTCGACCTAATTTCATTGGTTCATTATTGCCCTTTGCCACACTTCCTACATAAACCAGAAGCCTAAGTTCTCCTATTATTGCTATTCCTAGAGCAGACATTATTCCTAGGAATTCCTTGTCCACAGTTCCTTCTTAGATGTCCTATTCTACCACAATTAAAATATTTGGCACATTGGTGTCTCTTCATACCATTGGAAATTGTTTTTTCTGCCCAAGCCTCTGTTCAATAGCCAAATGTCTCAACATTCATTGTATGCAATATACATTCATCTATTGGTGCTGATCTGACCTTTAAAAACCCAGGGATCTTTTTGAATTCTAAGTTGGCATTTTCAAAAGCCAGAGATTCAATAAGTCCACATCTAGCTTCTGAGTCTGTCATTCCTCCTTCTACAGCCTTAGTTAATCTTTAAAAGAAATCACTAAAGGGTTCTTCCTGACCCTGTTTAACCCTAATATATAATTTAATTCTTTTTCCTTGTTCCTGAATTCTGCCCCAAGGATTACAGCTGCTGTGCTACATAGGGACAAGGAGTATTAGTCATAGAGACCCTGCTCCTAAGGTTCAGAGTAATAATGACCCATATCAAGAATTTGATCTTGGGAAGTATCAAATCCTTTTGTTTTCCCTTGTTGTTTTAATTTTTTTGCCTCTTCTCTCCAAAACACTTCCAAAACAGGAGTTGCCTGTCTTTTAGGATTGCTGAGATTAATTGAATCCAATCTTGTAAGGAGGCCTTATTGTTTGAAGCCCACATTTTCACCATTTCTCTAACAAAGCTGAATATAATTCATAAGATGCTATTGCTTTTTAAATTTCTTTTAGATCACTCATACCTATTGGTTCACATGTATATTCTTTGACTATCTTTGGGTACTTTGTGCTGTATGGTCTTTCTGAGGAAATTACTGGATCAGCAGTTAATACACTGTATACGTCATCCTGGGGTCTGGAATGCACTGATGAAGCTAAACCCTGTCCTTTTAGCTTCTGTGCCTGCCCATCAATTTCATAAATTTCTCAATCTTTTCAATTCCTTTTACAACTGCCTTTTATAAAGTTGAAATCTTCTGTCCAGTGTTCTGTTCTAATGCTTTCATGAAAAATCCAAGGTATGAGTCTTCGAGGTCCTTGGCTCAGTAAGTGGCCCTGCTCCTGTGCTGAGGAGATATATCTGGAGGGCACCCCTTTCCATCTGTGGGGTCCTAGGATCCCCCAAATCAGTCTGCTTCAGGGCTGAGGGTCTGGGGAGCCAGCGGTGAGTCCTCCTGCAGCAGGGGCTTCTCTGTTCCACAGGAACCTACCCCTGCCAAGCCTACCCTTTTGTCTGCGAGGTCCTTGGCCCAGCAAGTGTCTCTGCTCCTGTATTGAGGAGATCAATCCAGAGGGGTAAGTGTGTGCCCTCTCATCTGACTGTATGCCCTGGGAACAGAATACAGGTCCCTTCCAATTCCCTAAATATTTCTGGCAATTCAGTGGGGCATATCCCCAGCTACTGGCTTTTTCTATTTACCTCATCCCATCTTGCCCCCAAGCATTCCTTTCCATCTGTGGGGACCTAGGATCCCCCAACTCAGCCTGCTTCAAGAATGAGGGTCTGGGGAGCCAGTGGTGAGTGGTCCTAAGGCAGGGGCTTCTTTGTTTCATATGAGCCTGCCTCTGCCATGCCTGCCATTTTGACTGTGAGGTCCTTGGCCCAGCAGGTGGTCCTGCTCCTGTACTGAGGAATACCAACTGGAGGGGTAAGTATGCACCTGCCCAGCTGAACAGATGCTCCAGAAATAGAGTACAGGCCCCCTCCAATTCCCTAAATGTTTCTGACCATTCAGTAGGGTGTCTCCCCAGCTACAAGCTTTCTCTATTAACCATATTCCATCTTGTCTCCAAGCACCCATTTCCATCTGCAGGATCCTTAGATCCACCAGCATAGCCTGATTCTGGGCAGAGGGGATCTGAGAGCCAGCTTTAGTGCTGACGGAACATAAGAGAAGGCAGACCAAGAGAAAACACCAAGTACACAGCCAGCCACAGCAAGATTGGGTCAACATGCCAAGACTCTCCTGGCCACATTTGAAGAAAGAGATGGGCAGGCGCCAATGCAAGAATTCCTCCACCAACTTGAAAAGCAACATGATAACACCAGAATCCAGCAAACATGCAACAGGAAGACTTGAAAACCCTAATCCAAAGGAAGTAGAAGAAATTGACTTTAAACATATCGTTATGAAAATGATAGAGACCCTAAAACAGAATGTGAAAATCTCCCTGAAAGAAATGTAAGAGAAGACAAACAAAAAGCTAGAAAAAATGTATAAATCCCTCAAAGATAACCAAGAAAACAAAGAAAAAGCAATCAATCAGGTAAAGGAAACAGTTCAAGACTTGACAACCAAAATGGATATAATAAAGAAAACACAAACCAAGGGAGAGCTGGATATGGAAAATCTGGGTAAACGAATAGGAACTACAGAGACAAGTATAACCAACCGAGTACAAGAAATGGAAGGAATCTCAGGCACTGAAGATACTATAGAGGAAATAAACTCATTGATAAAAGAAAACAGCAAGTCCAACAACTTCATAACACAAAACATCTAGGAAATCTAGGACACTATGAAAAGACCAAACCTAAGAATAATAGGGGTAGAAGAAGGAGAAGAATTACAGCTCAAAGGCCCAGGAAATATATTCAATAAAATTATAGAAGAAAACTTCCCCAACCTAAAGAAGGATATTCCTATGAAGGAACAAGAAGCATACAGAACACCAAATAGACTGGATCAAAAACAAAAACAAAAATCAAAAAACCACCCCCTTGCCATATAATAATCAAAACATAAAACATATAAAATAAGGCAAGAATATTAAGAGCTGCAAAGGAAAAAGGTTAAGTAACATATAAAGGTAAACCTATCAGAATTACACCTGTCTTCTCTTTGAAAACCATGAAAGCCAGAAGGTCTTGGATAGATGTACTCCAGACACTAAGAGACCATGGATGCAAACTCAGACTACTGTACTCAGCAAATCTTTCACCATTGATGGAGAAAACAAGATATTCCAGGACAAAAAACAGATTTAAATAATACGTAGCCACAAACCCAGCCTTACAGAAAGTACTAGAAGGAAAACCACAACCCAAGGAAGCCCAAAACACCCATAATAACACAGACATCTGACAACCCTCCACCAGCACAACTCAAAGAAGGAAAACACACAAGCACTACCACAAAAAAATAACTAGATTCAACAGCCACTGGTTATTAATAGCACTTAAAATCAATGTACTAAATTCATGTATAAAAGGCACAGATTAAGAGAATGAATCCAAAAAGAAGATCCAAGATCTGCTGTTCACAAGAAACACACCTCAACCTCAAAGACAGACATTACCTCAGAGTAAAGGGTTGGGAAACAGACCTAAGAAACAAGTGGGTGTGGCTATACTAATATCTAACAAAATTGATTTCAAACTAAGAAGAAATGTAGAAGGACGTTTTATATTCATAACAGGAACAATTCATCAGGATGTAGTCTCAATCCTGAATATCTATGCCCATAATATAAAAGCACCCACATGTGTAAAAGAAACATGACTAGAACTCAAATCACATATCAAACCCCACACACTAATCGTAGGAGATTTCAACACTTGTCTCTCACCAATGAACAGGCCAATGAGACATAAACTTAATGGAGAAATAAGAGTACTAACAAATGTAATGAATCAAATGGACTTAACAGACATCTGTAGAACATTCAACCCAAATAGGAAAGAATATACCTTCTTCTCAGCACCTCATGAAACCTCGGAAATTGATCACATACTTGGTAAAAAAGCAAACATCCACAGATACAAAAAAATTGTATTAATTACCTGTGTCTGATCAACATGGGATAAAGTTAGAATTTAACAACAATTCTACCCCCAGAAAGCCTACAAACTCATGGAAACTGAACTGTCAACTACTGAACCCCCTCTGGGTCAGAACAGAAACAAAGAAAGAAATTAAAGTCTTCATTGAATTCAACGAAAATAAAGACACATCATACTCAAACCTATGGAACACTATGAAAATAGTGCTAATAGGAAACTTTATAGCACTAAGTGCCCACTTAAAGAAAATGGAGAAAGCTCACAGTAGAGACTTAACAGCACACTTGAAAGCTTTAGAAAAAAAGAAGCATACTCACCCAGGAGGAGTAGAAGACTGGAAGTAATCAAAGTGAGGGCTGAAATCAACAAAATAAAACACAGAAAACAATGCAAAATATCAATGAAAAAAGAACTAGTTCTTTGAGAAAATCAACAAGATTAACAAACCCCTGTCCAAATTAATCAAAAGGCACACAGTTTACCTAGATCAGAAATTAGAAGGGGACATAACAACAGACACTGAGGAAATTCAGAGAATCATCAGGCCTTACTACAAAAGCCTATATGCCACAAAATGGAAAAAAGTAAATGAAATGGACTTTTTTTTTTAAGATAAGTGTCATATACCAAAATTAAATCAAGACCAGGTGAAAATTTAAATAGACCTATAAGTCATGAGGAAATAGAAGCTGTAATCAAACATATCCCAACCACAAAAAGGCCAGGACCAGATGGTTTTAATGCAGAATTCTACCAGAAATTCCAAGAAGCTCTAATACCTATACTAGTTAATGAGTTTCTCATAATAGAGTCAGAAGGGTCATTGCCAAACTCTTTTTATGAAGCTACAGTTACCCTGATACCAAAACCACACACAGACTCAACTAAGAAAGAGAATTACAGACCAATCTCACTCATGAACATCGATGCAAAATTTCTCAATAAAATAATGGCAAACCGAATCCAAGTACACATCAAAAAAATTATCCATTATGATCAAGTAGGCTTCATCCCAGAGATGCAGGGCTGGTACAACATACAAAAATCTATCAATGTAATCCATCATATAAATAAACTGAAAGAAAGAAAACATATGATCATTTCATTAGATGCTGAAAAAGCAATTGACAAAATTAAACAAGTTTTTGATGAAGGTCTTGCAGAGATTAGGTATACAAGGATCATACGTAAATATAATAAAAGCAATATACAGCAAGCCAACAACTAACATCAACTTAAATGGAGAGAAACTCAAAGCCATTCCAGTAAATCAGGAACAACACAAGGCTGTCAACTCTCTTTATATCACATAGTGCTTGAGGTTCTAGGAATAGCAATAAGACAACATAAGGGCATCAAGAGATTTGAATTGTAAAGGAAGCAATTAAACCTCCATTATTTGTAGATTATATGGTAGTATACATAAGTGACCCAAAAACTCTACCAAAGAACTTCTACAGCTGATAAACACTTTTAGTGATGTGGCAGGATACAAAATCAACTCAAAAAATCAGTTGCCCTTCTATACACAGATGATAAAGAAGCAGAGAGGGAAATCAGAAAAACTTCACCTTTCATGATAGCCACAAATAGGATAAAGTATCTTGGAATAACCCTAACCAAGAAAGGGAAAGATCTATTTGACAAGAACTTTAAGGCCTTGAAGAAAGAAATTGAAGAGGACACCAGAAAATGGAAGGATCTCCCCTGCTCGTGGATTGGGAGGATCAACATAGTAAAAATGGCAATTCTACCAAAGGCAATCTATAGATTCAATGCAATCCCCATCAAAATCCCAGCAAAATTCTTCACAGACCTTAAGAGAACAACAATCAACTTTATATGGAAAAACAAAAAGCCCAGGATAGCCAAAACAATCTTATACAATAAAGTTACTTCCAGAGGCATTACCATCCCTGACTTCAAACTCTATTTCAGAGCTACAGTAATAAAAACAGCTTGGTATTAGCATAGAAAAGACAATTAAAAAGAAAATCAAATCAAAGTCCTGGATATTAATCCACAAAACTATGAACACCTGATTTTCCAAAGAGGAGCTGAAATTATACAATGGAAGAAGGAAAGCATCTTTTTTTGAATTTTCTTTTTTTTTATTTAAAAATTTCCATCTCCTTCCCTCCTCCCCCTTCCCTCCCCTCCCCTCTACCCATACCCCCACTCCCTCCTTCTCCAGGCCAAGGAGCCATCAGGGTTCCCTACTCTATGTTAAGCCCAAGGTCCTTCCAACCCCCCCCCCCCCCAGGTCCAGGAAGGTGATCAACCAAGCTGACAAGGTTCCCACAGAGCCCGTCCATGCAGAAGAATCAAAGTCCAGTGCCATTGTCCTTGGCTTCTCAGTCAGCCTCCACTGTTGGCCACATTCAGAGAGTCCGGTTTGGTCGTATGTTCTATCAGTCCCATTCCAACTGGAGTTGGTGATCGTCCGTTAGTTCTGTCCCACCGTCTCCATGGGTGAACACACCCCTCACAGTCCTGACTTTTTTTCTCATGTTCTTCCTCCTTCTACTCCTCATCAAGACTTTGGGAACTCAGTCTGGTGCTCCAATGTGGGGCTCAGCCATTTTCTTCATCCATCGCCAGGTGGACTTTCTATGGTGATATGCAAGAAATTCATCAGTATGGCTATAGGAACTGGCCTTTTCCGGCTCCCTCTCCTCAGCTGCCCAAGGAACTAGCTGGGGATATCTCCCTGGAAACCTGGGAACCCCTCTAGAGTCAAGTCTCTTAATGGTGCTGGAATAACTGGATGTCAACCTGTAGAAGAATGGAAATAGATCCATATCTATCACTATGCACAAATCTCAAGTCCTAATGGATTAAAGGCTTCAATATAAATCCAACCACACTTAACTGATAGAAGAGAAAGTGGGAAGTAGACTGAAACACATGGAGACAACTTCCTACGTATAACCCCAGTAACACAGACATTAAGGGCAACATTGAATAAATGGGACCTCATGAAATTGAGTAGCTTCTGTAAAACAAAGGACATGGTCATTAAGACAAAAAGGCCACCTACTGATTGGGAGAAGGTCTTCCTCAACCCCACATCAGACAAAGGTCTGATCTCCAAAATATATAAAGAACTCAAGAAACTAGACATTAAAATTTTAAATAAAGAAATTAAAAAATAGAGTACTGAACTTAACAGAGAATTTTCAACAGAAAAAGTTCAAATGGCCAAAATATAATTAACGTCACGTTCAACTTCCTTAACAATCAGGGAAATGCAAATCAAAACAACTTTGAGATACCATCTTACACCTATCAGAATGGCTAAAATCAAAAACACCAATGATAACCTATGCTGGAGAGGATGTGGCATAAGGGGAACACTCATTCATTGCTGGTGGGAATGAAAACTTGTGCAATCACTTTGGAAATCAGTGTGTTGGTGTATCATTTGGGGGGTCAACCTACCTCAAAATGCAGCAATGCCATTCTTGGGAATATACCTAAGAGATGCCCAATCATACTACAAAAGCATTTGTTCAACTATGTTCATAGCAGCATTATTTGTAATAGCCAGAACCTGGAAACAACCTAAATGCTCCTTAATAAAAGAATGGATAAAAAAAAAAGTATGGAACACAACAAGTGTACAGGAGTCAGGCATTGTTTAGAATAGAGCAGTTTAAATAATAGGCCTCAGAAATCTGAAAAATAGCAAAGAACATGCGTTTGGAAAGTATGCTCTGGAATTGCCTGTCAGACTCTGTGTTTCAGCTTTGAATTACAAACCCCATTTATGATTTTTAAAATATACTTGAAATAAAATGATTAAAATGAAAAAAAGAAAGTGTGGAACATATGCACATTAGAGTACTACTCAGTGGTAAAAAAGAATGACATCTTGAATTTTGCATGCAAATGGATGGAAATAATAAACACCATCCTGAGTGAGGTAACCCACACCCAAAAAGATGAATATGGAATATACTCGCTCATTAGTGGACTCTAGCCAAAACAAAGGTCATTGAGACTATATTTCATGATCCTAGAGAAGTGAAATAATAAAGTGAACACAAAGAAAAATATTTTTTCCTCCTGAAAATTGAAAGCAGACAAGATTGCTGGGCAAAAGTTGGGAGCATAGCAGTTGGGGTAGAGTGGGGGGAAGCGGGGAGAGAAGGGAGAAGGGGAGAATTTGGGAGAGCTTGTGGGAGTTGGATGGTTGAGATGGAGGAAGAGCAGATATGGGAGCAGTAAAGAAGTTATCTTAATTAAGGGAGTTTTTATAAGGTTGGCAAAGACTTGGATCTAGAGGGGTTTCCATGTGTCCATGGGAATGTCCCCAGCTAGGTTCTTCAGCAATAGAGGAGAGGATGCCTGAAATGACCTTTTCCCATAGGCACACTGATGAATATCTTGAATATCACCATAGAACTTTTATCCGGTGATGGATGGAGACAGAGACAGAGACCCACATTGGAGCATTGGACTGAGCTTCCAAGGTCCAGTTGAAGAGCAGAAGGAGGAGAAAATGAGTAAGGAAGTCAGAACAGTGAGAGGTTCATCCACCCACTGAGACAGTATGCCTGATCTAATGTTAGCTCACCAAAGCCAGCTGGACTGGGACTGAACGAGCATGTGATCAAACTGGACTCTCTGAATGTGGCTGACAATGGGGGCTCACTGAGAAGCCAAGGATAATGGCACTGGAATTTGTTTCTACTGCATGCACTGGATTTTTGTGATCCTAGTCTGGATGACACCTTCCTAGGCATGGATGGAAGGGAGGAGGGCCTTGAACTTCCTACAGGGCAGAGTACCTGCCCTCTCTTAGAACTTGAGGGGGTAGGAGGAGGGTGTTTGGGGGACTGGGAGGGAAATGGGATGAAATGGAAATTTTGAATAGTATTATTTATAAAGCAATAAAGAAAAAAGAAATCTGTGGTATGAAACTTGTCCAGTAAAAATAACATCTCATCCTTGGCCATAATTTTTATGGTGTGCATATTACCTTCCTGGGGACATACCTTATCCATTAATCTATCATAACTTTTCACAGTCAAAAAATTCAAAGAAGACACAACAATATGTATAATCCACACTCTCTGTGAATTATCCATCTTTACGTGGCTTATTTATTTTTACTCTATTATTTTTTCTATACTTTGTCTCTTTAAAGACTTTGTTTTAATTTTTTTAAAATGACTCAATTAGATGTGTTTTATGACTGAATCTTTCGAATTGTGTTTCTGTAATTCTTTTCTGACCAAGAATGCTTCTTAAAATGCTAAGTCTCGAAAAACCAAAAAAAAAAAAAAAAAATGCTAAGTACTTCCTTAAAACTTTAGCTGCACCATTGCTAAGGGGAATATGTCACTCCTGCTTGCCCCACCCAGCCCATCATGATGAAGCTGCTCCCCTCGGAGAGCCATGCACAATGCCTCATCTCTAGGCACATAGCCGGTCCATGTTACCACCAAGCATAACACGTTGCTCACAATCCACATTCAAATGCATTATAGCCAGTCTCCCGCAGGGCTACATGGCTTCTCGATGACTCCATCTCCTTTCTCCTAGCATTCAGCTTAGTTTTCCCTGCCTAACTAAGTCCTGCCCTACTATAGGTCTGAAGCATTTTCTTTATTAATTAATGGTAATCAGAGCATACAGAGGAGAATCCCACATCTTCCATGGCATAAGTAAAATAATTATTGAACTCCTGAAGAGTTATGTATCAGTAATTTTTGTAGTTTTTCAGATCTTTCCTGTCATAAATTGATTACAATGAATGATAGTAGGTGTAATAATCATTACTGGTCAGCAGGTATCACAGTTGTAGCCACATGGCCAAGAGACACTAGCAGCAGTAAACAGCATGTGTTGTTTACTTAGGTGCTCTGAAAAATATGCTTTGTTTAACAAATTATGAGCAGTTACTAAGGCAATCAAATGATTCTGAGAGTTGTGGATCAGGATAAAGAGAAAACCCAATTTTTCCATCGGTGTGAGTTGCAGGCTGTATGGACTTTAGGGATCACAGGCAGTGGTGTGTGTACCAACATGTAATGTACCAGTGGCAATATATATATATATATATATATATATATATATATATATATATATATATCACATCACAAGTTGGGGAGTACTGAGCAGCATCCTGCTGTGTGCTGTGTCTGAGTGTCAGCAATAGGATTGACATGGAAACTTTTGAGAGGACCATTTACTTCAACTGGTCTGTGAAGAATATTAAGTAATTAGGAGATGTGAGAACATGGTACTTATAAATGACTGCAGGCTTTAGTTTTAATTGCCATTAAAACATTAATTTAAAATGATATGTTTTTTCAGACAATGAAGAATTTAGGATAAAAATTTTAAAACAGGATTCTAATAGCCATATTTAAAGAATCCCTTATCTACTGTAAGTAGATGTCTCTCAGCACTGAAAATGGACTGAAGTCTAATTGTTATAGGTGCAAAACTAAATTCAAAGATATAAAATGTAAAAGTGAGAAGTGCTTTCTTTTTCTTGATAATGATGTTTTCTTCACATCAATTTGTTTTCAATATTATTACAGCTATATTTTACCCAAAAGGAGTCATGGTTTTTAATAATTAAGTTTAAATTTATTATGGAGTTTGGAGAGTGGGAAGAGAGAGCAGATGGACCTGCATGATTTTTGCTACCTAAGGTCACACCCCACCTGGTTCAGTCTCCCAAAAACCATTGGCTGAAGGAGGTTCCCCATCACCTCCCACTTTTGTCTAAATTAGTTCTAAACCCAATACAAAACTATATATAAGAAGAGATATCAAGTCTAAAAATTAGAATTATGACCATCATAAACAATATTAAGAAAGAAACATGCTAAATGTTTCAATAACTATTTGTTCCTAAGGAGACTAAGTCTTATATTAGAAATGGCTTGGCTAAGTCATAAAAAGAAAGTAACTATGACTAAGCAAATAGGTCAAGCAGTATTATAATTAATATAGTTTCTGTTATTATTTTGAGTCTAGGCACCTGGGAAATAAACACACATCCTCCCACTACATATTGACACCAAGACATGGGCAACTACATCTATGTAAAACCTGAGAGAGCTAGGAAAGAAATTCTAGGCACAAAAGAACAGAGTTTAGTGCAGCTTCTTGATAGCTGCATTTTTTTTCAAGTCAGCTCTGTTTGCAGTTCCTTTAAGGGAGGTTTTCCTGACTCAGTGTTAGCAGCAAAAACTGTGCTGCTCCTTTAAGGAGGTTTCCTGGTTTGTACTGCCAATAAAAACTCTGGCTTTTTCAGGAGGCCAAGCTCTTGAATGGGGCTTGTGAGTAGCATGTTACAAAATGCTTAATGGCATGACATACACTCACTGCAACCCTGGAACTGGAACAATGTGCATGGCTCTCAGAGACAGCAAACATGCCTCAGCCATGGTTGACAGGGTGAAACCAACAGTCAGGACAGTGAAGTTGGTCTTCGTCATGCCTAGTTACCACTTAAAAAATGGGGGTTCCTGGTCAAAAAGAAAATCCTTATATGTAGTAGACACAGATTCAGACAGAAATAATCTACAGAAGAGGTTACAGTGTGTTTTAAAAATGTACATAGGCTTGAAAGAGAGAAGAAAAAGAATATAGACAGTTATAAAGGGAAGTAAATAATTTTTAAAAATGAACAAGCCGGGCGGCGGTGGCGCACGCCTTTAATCCCAGCACTCGGGAGGCAGAGGCAGGAGGATCTCTGTGAGTTCGAGACCAGCCTGGTCTACAAAAGCTAGTTCCAGGACAGGCTCCAAAGCTACAGAGAAACCCTGTCTCGAAAAACCAAAATAAAATAAAATAAAATAAAATAAACAAAGCCTTTAAAAAGACAGAGTACAGACAGTAATAGATTAAAGGAATAAAGAAAAATAAGCCACATAAAGATGAAATATATACAGAAAATCTTGATTATGTATATTTTTGTGTTTCTGAATTTTTTGACTGTAAAGGAGCTAAGTACAGAGAGACATATCATTGTACAAGCTACTAAGCTAAACCAACATATATATTTTCATGGTATCTTGACTTCAAAATTTGGGTTTAAGGATACATTGCTTTGGAAAAAAAGGTTCTGCTTTTGTTTAAACAGAGGATGAGAACCTGTGAATTACTTTTAGGTTAATGTGGTTTGATGGACCAAGGTCACCCAAAAGGTCTCGATGAAAACCTCTAAAAAATACTTTTCCCAAAAGACAGCAGGAAGAATTTTGGAGAGAACTACACCCAACTTCCCTAAATTATTATTTATTAATATTTGTTTACATATAAAGGGGATATACTATAGAAATGAATACTTTGTATTAGTATGGATCTTGGTTTATTGATACAAACTTAAGGTCGATTTTGTTATATGTGTGTTTCTGCTCTTGTTAAAGACATTAAGTTTGTGTAGCTCATTTAAAAATGTAATGTATAATTAAGAAATACAGGTTAATAGATAGCCCTCTATAAGAGTAAAGATGGTAGTTATGTTAGTTAGGATTTCTATATGTAGAAAGTTATATTTCAGGTGGATAGATTTTTTCCAATCTTTTAAAGATTAACAGAATATTGCATTTACATTGTTTTAAAAACTTAGAACTTTCTATGACAGTAAGACACATCTGCTCCTGCTGAACCTATCTACTTCAAGAAGATTATAGACATCAAAGAGTTTCCTTGTTGAGTTTGCTAGCTATTTGAGCAGGAAACTGCTCATTCCTAGACCGCTTGATGTTATGTTGTATGAACTGGACATGCAGAAACCACAGAAAAATGACGTCTGAAATTTTCTAAAGTTGAGATGGTCCTTTGGGGTTCCTGCTTCATGAAAGCATCTGCCAGACATTCTGTAGGACATGGAAGAAAGTGACTGACAAGTTGCCAATATAGGTGGAAATGTCTTTGAAATTTCCAGGTTCATGGAAAAGTCTGCCAGACACTATGGGCCTGTATGTTGAAGATGGATGCCCTAGTGTTACAGAGAAACTTTGGGTGACTGTCCAGGCATTGCAATGTCTCTGTCAATTCTAGTGTTTTGGAGGTTGCTTACAATGCACTTCCTGTTTACTTAGGTAATATTACATCTTTCTGCTGGTATTTGATGGAATTGAAGAATAGTTATAGTTTTCCTTAGTTATGATAAAAGTTAAAGTATATATAAATATTGTAACTATTTCTTGCTTTATACCTGTTTGGTTGTATGTAATTTTACTACGTTAAAGTTAAAACCTTCCTTTTTATTTAGACAGAAAAGGGGAGCTGATGTCTGATTTCCCTCAGTATGCTTGTGAATACCATTAGTTTAAAAATAGTTGTTTTGGGCCAATAGTTTAGAAGAATATAGCCAGGCTGAACAAGATATATATAGACAGAAGGCAGAGCCAGAAATACACTATGTAGCTGCCATAGGAGAAAGATGAGAGCTGCACATCTATACCGGTAAACAATGGGTCTTGTGGTAAAATATAAAATAATGGACATGTATTAAATTAAGATATAAGAATTAGCCTCTACACCTGGGAACCCCTCTAGAGTCAAGTCTCTGCCAACCCTAGAATGGCTCCCTTAACTAAGATATATAATTCCTTGTTCCCATATCCACGCTTCCTATATCCCAACCATCCTATTCCCCCAAGCTCTTCCCATCCACTTCACACTTTTCTCTCCCCATCCCCCTCTCCCCCCATCCCACCCCACCCCATGTTCCCATTTTTTGTCTGGCAATCTTGTCTACTTCCAGTATCCAGGAGGATAACTATATGTTTTTCTTTGGGTTCACCTTCTTATATAGCTTCTCTAGGATTTTTTACGGATTAGAGGCTCGATGTCCTTTATGGCTAGAAACCAATTATGAGTGAGTACATCCCATGTTCATCTTTTTGGGCCTGGGTTACCTCACTCAGGATGGTGTTTTCTATTTCCCTCCATTTGCATGCAAAATTCAAGATGTCATTGTTTTTTACCGCCGAGTAGTATCTAATATGTATATATTCCACACTTTCTTCATCCATTCTTCCACTGAAGGGCATCTAGGTTGTTTCCAGGTTCTGGCTATTACAAATAATGCTGCTATAAACATAGTTGAACAAATGCTTTTGTAATATGATTGGGCATCTCTTGCCATACTCATGAATATCTTGCATATCACCATAGAACCTTCACCTGGCATTGGATGGAGAAAATGACAGAGCCCCACATAGGAGCGCCGGACTGAGCTCCCAAGGTCCTGATGAGGAGCAAAAGGAGGGAGATCATGAGCAAGGAAGTCAGGACCATGAGGAGTGCGTTTACCCATTGAGACGGTGGGACAGATCTAACCAAGTCCAGTTGGAATGGGACTGATGGAACAGGTGACCAAACCGGACTCTCTGAATGTGGCTGACGGTGGAGGAGGACTGAGAAACCGAGGACAACGGCAATGAACATGAGCTTTACAGCATGGACGGGCTCACTGTGAGCCTTGTCAGTTTGGTTGCTCACCTTCCTGGACTTAGGGGGAGCTGGGAGGACCTTGGACTTAACATAGTGAAGGGAACCCTGATGGCTCTTTGTCTTGGAGAGGGGTGGAGTGGGGGTATGGGTAGAGGGGAGGGGAGGGAAGGGAGAGGAGGAGGGGAGGAGATGGAAATCTTTAATAAAAAACTGAGAAAAAAAAGAATAAAAAAAGAATAAAAAAATAAAAAAATAAAGTATTTGTAAGCATATGCAAAAAAACCACATTCCTTCATGTTGATTATGCTGGTTTTGTTTGTTGTTTTTCAGAGTTTTCTGGATAAAATGATTGCTCTGAAATTTCAGTTAATAACCCAAACTCTCCCCTATATATTGTATTGTGATTGTCATAATTAGCTTCAGCTGTCAATTGAGCACAAACTTAGACTCACCTGGGAAGACTAAAACTCAGTTGAAGAGTTGCCCAAGTCAGAGTTCCATGTGGCCAAGTCTGTGGGTGTTACTATCCCTAGTCAGCTATGTAGCTACATATGAGTCTGAGAGAAAACCAGAAAGCCAGAAAGAAGTGTTACCGTTCCTCCTTCATTGGTTTTTGTTTCAAATTCCTACACTGTTGGAGTCCTTTCCTTGATTTCTCTCAATGATGGATTATGACCTAGGAGTTCTAAAATGAAATAAACTTTGCTTCCTGAGCTGTCAAAAAAAAAAAAAAAAAAAAGAATTAGCCTGTAATATGGCTACACTAATAGACCAAGCAGTGTTTTAATTAATACAGTTTCTGTGATTATTTTGGGTCTGGGCAGCCAGGAAATGAACAAGTAGCCTCTGACTACATGGAATCATTTGAAACAAAGAAATTATTAAAGTCTAGGAATACAAAATTATCAGTTCTGTGTCACATTGTATCATCCAAAACCTTTTTCTGACAGAATGGACTCAAAATCTACATATCTAGATTCAGATATTTTGGATGAATCCTATGGAATTTGATTGTTTCCTGTAAAAATTAAGTGTGTACTTTAAGCCAGCAGCTATTGAGGAATATTGTATCCTTAGAGAGTCTATGTGAGTGAGAGACAGAAGAATTCTCTGGCTGCCTTTGACCCAATAAATAGTTTTGTATTTTATTCTCTGAATACAGTCCTATATTTGACTACAGTTTTAGTTTAATGAACTCCAGGTCGTCCAAAGGACAAGGCATCCATTAAGTATAGATATTTATCTTCCAATATTTTATCAATTGTTGAATAATAGGCTGAACAAGGAACTGAAGAAGAGTTTAGACAATTTTGTGATATAAAAATATTCACAATGTTATCACAAATAAATACAATATGGAAAGAGAAATTTTGAAATAAAGTTATGTGTTCTTTATAAAGTGATTTATTATCTTGCATTTAATAAACCCAGTAACCAAACCTCCTAAGCATTAGGCTTATTACCTAAATTTCTGACAATGGTATGGATGGAAAATGACATAGACCTAGCCCATCAGTACTCCCTGTGAATTTACTCAAACACTGCCCTCCAGATTTATGGCCTTAACAGTTACAAGCTTTTGATTATAGGTTCAAATAAAAGAAAAAATTCCAATATTATCAAACTACTGCTTTATAGCTTTATTTCTGTGTTAAATTACGTAAATTTTAGGGTTCATATATTTCTATACCATAGCATAGCCTATTCTGACTAATACACATTAGATAAAATAAATATGTCAGTAGGTGAATTTACTAAAAAAAATCACAGTATAAACCCACATAAGACTGTAGAATACTGTGCAACTCTCTAAACAGTAAATATAAAAGATGCTAGTATACAGGGACATAAGTTGTAGGGAAATTGTTCAGATTATTCTACAAAATCTAATGAATGCTTTGGAGAGAAGATGGAGATAAATTAGCCTAAGGTCAACCTCTTTGTAATCAGCCTTCCAAGTAATAAACATGCACATATGAGCCTCCATGTCCCACATTATTGTCATGTGTTTGTCCATTTTGTACATTCAATCCCTCTAAATTTTTTCCCAATGATGCCTTGAGGAAGATTTAATTGTCCCATGATCCCATAGTTACATAACTGTGAAGTCACTGGCTGACAATGTGAAATTTTGTCACATATCTGTCCTGCTTGTTAAACTTTGAGTCCTAGAGAACATATTCTGTGGCTTGTTCCTCATGTAAGCTTTGTGCCCATTACATGCCTTCCTTCTGTATAGGGAACTAAATAAATGAGCAAGCAGAGAAAACCATCTGATTAAGTTAAACAGGATGATAAACTGTTCATTTTCAGTTACTTGACTCTGTGCCTTGCTAATCATACTATATAGAAGATGCGAATTAATTATATGAGATAACTGAAATCTGAAAGTGACTTTGATTTCATTTCATCTTCATCCATGTACTTATTTAGCATTATCATCCCCAGGAAGTATTTGAGGTCAAAAGAACTGAGAGGGCCATTAATTCAACAACTACCAAGGCATATGACAGCCCTCAAGGCAATTGACAAGCTGCTGGTTTCACCAAATGTTTCTAGAAGAGTCTGCCAAGTTAGTCAGTCACTGAGGTGAAAAGCAATTGCTCCTTCCATGAAATCTGTGATTTCAGGTGCTCTGCTTCCTTGAGGCATACAAAAGACAACACTATGTACTATTCATTATTGTAATATTTATATTTCCTCATTTGTGTTACCTTTATGAAACTATCAAGTGGAAATTATAGACAATATCTGTACTTAATACTTAAGGAATCAGGATCACTTGTAAGATTTGTAATTCATAACAAATATAATCTCATAGCATAGATACTGTTGATTTCAACCCAGTTAATAAAAATGCAAACTAGTCACTAATACACCATATGTGCATGCACACAGTCCTTTGAGCTTGAATACCATATATTTTTTCAATGAAAAGTATCTTTAAAATACATGATTATAAGATACTTCTGTTTTTTAAAGTTATTTTCTTCTAAAATGAATGGGCTGAATAATAATTAGCCTAGATTTTTTTCTTTAGATATGAGGAATTTTAACTGATATATTTAGAATATTTAACATTTTGCTCTTAATGATTTTAGAATTTCTGAAAATTAAACATATAGTCCAAGATTATATTCTCACCCAATTTCTGTTTATTGTATTAAATTGAATTTCTGAATGTTTAGCCATCTGCTTCTCAATTTTCAAGAAGAAAAATCAAAGTTACAATGAGGATTGTAACTTTTAGACTTAGTTAAGCTCACAAACTAAAAATGATTTGCACAATTGTAAACAAAGACTGCATCTTTATTTCCTGGCTGTCCAGACCTGAATAACCACACAGAAACTATGTTAATTACAACACCATTAGGCATATTTCTAGCTAGCTCTTACATCTTAAATTAACCAATTTCTAGTCATCTGTGTATAACTACATGGCTGTGGCTTACCACTAAATTTCCAGTATGTTTCTCTGTCAGCAGCTACATGGCATCTGTCTGAATCTATCTTCCCTCTCCTCACATTCAGCCCAGCCCTCCCACCTAGCTCCATTCAGCTCTGCCATAGGTCAAAGCAGCATCTTTACTAACCAATGGAAACAAAACATAGTCACAGCATATGGATGAGAATCCCACATCACAGAACTCACACATCTCAAATCAAGAAAAACTGTTAGTTTATTTTTGTTTGTTTGTTGGGTATTTTCCTAGACATGAAATCTCTGGTTAGCTGTTCTAGAACTGGTTCTGTAGACCAGTCTGTCTTTGAACTCACGGAGACTCACCTGCCTCTGCTTCCTGACTGTAGACATTAAAGGCATGCACCACCACAGCTTGACCATCCTATGTGTTTTTAATCTTGAGAAATCTCAGCCTTCTGCGATTTTATTTTTATTTTTATGGTTTAAAAAAAAACATTTGTGTAAAGCTAAGACAAAATGCTAACCTGTTAGTATAACTATAGTGCTGGCATTTGAAAGGTGGAAGCAGGATGGCGATGGGCTTTGATTCTACTGCATGGACAGGCTCTGTGGGAGCCTTGTCAATTTGGATGCTTACCTTCCTGGACCTGGGGGGAATTGGGAGGACCTTGGACTTAACATAGAGTAGGGAAGCCTGACTGATCTTTGGCCTGGAGAGGGAGGGAGTGGGGGTGTGGGTGGAGAGGAGCAGAGGGAAGTGGGAGGAGGGGAGGAGATGGAAATTTTTAAATTTAAAATAAAAATAAAAAAATTAAAATCAGCCTTGGCCACAGAACCAGTTTGAGTCTATTTTTGGGTGTAGAAGAGCATGTCTCAAAAGCAATCTACTATTAAAATAGGCATGAGTTTTATTACTTCAGAAACTCATTCATTTGCCTCAGTATTATAAAACTAGCCATGTCCAAGTCTTTGGAAAACAGTTATCTCCTCTTCATTTTTATGATTTTATTTTATTTAGAAAATAATATGTGAAAGGATTTAATACATAGCCTTAGTCCCCTTATAGAACATGCTTAGAATGACTTCCAGTTTAGTTCACATTGTACCCTGTGGAAGGTATAAGCAATTTGTTACTTTCTGTTACAAGTAATATGATATTGTTGTCAACTGTAATCTATCCATTCATAGACTGATATTGCTGAAGATGTATCAATGAGGTACTTATGAATAAAATTCCATATTTATAGAATGAATCCACATATTCACATAATTCACAGATTGATTGAAATGTCATTTTAACTGGATCAGCACAGGGAAATTAGATTTAAATATACATTTCACCTTAAAGTCATTGTCTTGTTAGGAGTGAAACACTGGAGCCAGTTTGTCCAGCCTTTTTGTACAGAGTAATTTGTCCTTGTGATTGAAATACTTTCTGTTCATGGCCCTGGGGTCTTGTATGCATATTTTTGAACTAGTTGTAGTCGATATTTAAGAATTTTTAAATTTAGGTGAAATTTTACAAATTTAAATAGTACCCACATGTCTTCTTGCTTTGCCAGATGTATTAATTTGTGCTTTTACCATTATGATATACAACCAACCCCTAAATCAGCTTGGGTAGGAAAATTTTGTTGCAAGGGAGATTGGGGCAGGATCCTGTAGGCAGAAACTGATGCAGAGACCCTGAAGGAGGCTGCTTACTTGTCAACGATTGTTTGCCCTTTGCTTGAAGCGTGGTACCACCCACATTGAGATAGGCCCTGCCACATCAATTATCAGCAGAGAAAATGAACCATAAGCTTTTCCATGGGCTTTTGGCTTAAAGTGAGGCTCCATTTTCAAAATGGATCGAACTGATATCAGTGGACATTAAATCACCCAGCACACAGGTGATTCTGAGCTTGTCTCTCATCTCTAAATATCAAGGCAGTTTTTACTAACTGCAGCAGCTTCTCTTCCCCTGATTCAGGAATAACACATAATTCTGCTGTTAGTCTTCTGTAGTCTTTGAATGAAAGCTATGTTCTATTTAGTTCTATCTGCCTTGGATGGGGATTTATCTAAGCTGATGTTTTAGATGAGACCAAATTATATATTTTAGAGATTTACTTTATTTTATTTCTGTTTAAGTGTGTGTTTGTGCAAATATGTACATATGTATATACAGATACCTGTGAAGTCCTGTATGTAGAGGTCATTGCTTATCAGGTAATCTATGTGGATCTTGGGAGATAAACTCAATTTCCTCTTCAAGAAAAGTACAAATCTTTGACTGCTGAGCCAATTTGTGGGCACAAATTACATTTTTTTCATTGACTCAAATATATGCAGCTTAAATAATTTTTGTATGTTTGGTGTGTGTGTGTGTGTGTGTGTGTGTGTGTGTGTTCTGGTGCATGCTTGTCTCTGTACACATGATGTGGAGATCAAAGGACAACTTTTAATAGAAAGTTCTTTCTCAGTGGGTTCAACAGACTTGTGCAGTGAAGGCCACATCATCTGCTCCAAACTGTCCTTCATATAATTCAGCAGCTGAACCAATAAATAACCCTTAGTGTACCCATACAAATAAGTATTTTTAATACTAGGTATATGCCTTATTCACAAACTAGTGAGCTTTGACAGTATTAGTAGAAATAGAGGGAACTTAAATAAATACTGCTAAGTTAAGGAAGCTCGTCTTCAAGGCTTCATGACATTTGATTATGACTATGTGACATTATGAAAAGGGAAAACTGGAGAAATAATTGCCAGTAAGTGTAGGTGGAACATGTAGAAAGGGAAAAGGAAAGTAAATAGGTACATCATGATGTGGGGTTTCCCTCTGTATGCTGGGATTACTGTTAATGAATAAAGAACTGCTTTGAGCCTATAGCAGAGCAGGGCAGGGTGGAGCAGAGCTCGGTGGGAAGGACTGGACTGAATGAAGGGAAAAAGAAGGGTGGAGTCAGAGAGATGCCATGGATCCAGTGCTGGAGATAGATATGCTGAAACTTTGCTGTTAGGCCACAACCTCATGGTGATACACAGTTTAATGGAGATGGGTTAAATTAATATGTAAGAGTTAGTGAATGAGAAGTTAGAGCAAACGGGCCAAGAAGTGATTTTATTAATATAGATTCTGTGTGGTTATTTTGTTTCTGGGCAGCTGGGATAAACAAGTGGCCTTCCCCTTGCAACATTTGGCACCCAACATGGGGCCAATGTATTTAAGAAAATATTTTTTAGGACAGAGAAACTAATATGTAGAAAAGCATGAAAGATATCTGCATTTTTACTGTTCTATATTTGTTGAAACATACAGAATGATAACAAACACCAGAGATAAACCCTAATGTAAATTTAAAAATCTTACTTAACAATTAAGTATTTATGTGAGTTTATCATGTTTAGCTAATGTGCTACCCTAAAGTATGCCAGCAGTAATGTATGAAACTGAAGGATATAAGTGTGAAGAAGGAATAATATTTTTGCCTATTTTTCTACAAAGTCAATTAATTAAAAAACTAGTATAACTCAGCTGGTAAGACATAAAGTATCTTCTTAAGGATCTTGGAAACAGGTTGGAGAAGTACTTTGGACCAAAATATTCTGTTGTGTTTTAGAGAGTAAAGGCTTGGAACTGACTTTAATCTGATATGTGAATACTGGAGTCAGTTATAGATGATGAGGGAGATAAAATCATGGGTAAAGTCATGAATGTTACCTAGACACAATAGAGCATTCTAGTAAATTGATTCTTCATGCTCACTGAAGGACCAGAGAAAATGAGTTAGACCACCAATAGCAGCAAACCCTCTCCACGCTCTCCAGGGCTGTGTCCTTTGGCATAGTCTTCCTATTAGACTCTAACAAGACTAATGTAAGATAGATTTCTACAGAGATTTTAATGTTGTACTAAGACTTAAACTAAGTACCTGAGATGAGCTTCATGAACTATTTCAGTAATTCTAACACTCCAAGGCTGAGACAGAAAAGTCTGTGTATTCTAAGGTAGCCTAGAGACCAGCATGACATCATGAATCAAAACTAGTAACAGCAGAAGCAAAAGACATTCTAGCACTATGACTTCCAAGGGTATTATTTTGGCCAAATTATCAATACATGCACATGTATCAGTTTTATCTCTGAGCTCTGGTAGTTTTTGATGAGAATTACTCTAAAATGAAATTAATACCTTAGGAAACTAAAGTTAACTAAGTGAGAACTTTTCATAGGCTTTATTATCTTGCAGTTGGCAAGTTATCTACCCACCAAAGGTTGTTACCATGTAAAAGAACCCCATAGCTGATCTTTCCAAAGTCCTCAGTGTCTTCCTTTAGAAAGACAACTTTTTCCTTTTAATTTTAATTGAAGAGGAATCTTTAATGGGCCGGTCCAATATTGAACTTTCAAGATAATCTGAGATGCTTTTGAGCTTCTGATTTTTCTGCCTCCAATTTCCCCAGGGCTGAGATTACAGGAGTTCACTGCCAAACCTAGTTAGGATGCTGGTAACCAGCTACAGCTTTACTCATTGTATTGATGTCTAACACAAGTAAGCAGCCATTGTAGGGCAGATATTATTCATTTCATATAACAATTATGTCTGTATCTTGATGCTGTACCAAATGAACTACTTTCCTACCTCCTTCAGTATCTCTGTATTTAGTTGTTCTTCAGGGTTTTGAAAGCTATGGGGTTGTTAGGTTGTTATATGATCAACCATTCTTGAAGCGGGGTCCTAGGGTATAACACATTAGATGACCTGGGGCAGTGATTTTGGGTTCCTTGCCTTATGCTTATGAAGATTAAACACACACACACACACACACACACACACACACACACACACTCATAGGAGTATGAACGCAGAAGCAGGATTTATCAAGAAGACTTACACAAATGGGAGTAATTGATAAATTAGGGAAAAACTGAGAGAAACCCCTGAGAAATGGAACAAAATTTTAAGACAAAGCACTATGTGTACAAACTGTTTATCTTTGTACTGTAAGCTTTAATTATAAGTTGAAGTTAAACTGTAAGATCTATGCAGAGCATAAAACTACACCGGTATTATAACCATTTTCTTGCTTATTGTTAAAATTATTTCACACCAGAGATTTGTAACATTTTATTAACTAGAAATTAAAGAGTATTAATTGATATACTACCTAATAATTAAATGGAACATATGATTGAATTACCATGTTTACTGCTTTAGGAAAATATTTTTATTTATTCAAGGATATATTTTAGAAAAAAGTCAAAAACAAAACGAAGAAAAAAATCACCATCCTGAGTAAGGTAACCCAGACCCAGGAAGACAAACACAGTATGTACTCACTCAGAAATGGATATTAGATGTCAAGAAAAACATAACCAGGCTACAGTCCCAGAAAAACTTGGTAACAACAAAGACCATGCATGAATGCCCCTGGGAAAGGGAAAGAGATTAAAGCTCCTGAGTAAATTGGGAGTATGGAGGAAAGAGGAGCTGATGGTAAGATGGGAGGAAAGCATGAAGGAATTAGATGGTTGAGTTGGGGGAGGGACAGAGGAGAGCAAGGAAAGAGATATCTTGATTGAGGGAGCCATTATGGAGTTAAGAAAAAAATGTGGTGCTAGGGAAACTCCCAGGAATTCACAAGCATGACCCCAACTAAGACCCCTAGGAATACTAGAGAGGGCACCTGAACTGGATTTCCCTATAATCAGATTGAGGGCCACCATAATTGTCATCATAGAACCTTCATCCACCAATTGATGGAAGCAGACACAAAGATCCACAGCTAAGCAATTGGCCAAGCTCCTGAAGTCCAGCTGAAGGGAGAGAGGAGAGGTCATATGAGCAAAGGGGTCAATATCATGATGGGGAAACCTACAAACACAGCTGACAAGAGCGACTATAAGCTCACTGACTCTGGACTAATAGTTGGGGAACCTACATAAGACTTTACTAGGACCTCTTAAATGTGATACTTCTGTGGTTTGGGCATTATGTGAGGCCATTGGTAATGGGACCAGGATTCATCTCTAGTGTATTAACTGGTTTTTTGTAGCCCATTCCTTATGGAGGAATACCTTGCTTAGTCTTGATACAGGGAGGAAGGGCTTGGTCTTGCTTCAACTTGACATGGAAGATTTTGTTAACTTCCCATAGGAGGTCTTAGCATTTATGAAGAGTGGTTGGGGGGTTGTGTGGAAGAAGGTGAAGGTGTGGGAGAGGGAGGAGAAACTTTGGTATGTAAAATAAAAAAATCTTTTTTAAATAGAACAAAACAAAAAGATTTTAACAATTCCCAGAAAATACAAAGGATAAATAATCCCAGAAGAGGGGAAACAGGAGCACACACATACATGCATTCACACACACACAAAAACCCACCACAAACAATAACAAAAACAAAGTAACAGGAAGCAATAATCTGCTCATTAGGTCTCTCAGCATCAATGTTCTCAATTCATCAATACATACAGACTAACAAAATGGATACAAAAACAAGATCCATGTTTTTGATGCATTCAAGAAACATACCAGGATAGACATCGACTCAAGGTAAAATTATATATAAAAAAAAGATATACCAAGATTATGGACCTAAGAAGCAAGAAGATGTAGATATTTTAATATATATTACAAAACAGATTTGAAACCAAACTGATGAGAAGAGATAGGAAAGGACAATATATATATTTTAAAAAAACACTAAAAAGTCATTGCAGTTTAACATTTATGCTCCCCAAACACAAGAGACTCTGTATGCTGTGAACATGCATGTTTTATTACTGTTGGTTAATAAAGAAGCCACTTCGGCCTATGGCAGGGCAGAATAAAGCCAGGCTGAAAATCCAAACAGAGGTGTAGAAAGATGGAGAAGTCAAATAGACACTGCATAGCTGCAGAATGAGAAAGACGCAGCCATAATTTTACCAGGTGCCCACAGACTCATGGTGATACACAGATTAAAAGAAATGGATTAAATTAAGATGTAAGAGCTAGTTAGGAATATGCTGAAGTCATTGGCCAAATAGTGCTGTAATTGAAGTAGTTTCTGTGTGATTATTTGTGTCTGGGCCATTGAGAAACAAACGAGCAGTCTCCATTTACACTCTTATCTGTAAAAGAAATACTACTACAGAGAAGACCACACATCTTTGTGGCTTGAACATTGATAATAGGAGACTTCAGTACTCTACTTTCACTCATAGGTCATCCAGAAAAAAACTAAACAAAGAAATGCTTGAGTTAACTGACATTATAAAACAAATTGATCTAGCACATATTTACAGAACATTTCACCTAAACACAAAAGTATATACCTTCTTTTCAGCCCCTCATAGAATTTTATCCAAAATTGATACCGACACAAAGAAAGTCTCAAGAAAAAGAAGAAAATTGAAATAACACCTTGAATTCCATCTGGCCACCTTAGATTAAAGCTGGATAGCAACAACAACCAAAGCAGCAAAAACATTAGAAATTCATGGAAGTGAACAACTCAGTACTGAATAAAAATGAGTAAAGACAGAAATTAAGAAAGAATTAAAAAACTTTCTAGAATTGCATGAAAATGAATGAATAAGATACCCAAACTTATGTGACTCAATGAAGGTAGGTTCTAAGATGTAAGTTTCCTATCACTAAATATCTACATTAAAAAATTAGAACTCATATTCGTGACTTAACAGCCCTAGAAAAAATCATAACCCTAAAGAGTATACAGCAAGAAATAATCAATCTCAGGGATTAAATCAATATAATAGAAACAAACAAAGAATATAAAAATAATCAATAAAACAGACTTGGTTCTTTTGGAAAATCAATAGTTTCCTAAACTGTTATTCAAATGAAATAAAGGACAAAAAGAGAAGATCCAAATTTATAAAATTAGAAATAAAAAGGGAGACATAATGAAAGACACCAAAGAAATCTGGAGAATCAGATGAATATACTTTAAGTATTTGGTGCTATATACCTACTAAATTCAAAAAGCTAAAAGAAATAGATAATTTTCTTGATATATACTACTTATAAAAGTTAAATCAAGATCATAAAACAATACAGACATGCCTATAATTCATAATGATATAGAAGCAATCATTAAAAATCTCCCAATCTTATAGAAGCCCAGGACCAGATACTTTTGCCCAGAATTCTGCCAGACACTCAAAAAGAGTTAATGCTAATAATCCTAAATTAAGCTGCACATATTTACAAATGCAACTTTACATAAGGTGCTAGAAGGAGAGATCCAACCTACAGATTTTAACCAGATGCATGAAGAACCAAAAACAGCAAATAAAAAGGTTAGAAACACTTGCTCTTGCACATATTGATGTGCCAGCATGTGTGTGTGTGTGTGCACGCGCACACACACACACACACACACACACAAAGAGCACAACAACAAAATAACAGTAATCAACAAACACTGCTTATTAATATCTCAGAACACTAATGGTCTCAATTTCCAAATAAAAAGACACACACTAACATAATTAATGTAAAAACTGTGTCTATCCTTCTGCTGCAACCAAGAAACACTTCTTAACATTAAGGATAGCCATCATCTTATGATGACAGAATGAAAAAAAATGTTCTAAGCAAATGAATCTAAGAAGCATGATAGTGTAGTCATTTTAATATCTGGCAAAATAGACTTCAAGGCAAAACTAATCAGAAGAGATAAGAAAAGATACTTTGTACTTATCAATGGAAAAATCAGCAGAAGGATATTGTGATTCTTAAAATCTATGCATGAAACACAGAAACAATTTTGTTAAAGAAATATTACAACAGCTTAAGTCAAATATTGACTCTCACATGCTGATAGTGAGGACTTCAATATCCAACTGTTACAAGTACACATGTTATCCAACCAAAAACTAAACAAAGAAATAATGGACCTGACAGACATTTTAAACCAAATGGATCTAACAGATATTTACAGAACATTTTAACCAAACACAAAAGAATATACTTTCTTTTTAGGACCTCATGATACTTTCGCCCAAGCTGACAACACACTTGGACACAAAGCAAGTCTCAACAGATACAAGAATATTGAAGTAATTTCCTGCATCCTATCAGACCAACAGGGATTAAAGCATGATATCAACAAGAACAAAAAAGAACGGAAAGCTTACAAATTCTTTGAAACTGAACAACTCTCTACTGAATGAAAAATTGGTCAAACCAGAAATAAAGAATGAAATTAAATACTTTCTATAATTCAATGAAAATAAATATACAACATAACCATATATGAGGCACAGTGAAGGTGCCCTAACAGGAAAGTTCACAGCACCAGTGCCTCCATTAAAGGGGGGGGGGGGTTATACTAGCAACTTAACAACACATTCAAAGCTCTAGAACAAAAATAAATAAAGAACAAACAAACAAACACACTAAGGAGAAGTAATTGGAAAGAAATAATCAAACTCAGGGCTTTAATCAATTAAACATAATTATAAAATAAAAGGAAACAATAAAACAAAGAATTAGTTCTTTGGGAATTCAATAAGATGGACAGACACTTATCCAAACTAAATGAAAGGAAGAAAGGAAGACAATCAAAATTAACAAAATTAAGGATTAAAAATGGGAAACAGCAAGACACTGAGGAAATCCGGAGAATCACAAGAACATATTTTAAAAACCTGTACTCCCTTCTTTGGGTTGTGCTTGTGGAGGGTTGTTAGATGTCTAAGTTATTGTGGGTGTTGTTGGGTTCTTTGGGTTGTGATTTTCCTTCTATTACTTTCTTTAAGGCTGGGTTTGTGGCTATGTATTTTTTAAATTTGTTTTTATCCTGGAATACCTTGTTTTCTCCATCAATGGTGAAAGAAAGCTTGGCTGGGCACAGTAGTCTGGGCTTGCATCCATGGTCTCTTAGTTTCTGCAGCACATCTATCCAAGACCTCTGGCTTTCATGGTTTCCATAAAGAAGTCAGGTGTAATTGTCATAGATTTACCTTTATTTGTTACTTTACCTTTTTCCTTTGCTGCTCTTAATATCCTTTCTTTATTCTGTATGTTTTGTGCTTTGATTATTATATGGCAAGGAAATTGTTTTTGATCCAGTCTATTTGGTGTTCTGTATGTTTCTTGTACCTTCATACGAATATCCTTCTTTAGGTTGGGAAAATTTTCTTCTATAATTTTGTTGCATATATTTTCTGGGCCTTTGAGCTGTAATTTTTCTCCTTCTTCTACCCCTATTTTTCTTAGGTTTGGTCTTTTCATGGTGTCTCAGATTTCCTGGATGTTTTGTGTTAAGAAGTTGTTGGATTTGCTGTTTTCTTTGATCAATGAGTTTATTTCCTCTATAGTATCTTCAGTGTCTGAGATTCTTTCTTGTATCTCTTGTATTCTGTTGGTTATACTTGTCTCTGTAGTCCCTGTTCGTTTACCCAGATTTTCGATATCCAGCCTGCTTTCGGTTTGTGATTTCTTCATTACCTCCATTTCATTTTTCAAGTCTTGAACTCTTTCCATTACCTGTTTGATTGCTTTTTCTTGGTTTCCTAGGGTATCTTTGAGGGATTTATTCATTTATTCAAACTTTTTTTTATTCTTCTCATTCATTTCCTTAAGGAAGTTTTTCACATCCTGTTTAAGGGACTCTATCACTTTTATAATGTTATACTTAAAATCTATTTCTTCTATGTCTTCTGGATTAGGGTGTTCAAGTCTTCTTGCTGTATGTTCACTAGATTCTGGTGTAATCATGTTGTTTTTCAGATTGTTGGAGGAATTCTTGCATTGGTGCCTGCCCATCTCTTCCTTTAAATGCCCTTCAGAAGGACAGATCTTCTGGTATAGGATCTGGGCCACTGGATGGCCAGGCAACATTCAGGCAAAAGGGCACACTTGTTGGGTGCAGGCTCAGTGGAACAAAGAAACTCCTGCAGCAGTTGCCCTCACCACGTTGTCCCCAGACCCTCATCCCAGAAGCAGGCTGAGTTGAGGGATCCTATGACGCCGCAGATGGAAAAGGGTGCTTAGGGGAAAGCTGAGCTCCCTTTCCCGTGCTTCCAGCTGGCTGCTGGTCAGGCACACACCCTTCCAGAAGGATCTTCGGGTATAGGATCCAGGCCACTTGCTGGCCAGGGAACTCAGAGACAAAAGGGCACGGTTGCTGGGTGCAGAGCTACAGTAATAAAAATATCATGATATTGACACAAAAACAGAAATGTTAATCAATGAAATCAAATCAAAAAGCCAAACATTAAACCGTATACCTATGGATACCTGATTTTTGACAAGGCATTCAGAAAAACACACTGAATCTTTTAAAACATAACAAAACAAAATGCCTCTTTAACAAATGCTATTGGTCAAACTTGATCACTACTTGGATCCATATTTATCACCCTACACAGACTCCATACCAAGTGTATAAAAGAAAACATGATAATAAAACCAGATAAACTGAACCTGAAAGATGAGAAAGTTGGCAATAACCTTGAACTCAATGGCCCAGGAAAATACTTTTTGAACAGAGCATATTTAGCACAGATATTAAGATCAAAAATTAGTAAATGGATTCTCATGAAACTGAAAATTTTCTGCATTGCAAAGGATATTATATAGACAAAGAAGAAGCCCACAGAATGGGAAAAGATGGTAATCAACTATACATTTAATAGAGGATGAATATATGTCAATATATTAGTTACTGAGAAAATTAGTAACCAAATTTGAGCAATGCATATAGCTCTAAACAGAGAATCTTCAAAAAAGAAAACTCAAATGACTGGAAAACATGTAAGGAAGTATTTATCAGAAAAATAAAAATCAAAACTGCTTTGAGACTACATTTTACACCTTCAGAATGGCTAAAATTAATAAAACAAATGACAGTTCCTGCTGTCAAAGATGGGTAGTACGGTTTGCTGGTAGGGGTACAAATTTGTGCAGTCATACTATGGCAAGCAGTATGACAGCTCTTCAGGAAATGGGGAATCAATCTATTTCAAGATCCAGCAACACCACACTGGCACATATACCTAAAGAATATTTCATCACATCAAAGAGACACTTGCTGAACATTTTTCATTGCTGCTTTATTCCTAATAGCCAGAAATTGGAAACAACCTAGATGTCTCTCAGCCCACGAATTAATAAAAAAGAGATGGTACATTTACATAATAAGAGATTGTATGAATAGTCTCAGTCTTTTAAAACTGATATTATAAAATTTACAGGTAAATAAATGGAACTGGAAAAAATCATCCTGAGTGTGATAACCCAGATACAGAAAGACAAATGTGGTAGGTGAATATTATCTACAGTCCATTGAAACACAAAGATTAGGTACAGAATAAGGGGCTGGAGGGGCACAGATAGATGTCCCTAGAAAAGGGAAATAGAATAAATAGTTATAGATATATGGGAAGAATGTAATGGGAGGATCAAGTGATGAAAAACAAGGAAGAGAGGGATAAGGGATGCAATTCTGACAGAGACGTCTAAAATTCAAGGCCTTTTGAAGGGTAATATGAAAACCTAATAAGTTTCTTAAAATATATACATATATGAAAATGACCTAAATGAAATATCCAAATAATGGGGGAGGGAGAGCCTTAACTGGGCATCTTTTGCCACCAAATGAAGCTTCTAGTACCTGGATTGGGTTTCAACTAATTGAGTTGTTGGCCAAAAGCGTTCCATGTATATACTCAAACAACCTAGACTGTTGCTTTCAATAAAATGACAACAAGGCATCTTTGCTGAACCCAACACCTTTAGCTTTGAGCAGAGAGAAGGTGAACTGGTGCCAAAATAGACCCTTCACCCTTATGGATTGTGTCTTTGGTACAGGAAGGTACCCTGCACACTACCAAAGGGGAAACATAAACATCACTCGAGCTCCAAACCACCTACAGTGTTTTCTGGCTACAAGATATGCTAGAACAATGCTGGCACATGTTTGTGTAAATAACTAACCAATATCTGATTTGGTTTAAGACCATCTCCATGGTCACCAAGCGGCTTGGCCAGCAAGGAGATCTGACTGTCTACCAGAAGATCCATCATTCATTGGGCTCAGCCTGTTTAGGACCAGGGACCAGGAATGGAGTGCATACAAGCCAGTGGGAGGTCCCCTGTTTCAATAGCCTGCCTGCAGCAGGGTAGGCCCTTTGTCACCAAGCCGCTTGGCCAGCAAGGAGACCTGACTGTCTACCAGAAGATCCATCATTCATTGTGGAGTTATTCTCCCCGGATACAGCCTCTCTCTTCCTGTTCCTCCCCAGCTTGCACCCAGAACCCCCCCCCCCCCCCGCTTCATCCTCCCATCTTTGGGGCCACAAAATCACACAGCTCAGCCTGTTTGGGACCAGGGACCGGGAATTGAGTGCACCCAGGCCAGTGGGAGGTCCCCTGCTTCAATAGTCTGCCTGCAGCAAGGTAGGCCCTTTGTCAGTGAGCTGATTGGCCCAAGGAGACCTGACTGTCTACCAGAAGATCCATCATTCATTGGGGTGAGTAAATTGAATTCATTGGGGTGAATTGAACTTCTAAAAGAAGACCCAAAGGGGATTATTCAGAGGAAGAAATGGGCAGGCGCTAATGCAAGAATTCCTCCAACAATTTGAAAAACAACATGAACGCACCAGAACCCACCGAACTTACAACAGGAGGACTTGAACACACTAATCAAGAAGAAGTAGAAAAAATTGACTTTATGAAAGTAATAGAGTCCCTTAAACAGGAGGTAAAAAAACTCCCTTAAAGAAATGGATGAGAGATACTGCCTCTCTCTTCCTGTCCCTTCCCAGCTTGCACCCAGAACCCCCTACCCCACCTCATCCTCCCGTCTTTGGGGCCACAAAATCCCACAGCTCAGCCTGTTTGGGCGCTGGGGACCTGGAATTGAGTGCACCCAGGCCGGGGGGAGGTCCCCTCCTTCATTAGCCTGCCTCCAGCAAGGCAGGCCCTTTGTTAGCTAGCTGCTTGGCCTGCAAGGAGACCTGACAGTCTGCCAGAGGATCCATCATTCATTGGGGTGAGTGAGGAGTGAGTGCCTGAACCTGGCAGCTGCCTGGAGAGGGACCACCGACAATCCCCAATTCTCCCCCCCCCCCCCGACCTGCACACTACCTGCTCTTCCTGCACGGGTTATTCTCTCCGGATACTGCTTCTCTCTTCTTGTCCCTTCCCAGCTTGCACCCAGAACCCCCTACCCCACCTCATCCTCCCGTCTTTGGGGCCACAAAATCCCACAGCTCAGCCTGTTTGGGCGCCTGGGATCTGGAATTGAGTGCACCCAGGCCGGTGGGAGGTCCCCTCCTTCATTAGTCTGCCTGTAGCAAGGTAGGCCCTTTGTCAGCGAGCTGCTTGGCCTGCAAGGAGACCTGACAGTCTGCCAGAGGATCCATCATTCAATGGGGTGAGTTAATTGAATTCATTGGGGGGAATTGAACTTCTAAAAGAAGACCCAAAGGGGATTATTCAGAGGAAGAAATGGGCAGGCGCCAATGTAAGAATTCCTCCAACAATTTGAAAAACAACATGAAAGCACCAGAAACCAACGAAGTTATAACAGGAGGACTTGAACACACTAATCAAGAAGAAGTAGAAAAAATTGACTTTATGAAAGTTATAGAGTCCCTTAAACAGGAGGTGAAAAACTTCCTTAAGGAAATGGACGAGAAGAATAACAAAAAGTTTGAAGAGTTGAGTAAATCCGTAAATGATATCCTAGGAAACCATGAAAAAACAATCAAACAAATAATGGAAACAGTGCAAGACTTGAAAACTGAAATGGAGGCAAGGAAGAAAACACAACCCGAGGGCCAGCCGGATATGGAAAATCTATGTAAACGAACAGAGACTACAGAAACAAGCATAACCAACAGAATACAAGAGATAGAAGAAAGAATCTCAGATTCTGAAGATACCATAGAGAAAATAAACGCACTGATCAAAGAAAACAGCAAATCCAACAAATTCTCATCACAAAACATTCAGGAAATCTGGGACACAATAAAAAGACCAAACCTAAGAATAATAGGCATAGAAGAAGGAGAAGAATTACAGCTCAATGGCCCAGAAAATATATTTAATAAAATTATAGAAGAAAACTTCCCAAACCTAAAGAAAGATATTCCTATTAAGGTTCAAGAAGCTTACAGAACACCAAATAGACTGGATCAAAAAAAAAAACATCCCCCCGCCATATTATAATCAAAACACAAAACATACAGAATAAAGAAAGAATATTAAGAGCTGCAAAGGAAAAAGGTCAAGTAACATATAAAGGAAAACCTATCAGACTAACACCTGACTTCTCTATGGAAACCATGAAAGCCAGAAGGTCATGGATAGATGTTTTGCAGAAACTAAGAGACCATGGATGCAAGCCCAGATTACTATACCCAGCCAAGCTTTCATTCACTATAAATGGAGAAAACAAAATATTCCAGGATAAAAACAAATTTAAACAATACATAGCCACAAATCCAGCCTTACAGAAAGTAATAGAAGGAAATTCACAAACAAGGAGTCCAGCATTGCCCAAAATAACTCAGACATCTAGTGACCCTTCACCAGCACATCTCAAAGAAAGGAAACACATAATCTCTACTACCAAACAAAAAATGACAACCAGAGTTAACATCCACTGGTCATTAATATCACTTAATATCAACGGAGTCAATTCACCTATAAAAAGGCACAGGCTAAGAGATTGGTTACAAAAACAGGATCCAACATTCTGCTGTTTACAAGAAACACACCTCAACCACAAACAGACATCTACTCAGAGTAAAGGGTTGGGAAAAGGTCTATCAAGCAAATGGACCTAAGAAACAAGCGGGTGTGGCCATACTAATTTCTAACAAAGTTGAATTCAAACTAAAATCAATCAGAAGAGATGGAAAGGGACACTTTATACTCATTACAGGAAAAATCTATCAGAATGAAGTCTCAATCCTGAATATCTATGCCCCTAATACAAAAGCACCCACTTATATAAAAGAAACATTACTAGAACTCAAGGCAGCAATCAAACCAAAAACACTGATAGTGAGAGACTTCAACACTCCTCTTTCACCAATGGACAGGTCAATTCGACAGAAACCTAACAGAAAATTAAGAGACTTAATAGAGGTAATGAACCAAATGGACTTAACAGACATCTATAGAACATTCCACCCCAGGAAAGAATATACTTTCTTCTCTGCGGCTCATGGAACCTTTTCGAAAATTGACCACATACTCAGTAACAAAGCAAACTTCCACAGTTACAAAAACATATTAGTAACCACCTGCATCTTATCGGATCACCATGGATTAAAATTAGAATTCAACAACAATGCTACCCCCAGAAAGCATACAAACTCATAGAAACTGAACAGTCAACTACTGAACCACACCTGGGTCAAGGAAGAAATAAAGAAAGAAATTAAAGTCTTTCTTGAATTTAACGAAAATAAAGACAAAACATACCCAAACTTATGGGACACTATGAAAGTAGTGCTAAGAGAAAAATTCATAGCACTAAGTGCCCACCTAAAAAAAAACGGAGAAAGCACACATTGGAGACTTAACAGCACACCTGAAAACTTTAGAAAAGAAAGAAGCAGACTCACCTAGGAGGAGTAGAAGACTGGAAATTATCAAACTGAGGGCAGAAATCAACAAATTAGAAACACAGAAAACAATCCAAAGAATCAATGAAACAAAAAGCTGGTTCTTGGAGAAAATCAACAAGATTGACAAACCCCTAGCCAAACTAATCAAACGGCAGAGAGAGAACACACAAATTAATAAGATCAGAAATGAAAAAGGGGACATAACCACAGACACAGAGGAAATTCAGAGAATCATTAGATCTTACTACAAAAGCCTGTATGCCACAAAATTGGAAAATGTAAAAGAAACGGACAATATTTTAGATAAGTACCATATACCAAAGTTAAACCAGGACCAGGTAAATGCTCTAAATAGTCCTGTTATTCGCGAAGAATTAGAAACTGTTATCAGAAACCTTCCTACCAAAAAGAGCCCAGGACCTGATGGTTTCAATGCTGAATTCTACCAGAACTTCCAAGAAGACCTAATACCAATACTCCTTAAGGTATTTCATAATATAGAAACAGAACAGTCATTGCCAAATTCCTTTTATGAAGCTACAATTACCCTGATACCTAAACCACACAAAGACTCAACCAAGAAAGTGAGTTACAGGCCAATCTCATTTATGAACATCGATGCAAAAATTCTCAATAAAATACTGGCAAACAGAATCCAAGAACACATTAGAAAAATGATCCACTATGATCAAGTAGGCTTCATCCCAGAGATGCAGGGCTGGTTCAACATACGAAAATCTATCAATGTAATCCATCATATAAATAAACTGAATGATAAAAACCATATGATCATCTCATTAGATGCAGAAAAAGCATTTGACAAAATTCAGCACACCTATATGATAAAGGTCTTGGAGAGATTAGAGATACAGGGATCATTCCTAAATATAATAAAGGCTATTTACAGCAAGCCGACAGCTAACATCAAATTAAATGGAGAGAAACTCAAGGCCATCCCACTAAATTCAGGAACGCGACAAGGCTGTCCACTCTCTCCTTATCTCTTCTACTTGAAGTTCTAGCAATAGCAATAAGACAAAACAAGGGGATCAAGGGGATTTGAATTGGAAAGGAAGAAGTTAAAATTTCATTATTTGCTGATGATATGATAGTGTACATAAGCGACCCGAAAAACTCCACCAAAGAACTCCTACAGCTGATAAACTCCTTTAGTAGCATGGCAGGATACAAGATCAACTCCAAAAACTCAATTGCCCTCCTATATACAAAGGATTAGGAAGCAGAGAAAGAAATCAGAGAAGTGTCACCATTCACGATAGCCACAAATAGCATAAAATATCTTGGGGTAACTCTAACCAAGGAAGTGAAAGACCTATTTGACAAGAACTTTAAGTCTTTGAAGAAAGAAATTGAAGAGGACACCAGAAAATGGAAGGATCTCCTCTGCTCATGGATTGGGAGGATCAACATAGTAAAAATGGCAATACTACCAAAGGCAATCTATAGATTTAATGCAATCCCCTTAAAGATCCCATCAAAATTCTTCACAGATCTTGAGAGGACAATAATCACCTTTATATGGAAAAACAAGAAACCCAGGATAGCAAAAACAGTCTTATACAATAAAGGAACATCTGGAGGCATTATCATCCCTGACTTCAAACACTATTACAGAGCTACAGTATTGAAAACAGCTTGGTATTGGCATAAAAATAGAGAAATCGACCAATGGAATCAAATAGAAGACCCGGATCTTAACCCACAAATCTATGAACACCTGATTTTTGATAAAGGAGCTAAAAGCACACAATGGAAGAACGAAAGCATCTTCAACAAATGGTGCTGGCATATCTGTATGTCAACCTGTAGAAGAATGAAAGTAGATCCGTGTCTATCACCATGCACAAAACTCAAGTCCAAATGGATTAAAGACCTCAGTATCAATCTGAACACACTGAACCTGTTACAGGAGAAAGTGGGATGTACTCTACAACATTTGGGCACAGGAGACTGCTTCCTACGTATAGCCCCAGCAGCACAGACATTAAGGGCAACATTGACTAAATGGGACCTCCTGAAGCTGAGCAGCTTCTGTAAAGGAAAGGACACTGTCACTAAGACACAAAGGCAGCCTACTGACTGGGAAAAGATCTTCACCAACCCTGCAACATACAAAGGCCTGATCTCCAAAATATATAAGGATCTCAAGAGACTAGACTTTAAATGCTAATTAACCCAATTAAAAAATGGGGCACTGAACTGAACAGAGGATTCTCAACAGAAGAAGTCCGAATGGCCAAAAGACACTTAAGGGCATGCTCAACCTTCTTAGCAATCAGGGAAATGCAAATCAAAACAACGCTGAGATACCATCTTACACCTGTCAGAATGGCTAAAATCAAAAACACCAATGATAGCCTTTGCTGGAGAGGATGTGGAGTAAGGGGTACACTCATCCATTGCTGGTGGGAATGCAAACTTGTGCAACCGCTTTGGAAAGCAGTGTGGCGGTGTCTCAGGAAATTCAGGATCAACCTACCCCAGGACCCAGCAATCCCACTATTGGGAATTTACCCAAGAGATGCCCAATCATATTACAAAAGCATTTGTTCAACTATGTTTATAGCAGCATTATTTGTAATAGCCAGAACCTGGAAACAACCTAGATGCCCTTCAGTGGAAGAATGGATGAAGAAAATATGGAATATATACATATTAGAGTACTACTTGGCGGTAAAAAACAATGACATCTTGAATTTTGCATGCAAATGGATGGAAATAGAAAACACCATCCTGAGCGAGGTAACCCAGGCCCAAAAAGATGAACATGGGATGTACTCACACATAATTGGTTTCTAGCCATAAATAAAGGACATCGAGCCTATAATTCGTAAAAAATCCTAGAGAAGCTATATAAGAAGGTGAACCCAAAGAAAAACATATAGTTATCCTCCTGGTTATTGGAAGTAGACAAGATTGCCGGACAAAAAATGGGAAAATGGGGGTGGGATGGGATGGGGGGATGGGGGGATGGGGAGCGAAAAGGGTAAAGTGGAGGATGGGAAGAACTTGGGGGAATAGGATGGTTGGGGTATAGGAAGGGTGGATATGGGAATAAGGAATTGTATATCTTAGTTAAGGGAGCCATTCTATGGTTGGCAGAGACTTGACTCTAGAGGGGTTCCCAGGTGTCCAGGAAGACGACCCCAGCTAGTTCCTAGGGCAGCTGAGGAGAGGGTGCCAGAAATGTCCAGATCCTATTGTCATACTCATGAATATCTTGCATATCACCATAGAACCTTCACCTGGCATTGGATGGAGAAAATGACAGAGCCCCACATAGGAGCCCCAGACTGAGCTCTCAAGGTCCTGATGAGAAGCAAAATGAGGGAGATCATGAGCAAGGAAGCCAAGACCGCGAGGAGTGCTTTTACCCATTGAGACGGTGGAACAGATCTAACGGGAGACCACCAAGTCCAGTCGGAATGGGACTGATGGAACAGGGGACCAAACCGGACTCTCTGAATGTGGCTGACGGTGGAGGAGGACTGAGAAACCAAGGACAATGGCAATGAACATGAACTCTACAGCATGGACGGGCTCACTGTGAGCCTTGTCAGTTTTGTTGCTCACCTTCCTGGACTTAGGGGGAGCTGGGAGGACCTTGGACTTAACATAGTAAAGGGAACCCTGATGGCTCTTTGTCTTTGGAGAGGGGTGGAGTGGGGGTATGGGTGGAAGGGAGGGGAGGGAAGGGGGAGGAGATGGAAATCTTGAATAAAAAAACGAGAAAAAAAGTTTACCTTAAATTTGTATCAATAAACCAAGATCTGTACAAAAAAAAAAAAAAAGAAATGGATGAGAAGAATAAGAAAAAGTTTAAAGAATTCAGTAAATCTGTAAACGATATCCTTGGAAACCAAGAAAAAACAATCAAACAGATAATGGAAACAGTGCAAGACTTGAAAACTGAAATGGAGGCAAGGAAGAAAACACATACCGAGGGCCAGCTGGATATGGAAAATCTTTGTAAATGAACAGAGACTACAGAAACAAGCATAACCAACAGAATACAAGAGATAGAAGAAAGAATCTCAGATTCTGAAAATACCATAGAGAAAATAAATGCACTGATCAAAGAAAACAGCAAATCCAACAAATTCTCATCACAAAACATTCAGGAAATCTGGAACACAATAAAAAGACAAAACCTAAGAATAATAGGCATAGAAGAAAGAGAAGAATTGCACTCAATGGTCCAGAAATTATATTTAATAAAATTTTGGAAGAAAACTTCCCAAACCTAAAACAAGATATTCCTATTAAGATTCAAGAAGCTTACAGAACACCAAATAGACTGGATCAAAAAAAAAATCATCCCCTCGCCATATTATAATCAAAACACAAAACATACAGAATAAAGAAAGAATATTAAGAGCTGCAAAGGAAAAAGGTCAAGTAACTTATAAAGGTAAACCTATCAGACTAACACCTGACTTCTCTATGGAAACCATGAAAGCCAGAAGGTCCTGGATAGATGTTTTTCAGAAACTAAGAGACCATGGATGCAAGCCCAGATTACTATACCCAGCCAGGCTTTCGTTCACTATAAATGGAGAAAACAAAATATTCCAAGATAAAAACAAATTTAAGTAATATGTAGTCACAAATCCAGCCTTACAGAAAGTAATAGAGGGAAATTCACAAACAAAGGAGACCAGCATTGCCCAAAATACCTCAGACATCTAGTGACCCTTCACCAGCACATCTCAAAGAAAGGAAACACACAATCTCTACTACCAAACAAAAAATGACAACCGGAGTTAACATCCACTGGTCATTAATATCATTTAATATCAATGGAGTCATTTCACCTATAAAAAGGCACAGGCTAAGAGATTGGATACGAAAACCGGATCCAACATTCTGCTGTTTAAAAGAAACATACCTCAACCACAGAGACAGACATCTACTTAGAAGAAAGGATTAGGAAAAGGTTTATCAAGCAAATGGTCCTAAGAAACAAGCCGGTGTGGTCTTAATAATTTCTAACAAAGTTGAATTCAAACTAAAATCAATCAGAAGAGATGGAAAGGGACACTTTATACTCATTACAGGAAAAAATCTATCAGAATGAAGTCTCAATCCTGAATACCTATGCCCCTAATATAAAAGCACTCTATTATGTAAAAGAAACATTATTAGAACTCAAGGCAGCAATCAAACCAAAAACACTGATAGTGGGCGACTTCAACACTCCTCTTTCACCAATGGACAGGTCAATTAGACAGAAATGTAACAGAGAATTAAGAGACTTAATGGAGGTAATGAACCAAATGGACTTAACAGACATCTATAGAACATTCCACCCAAATAGGAAAGAATATACCTTCTTCTCTGCGGCTCAAGGAACCTTTTTGAAAATTGACCACATACTCGGTAACAAAGCAAACTTCCACAGTTACAAAAACATATTCATAACCACCTGCATCCTATCGGATCACCATGGATTAAAATTAGAATTCGACAACAATGCTACCCGCAGAAAGCATACAAACTCATGGAAACTGAACAGTCAACTACTGAACCACACCTGGGTCAAGGAAGAAATAAAGAAAGAAATTAAAGTCTTCAATGAATTTAATGAAAATAAAGACACAACATACTCCAACCTATGGGACACTAGGAAAGCAGTGCTAAGAGGAAAATTCATAGCACTAAGTGCCCACCTTAAAAAAAAAAAAAACGGAGAAAGCACACATTGGAGACTTAACAGCACACCTGAAAACTTTAGAAAAGAAAGAAGCAGACTCACCTAGGAGGAGTAGAAGACAGGAAATTATCAAACTGAGGGCTGAAATCAACAAAATAGAAACACAGAAAACAATCCAAAGAATCAATGAAACAAGAAGCTGGTTCTTGGAGAAAATCAACAAGATTGACAAACCCTTAGCCAAACTAATCAAACGACAGAGGGAGAACACACAAATTAATAAGATCAGAAATGAAAAGGGGGACATAACCACAGACACAGAGGAAATTCAGAGAATCATTAGATCTTACTACAAAAGCCTGTATGCCACAAAATTGGAAAATGTAAAAGAAATGGACAATATTTTAGATAAGTACCATATACCAAAGTTATACCATGACCAGATGAACAATTTAAATAGTCCTGTTGGTCGCGAAGAAATAGAAACTGTTATCAGAAACCTCCCTACCAAAAAAAGCCCAGGACCAGATGGTTTCAATGCAGAATTCTACCAGAACTTCCAAGAAGACCTAATACCTATACTCCTTAAGGTATTTCATAATATAGAAACAGAACAGTCATTACCAAATTCCTTTTATGAAGCTACAATTACCCTGATACCTAAAACAAACAAAGACTCAACCAAGAAAGAGAATTACAGGCCAATCTCACTCAGGAAAATCGGTGCAAAAATTCTCAATAAAATACTGGCAAACAGAATCCAAGAACACATTAGAAAAATTATTCACTATGATCAAGTAGGCTTCATCCCAGAGATGCAGGGCTGGTTCAACATACGAAAATCTATCAATGTAATCCATCATATAATAAACTGAAGGAAAAAAACCAATGGTCATCTCATTAGATGCTGAAAAAGCATTTGACAAAACTCAACACCCCTTTATGATAAAGGTCTTGGAGAGATTCGGGATACAAGGGCCATTCCTAAATATAATAAAGTCTATTTACAGCAAGCCGACAGCTAATATCAAATTAAATGGAGAGAAACTCAAGGCCATCCCACTAAATTCAGGGACACGACAAGGCTGTCCACTCTCTCCTTATCTCTTGAATATAGTGCTTGAAGTTCTAGCAATAGCAATAAGACAACACAAGGGGATTAAGGGGGTTTGAATTGGAAAGGAAGAAGTTAAACTTCATTATTTGCAGATATATGATAGTGTACATAAGCGACCCAAAAAACTCCACCAAAGAACTCCTACAGCTAATAAACTCCTTTAGTAATGTGGCCGGATACAAGATCAACTCCAAAAACTCACTTGCCCTCCTATATACAAAGGATCAGGAAGCAGAGAAGGAAATCAGAGAAGCGACACCTTTCACTATAGCCACAAATAGCGTAAAGTATCTTGGGGTAACTCTAACCAAGGAAGTGAAAGATCTATTTGACAAGAACTTTAAGTCTTTGAAGAAAGATATTGAAGAGGATACCAGAAAATGGAAAGATCTCCCTTGCTCTTGGATTGGGAGGATCAACATAGTAAAAATGGCAATTCTACCAAAGGCAATCTATAGATTCAATGCAATCCCCTTATGGTCCCATCAAAATTCTTCACAGATCTTAAGAGGACAATAATCAACTTTATACGGAAGAACAAGAAACCCAGGATAACCAAAACAATCTTATACAATAAAGGAACTTCTGGATGCATTACCATCCCTGACTTCAAACTCTATTACAGAGCTACAGTATTGAAAACAGCTTGGTACTGGCATAAAAACAGAGAAGTCGACAAATGGAATCGAATAGAAGACCCGGATCTTAACCCACAAACCTATGAACACCTAATTTTCGATAAAGGAGCTAAAAGTACACAATGGAAGAAAGAAAGCATTTTCAACAAATGGTGCTGGCATAACTGTATGTCAACCTATAGAAGAATGAAAGTAGATCCATATCTATCACCATGCACAAAACTCAAGTCCAAATGGATTAAAGACCTCAATATCAATCTGAACACACTGAACCTGTTAGAGGAGAAAGTGGGAAGTACTCTACAACATTTGGGCACAGGAGACTGCTTCCTACGTATAGCCCCAGCAGCACAGACATTAAGGGCAACATTGACTAAATGGGACCTCCTGAAGCTGAGCAGCTTCTGTAAAGCAAAGGACACTGTCACTAAGACAAAAAGGCAGCCTACGGACTGGGAAAAGATCTTCACCAACCCTCCAACAGACAAAGGTCTGATCTCCAAAATATATAAGGAACTCAAGAAACTAGACTTTAAAATGCTAATGAACCCAATTAAAACATGGGGCACTGAACTGAACAGAGAATTCTTAGCAGAAGATATTTGAATGGCCAAAAGACACTTAAGGGCATGCTCAACCTCCTTAGCAATCAGGAAAATGCAAATTAAAACAATGCTGAGATACCATCTTACACCTGTCAGATTGGCTAAAATCAAAAACACCAATGATAGCCTTTGCTGGAGAGGTTGTGGGGTAAGGGGTACACTCATCCATTGCTGGTGGGAATGCAAACTTGTGCAACTGCTTTGGAAAGCAGTGTGGCGGTGTCTCAGGAAATTCAGGATCAACCTACCCCAGGACCCAGCAATCCCACTGTTGGGAATTTACCCTAGAGATGCCCAATCATATTACAAAAGCATTTGTTCAACTATGTTTATAGCAGCATTATTTGTAATAGTCAGAAACTGGAAACTACCTAGATGCCCTTCAGTGGAAGAATGGATGAAGAAAATATGGAATATATACATATTAGAGTACTACTCGGCAGTAAAAAACAATGACATCTTGAATTTTGCATGCAAATGGATGGAAATAGAAAACAACATCTTGAGTGAGGTAACCCAGGCCCAAAAAGATGAACATGGGATGTACTCACTCATAATTGGTTTCTAGCCATAAATAAAGGACATCGAGCCTATAATTCGTGATCCTAGAGAAGCTAAATAAGGTTAATCCAAAGAAAAACATATAGGTATCCTCCTGAATATTGGAATTAGACAAGATTGCTGGACAAAAAATGGGAACTTGGCGGTGGGGTGGGATGGGCGGATGGGGGAATGGGGAGAGAAAAGTGTGAAGTGGAGGATGGGGAGAGCTTAGGGGAATAGGATGGTTGGGATATAGGAAGGGTAGATATGGGAACAAGGAATTATATATCTTAATTAAGGGAGCCATTCTAGGGTTGGCAGAGACTTGTCTCTAGAGGGGTTCCCAGGTATCCAGGAAGATTCTCCCAGCTAGTTCCTTGGGCAGCTGAGGAGAGGGAGCCATAAATGTCCAGATCCTATTGCCATACTCATGAATATCTTGCATATCACCATAGAACCTTCACCTGGCGTTGGATGGAGAAAATGAGAGAGCCCCACATTGGAGCACCAGACTGAGCTCCCAAGGACCTGATGAGGAGAAAAAGGAGGGAGATCATGAGCAAGGAAGTCAGGACTGTGAGGGGTGCGTTCACCCATTGAGACAGAGGGACTGAACTAACGGGAGACCACCAAGTCCAGTTGGAATGGGACTGATGGAACAGGCGACCAAACCAGAGTCTCTGAATGTGGCTGAAGTTGGAGGAGGACTGAGAAACCAAGGACAATGGCGATGGGCTTGGACTCTTCAGCATGTATGGGCTCACTGTGAGCCTTGTCAGCTTGGTTGGACTTAGGGGGAGTTTGGAGGACCTTTGACTTAACATAGTGAAGGGAACCCTGATGGCTCTTTGACCTGGAGAGGGAGTGAGTGGGGGTATGGGTGGAAGGGAGGGGAGGGAAGGTGGAGGAGGAGGGGAGGAGATGGAAATCTTTAATAAAATAATGAGAAAAAATTCCATCTCCATGAGATGGTACCTATCCCAGATCATTAGTGGGTAATCAAGAATCTAATACTAAGATAGCCCAGGGACCTAGTTCCAAAGCAAACAAACAAACACAGCAATAAAATGACTCCTAATGACTTTCTTCTATTCTCACAGGTCAGAGAGTTGCTCAGCCATCACCTGAGAAGTTTCCTCCTGCAGCAGATGGTAACAAGTACTGAGACCCACAGCCAAATATTCTTCAGAGTGAGGGACTTTGGAACACTCAGTCCTAACCAGTATGTTTTCATGAAATCCATGCCTCCAGTTAGGAAATCTGAAAAATGAG